>NW_016107470.1:3729942-3763921 GCF_001604975.1 Cebus imitator | reverse complement strand
TTCTTTAAGTAAATATTGAGATGTCTTAGTTTAATAATAAGGAAAAATTATACAATTTAAAAAATAATAATTGTTCTGAAAAAGCCTTTTCACATGATGCATTTTAATTTATACTTACTTCATAACACTGATAATAATAGCTTCATATTTGTTAGTGGGAAGTTGCTGAGTTTCTACTATGAACAAACTACTCAACATTAAAGGATTAAATTTAATACTATCACTTAAACCTGAATCATGTGCACTATATTCAGTAGTTGGCAAATAAATTTGTAACATAAACAGCTGGCAACTCAAGCCTAAAGAAGAAAAAGAGGAAAATCTCAACTTCAACCCTGGGAGAAGACACCTTTAGTGGGTTGAGAAAAATATATTAATTAAGAGACAGGAGAAATAGAAGATAAGCAAGAAAGTGTAGGTGTAGAAAAAAAAAAGAGTTTTGTGTAGAAAAAAAAAGATTTTTATGTAGAATTTGTTAATAGTGTCAAAGAATATTAAAAGACGAATTAGAATCAAGATAGGACTTTTGGATATTGTCAGGTACTGGAAATGATGAGACATTGTATTTAGAACCATTGAGCAATGGACCTATAAATTAGGTTGCAGAAGATATTAATAGAAGATCTTGTATTGCTAACACAATAATACATGACAGAAATAACAGAGATAAGATGCCTCAGGAATAAATACTATAAAGTTTTCTCAGTAGTAGAGGCTACCTAAATGTACACTAATTCATATTTTTGTTTTTCTTTTATTGGCTAGTATATATACATGGATTAACTTTTAAATTCCTTCAAGATTTTTATGAATTCAAATGGCCTCACATAAAAGACCCAGATGTCTGCAGTGTCACTAGGCAGGCTAATTGTATAGGATCACTTACCCTGAAATATGGCTTTCTAGAACGTTATACAAATGAGCTGTGTAGACATTACATGGTGTCTTTCAAAAGAGTAAAATAGATAACATGGTGACTATATCATACTGAAAACCTACAAATGGAACATTTAATGAAAACTTCATTTTGATTCAGTTTGATGATTTGTCAATGAAACACGTGACATTAATTTTTGTCATGTTTCTTTTAATTTAAAACTGTCCTCTCTGTCTCTGTCATTTTCTCTTTTAAGGGTTCTTATCTTGAAGAAAATTTATCTTTTGTCTAGTATAATACCCTATATTCTGGTTTGCTTAATGTTTTCCTTGTGGTGTCAGCATATTCGTCTATCTCCTGGACTTACTGCAAATTGCAAGTTAAATCTAAAGTCTTCATTATATTTTGACTTAACTTACCCTCAAAAGTACTGCACAGGAAGTACCCTTGTGCTTTATCACATCAGGAGGGTGCATAGCATCTCAGTTATGGCCAAGTTAGGAGTCATCAGTGGGCTCAAGTGATGACAACACAATAATACCATTTAAAAGTTTCCCATCATCTTTGTATTCATTGATTTTTATAGGGTGGATAAATCACTTTATTTGGGATGGCAAAATGGTTATTCTATTATTTTCTACATTTATTCATTTAAGTTGCTCTGTAAGAAATCAGCTAGGATTATAAAATAAGACAACCGAAGCAATCACTTAAATACTTTTTCCTTTATTTACTAATTTTAAGAATAAGAATTTAGTGGCCTAGCTCTCATTAAAAGAAACCATTGAATTTTTACATTTTCTTCAGTTTGAATATGGTTTCAAATAGACATGCTCCTCAACTTATGATATGGTTAAATGTTTTGACAAAGCTATTTCAAGGCAAAAGTGTCTGAAGTTGAAAATGCATTTAATAACCCAATAAACTCATCATAAAGTTGAAAATTCAGAAGTTTCAGATTGTTTGCAAATGGATATATATGTACATATATATGTATCATTTACAGACAAAATATACATATACATACATGTGTCTTATAGACATATATATTTCATATTACTGTATGATAATACAGTAATACAAAATTATAGGCCAGACATGGTGGCTCACACGTGTAATCCCAACATTTTGGGAGGCTAAAGCAGGTGGATCATGAGGTCAGGAATTCATGAGCAGCCTGGCCAACATAGCGAAACCCTTTCTCTACTAAAAATACAAAATAAAAGTAGCCGGTTGTGGTGGCGTGTGCCTGTAATCCCAGCTGCTTGGGAGGCTGAGGCAGGAGAATCACTTGAACCGTGAGATGGAGGTTATAGTGAGCAGATGGCATGCTACTGCACTCCAGTGTGGGTGATACAGGGAGACTATGTCTCAAAAAAAAAAATAGCAGTACACATTTCTTGTGTGTGTGTGTGCATGTTTGTGTAGTGTGTGTGTATACAGTCATTTTTACCTGGACATTTTAAGCTTTCAGGAGCAAATAAATATGTGTAATATGTGCATTCCATTCTCTACCTATAGTGGTTCCAAGCCAAAAACCTACAAATGAAATAATGTATTGGGTAGAATCCTCATACTTATTAATAGATGAAGCAAGTGGTTCTGGTTAAGAGGAATCCACATCCATGTGGCCTTTTGACACAAACAGAGAACCCCAAGGATCAGAAAAGCGGAGTTTGACATTTTACTCCCATGGAATTATTAAGAGTTTTTTAATCAGGCATACTCAATTGTATATCTGGATTTCGTTTCTCTTCTCCTTCTCTTCCTTTTTCTCTTTTTTCTTGTCGTCCTTGTCATCTTCTTTTACTTCTGTCAGCAGTTAACCTTGTGATCTGCAAACTTTTTAAATTCTTTTCTGGGGAGTAGTTTTATTTGTTTTTGCCTAGATTCTTCATATAATATGTGAGAATCCACTCTTCATCTCTGAAGTTGTTTCTATGTCTTAAATTTTGTGACTCAAATATTCATATGGGTTTTTTTCTATTCAAGATTTTTCTGTTTTCTCAATGCATAGGTCTCTCTGCCAGTTTTGACAAGTATAAGGAGGAGTATGATGGAGAACTACTGAATCATTATAAAGCTTCATGATGTAGTACTAAATATACAACATTCTAAATGTATCTTTTTGTTGTTATTGGGATGCATATGATGAAAGTGTGTTTTTTTTTCCCTCATTAATTTTAGGAAATAGTGGAATAAACAGGTTGTATAAGTGGGTAGAGAATGAGGTGACAGTATTACAGTAGTCCTCCGTTATCTGCAAATTTGCTGATTTCAGTTACCTTTGGTTAACCAGAACCTGAAAATATTAAAGAAAAAATCCAGAAATAAACAATTTCTGTGTTTCAAGTTGCACATTGTTCTGAGTATTGTTATAATTGTTCTATTTTAGTATTATTTATTGTTAATCTTATACTGTACTTAATTTACAATTTAAAATTTTTATAGGTATGTATGTATATGGAAAAACATATTACTAATAAATATGGGGTGCAATATTATCCAAGGTTTTAGTCATCCACTGCGAGGTTTTAGAACATACATCCTGTGGATAAGGGAGGACTACTATATTCAGATATTTATAATTTGACATGTCTGGAGCAATAAATTTTTAATGAATTTATAATTTTTCATTTATATTTCTCAGTTAATCTCAAATATATTATTTTAGCTATACACTTCATAAGATGTATTTCAAGGTGTTTTTGGAGTTAGTGTGAGATTTTATAAGAAGAATGCTATGATATCACATATTTTGGCGGTAATAAATCATTCAATATGATTTACAGCTGATAAGGGGGAATAAAAATGCATCACAAAATATCTATATAGTTAAGATGCATTTGATTTGTCTATTAGAAATTGATAATGCCAATTCTGTTTCAGAAAACAAGTGGATATTCTTATATCTGTAACTTTTTAATGTACTTTTTTGCCCATCACACAACAAATAGGTTCTGTACTGGTAAATAGATTGAACCATAGAAAACATTTAAAATTTTAATTTTCATATTACTAAGAAAATATATTTTGAGGTATCAGAGATACACATAAGATGCTCACAAATGATTATTCTGTGTATACATGTAGATAGCAACTTATAGTACAGATGGCTTTTAAGCAAACTGAAAGTACAGTAATACAGTAATATAAAAATCATAGCAGTACACATTTCTAGTATTATGAAAAGCTGTGATTTCCTTGCTGTGGATGCCAAGATAAATTATTTTGTTATTTAATTTGTAGAAATTCTCAAATCTGTAGAGGTAGTATGTATATAGCACTATCTTATAATTTTAAATCTCTTCTGTAAATGTTATTATAGTCTCATTTTCCCTTTAAAAATTGTATTCATCCTTGTACGTTTACTGAAGCATAATTTTAATAAGATTTTTAAAGATGCAAAAAGACATATTTTTCATATTTACATATACATACTATGGAATAATTGCATATAATTACTATCATATTTACATACAAATATCTACTAGCACTTAGCATATTAATTTATATATCAATATGTAATTCCACATACATTCTGATATCTATACTTCAATGACATCAAGTAAGTACTTATAAATAAAATTAATCTCAATAGAAAAATTCATAAAATACCATCTTTACAGTTAACTTATAGCTATTGATTGTCTATGAGCACATAGGCTATTATATGTTAATATATAGGCACATAACATGTAGTGTAAGATACAATTGCAAATATTTGCCTCAAAATTCAAAAGTTTAATTTAGATACATTTAGTTTATAAGAGCATCTGAATAAAAAGCACTTTTAACCCTAATAATTATCATGTAATCATATTACTATTAAAGAGAGATATATATCCATAAATTTTCTTTAGACATGGAAAGATATTTTAATTTCAAGAGATATTAGAGTTTTAATTATATACAATTACTCATTGTAGCTTTTGAAATGTGTGATTATTATAATTCACATATGTTGGTTATAGATATCTAGTAGAAAATCCTCTAGCATTCACTTTTTTATTTTTTAGTCAGGTAGCCTGAGAGATACAGGCTTGGCTGAAAATGCTCTATAAGAAATGAATAGATTTGGGGCTAGAAGTCTGACGTGGGCTGTAAAGAGATTACTAGAAATGGAAACAGGATAAATCAGATGGACCAACACATTATTTGAGGAAGCTGCTATATGAACTCCCACAAAAAATGTGTCATGCTGACTTTCTCTGAAGAAGTAAGCTGGGCTTTGTAGATGACAGTTGTGGTGGGTGGATAGAGGAAACAATTTTCAAAATATTACATATTCTACCAATAAAATTGTTCTGCAAGTGTTAAGGAATCCTTCTGGATATGTTAATGTGACTTGACTATAAAAAAATTATTGAGCCTAGGAGCACATGCACACACATACTCACACATTCCTTCCTTCAGTGTTATTTCCTTAGAAAGATGCATGAATTAAAATTTTTGAAAACATATATGCTCTATATCTGCAGTGACATATGAGAAAACTTTCAAAATGTTAAAAATAAAGCTATACCACTCTATCCTGGCTCCCATCTGTGTGGCTGTTTCTTCACATGTCATTGTAGAATTGTGCTTACAATAATCATGTACAGTATAGTAATAGTACTTGGGTGACTAAATTTACCATTTTGCTATCATTGCCAATGCATTTGGTTGTGAAAATTTATAAAATTGCTATGTAAGCCACGTTTAATAATTGAGTATTTTCAGTGGGTGCAACTTGCTTAAAGAAGCATTTAACATTATGTAGGAGCATATCTCTCTTACTCTGTGAATCCTAATTTAAAGTGCCAAACTTTTCACCTCTTATTCCTTAATATGCCTCTAAGCCTTTAGTAGCCCTACTAGTGAAAAGTACTTATTGCATTTGGTATATACAGGCCAAGTGGAGAAGCGGGCAAATCTGCCTCTGCTCATAAGTGGGGGGTGGAATAATGTCATCAAAAGTCAGAAATAAGCATAAATAGATTTTCTAAAAATAACAGTCCTTCCCCTACCTACCAGTATATACACTTTTATGTTTTAAAATGGCTTTAAGAAGAATAACTCTCAGGGATAAAGCTTTATAATGTATAAAATTATGTGACTTGATATGCTGTATGTCAATACAGCAGTACAGGCTGTATTGACATACCTATCCTTTAAACATTAATGAAATGGGTCATTAAAAACATATAAGTTACACACACATATGTAGTTAAGCAACAGAGGTATAAAATGCAGAGCAAACATACATACACATCATAGGAAAATTGGTTTGACATAAGTACAGTGATTAAAATACAGGTTCAAATTGAGATGAAAAAGTAACATTGTCTCTGAGGAAATTTCCTTTAAGAAACCTGGAGTATGAGTGATAAAAATAATTTTTAGGTATTAATCTGGTGTTTATGAGAAGTACCTTACCCAGTTAAAAACAAGATTTCTTTAGAAGTCATTAAAAACAGTCAGGGACGAATACTGAATTCAAAGGTCAATTTTAATTTATTAGATAATTATGTATATGTACATGTCTACACATAGGTATATGTATGTGTATATGATACTTCCCACACATGTGAGGGGCACATGTAAACTCAACTGTATACACATATTTATAGTTACTCCCCTTCATGCAAGTACACAATTCTATATAACACTAGACTTTTATAAGTAAAATCTACTACTTATTAAAATTATCATTATCTAGAATGTAACCTTAAAACTTAAGAAATTTCATAATCCCACGATCTGTGAAAAATTTTTATACAATGTTATAATCCTATAAAATTAAACTTGATATGCTCACATGTATTTTATCAAAAAATCTTTTAAATATATATGTTTAAATGATACATAGTAATTTTACATATTTATAGAGTACAGTGAGATATTTTGATGCATATATACAATGTCTAATGAAAGGAGCTTTGTTAAAAAGCATTCTCAAACACTTGACTACAGAGTTGACTGTGAGTAAACATTTCACTTCACTGTAATAAAGCAGCCCACGATGCATCTCTGAAGTAACACACTCAGAATTAGCTTTATTCCCATGTGTAAATTAACCTTTCAATGTGACTATAAGCATGATAGTAAAAAACATCATTACAAATCACATTCCCATCAGAGTAGCTAGCATATCCATCATCTCCAACTTTTATCTTGGGTAACATTGAAAATTCTCTCTTCTAGCTATTTGAAAATTAAAATAAATTATTGTTTAATAGAGCTGCTCCACAGTGCTATAGAACACTAAAACTCATTCCTCCTATCTAGCTGTAATTTTGTATACATTAACCAACCTCTCTCTATCCCCTTACCTCCTACCCTTCCTGGCTTCTGGTAATTTCTATTCTGTTCTCTACTTCTATGAGATCCATTTTTTAGCCCCCATATGTGAATAAGAAAATACGGTATGCATCTTTCTGTGCCTTATTTCACTTAACATTGTTTCCCCATGACAGCATTTTATTCTTTGTTAAGCCTAATGGTATTCCATTATGCATATTCTGCAGGTTTACTTTTTCCATTCATCTGTTGATGGACACATTGGTTGATTCCCTATCTTGGCTATTGTGAATAGTGCTGCGGTAAACATGGGAGTACAGATGTACCTTCAACATACTAATTTCCTTACCTTTAGTTATGTACTTGGTAGTGGGATTGCTGGATTATATTGTAGTTTTATTTTTTACCTCAAACAAATGTCTTTTTTATGAGCAGCACAGTGTCAAATTTTGAACAAGGATTCCAGTAAAAATATATATTTAAAAAACTTAATACAATTTTAAAAATAAAGACATGATATTTCTCAATATAAATTAACATTATGCTTATTAACTTATTAAAAATTTAGGCCTTCAGAGATGTGATTTTGTAAAAGTGGCATGAGATATGAGATGAAAAACCACTACTATTCAGTGATAAGTGGTGTGCTAATTAAACTGCGTAATCAAGTAATGTCAAGGATTTAAAGATTATTATGCAGCCACTTCAGAATGAGTGTGGAAAAATGAGTGAGGATTAGTTTATGTTTACTGCTTTTTGACTCCTTTAAAACTTACACATTCAAGGTAGAGGTGGCAGGCAAGAGTATAAGAAGAAATTGCTTCAGGCTAGCATTTCTCTCCACTTGGAAACTCCTCTTTACATCTTAATCCAGGCTTCTCATTTTGTTCTGTTGGAATTCTCTTTTTTGTTAGTGCAAATTTATTATTCCACTAAATGCTGTCATTGGCAATTACTTCTTACTTTCATACTGCAAAAATATGGCTATTTCAAGGCACTAAGCCCCACATTCCACTTAAACCTCAGGAGGCCACGAGCAGACCATATGCACAAAATTCCTTTATATGTGTAGAATACAATAAGACAAAAAAAAAAGCATAGAATGCTATTTGAATTTAATTATTGCTTTCCACTTGCTGTTTATATTATAGTGAATTTTCTTTTATATTTGGGGGAGAGGCAGGAGAATCCTTACTAACTCGTACATTATCTTTCTAATTGTGAAACAAAATTGCTTTGTTACTCACTTCTATAATGATATCTTTTACATTTTGCTTTGCTATTCAAGAATGAAGTATCTTGCTCCAAAATCTTTATGCATGTTCACAGAAAGGTGGACTACACTCAGTGTTGATACATTTTTATTCTCACATTTCTTTCCCAGAATGATTCAATTCCATAAATTCATCAAAAAGAAAGAACTGCTGTAATTAGAATAGGGTGATATTTGTTGACAGCATTTGTGTACAGTGGATGGTAAACTTTGCATGAAAAGGCACAATTCTGTCTTATTTAATACTTCAATCTCTGCATAATCCAGTATATGGAATATAGTAGTCATTACTCAAAATATATTTTATATTTGTCATATGACATTATTGTCTATTATATTAAATGGAAATTGATGACACAAGAAATTTTAGTGATATTATTTTATTTCTTGAGCCCCTTTGGTGTGCCATTCTTCTTACATTGGTGGTAATGATGGTAATAACTGATATTAGGATCTTCGAGAACTGTACACTAGGATACTATGTGCTTATCATGTACAGTATATTTTGCTGGTACCTGGTTTTGCTGTCTGAGACTGTATGTGCTTTGCTTCTAAACTTTAATTTGAAGTAGGAAGAATACGCACATCTAGAAGTACTATCCGTGAATTTTAAAGTAATAATGATTTTTTGCATGTGATATAATTTGTTTAGCAGATATTTACAGTATATATTTAGGATTATGTATAAGTGCAAATTTTAATAAGGTCAGTGTGAAAATGAAGGATATTCTCTGAAATCACTTAACAGACTAATGATTATCTTTGTCTATAGACTATTATTTATCTTAATATGAAGAAATAAAACAGCAGAAATAACAGTTTATCATTAAGAAAGCATAAGTACAATGCATAGACAAATCACCTAATATAAATTTTTGTAAAATTCAAATCACATTCTAAAATTTGTCAACTGTATCTCATTTGTCATTATCATTTAGCCTTTTTATGATCTACTAGTTTTATATTCTGTCATGCTCTTCAAAATCTCAGTAGAGAGATTTCATTCTGATGTTGCATTCTAGCAACCATCCTAAAATTTGAAATGTGAAACATAATGATTTGTAATTTAAAGAAAATAGGAAGGACTTTTGGTTTCAGCTCTAATATATACAAAGAGCTTAATAGTTGTCACCCTGTCCTTACAACAAAAATAACAATAACTTTAAAAAAAACCCTGAAAATAAAGAAATTTTATTTGACCCATTGGACAGTTAAGTTTCAGAGAAAGTTGCCATCCTGAAATCTAGACAGAAAGGGGAGGTAGAGAATCACCGCCAAGATCTGCTTACCTGGAAGCAGGTGGAGCTATAAGAGTTAAAAATATGTAAATGGTACTTTTTATAAACCGTTGGAGGCTAAGGGAAGACTAACTTGACAGGGAGGAACCCCTGAGGGGAGAAAGAGGCAATGTCTTGAAGGGAATAACAGCTTTTTTGAGCTTTACCTCCAGGAAACATCCCCTTGTGGATTGGCTGGGCTAGAGAGATATAAAATATCAAACTAAAGGCTTAATTATTTCAGTCCCTGTTACCTTGTATATCATGTCTGTTTTTCACAAAAATATTACAAGGCATAATAAAAGGCAAAAAAGGAACAAAAAAGAAAAAAGTGATAAAGACAAAGGATAGAGCGGAAAATCAAAATAAAAAATAAAAAAATTTATAAGACCTTTGAATTATTCAAGAGTTTTTAGCTGCAATATCAAAAGCACAATTTATGAAAGAAAAAATTGACAGTCTTTATTAAAACTGTTTAAAGTCTAATCTAAGAAAGATAGTGCAGTAGCCCCAATTATCAGTTTTGATTCCTGCTGTTTAAGTTACCCATGATCAACCACTGTTTAAAAATATTAAATAAAGTATTCCAGAAATAAACAATTCATAAGTTTTTAGCTGTGCACAGTTATTTATAGTGTAATGAAATCTTTCACTTTCTCACTCTGTCTCACCAGGATGTAAACCATCCTATTTTATGGCACACTCATATATAATATACTAGGATTTTCCTATACGTAGGCACTATCAGTGGTTTCATATATTCACTAAGGGTGTTGGAATTTATCTTCCATGCATAAATGAAAACTACTATATTAAGAGAATAAAAATATCAGCCACACACTGAAAAGAAAATATTTCCAGTATATAAGAAAGCAGTTATATTCAAAACATGCAAAGAAAGTTTTAAAAATCCACAACCCCTAAAAAACTCATGATACCAGTTGCTGGTAAGGATCCAAACACAAGAAACTCATTCATTGCTGTTGGGAAGGTAAAATGGGACAGGTACTCTGAAAGACTGCTTGGCAATTTCTAATAAACGTAAACATAATCTTAATATAGAACCCAGAGATCGTAGTTCTAAGTATTTATCCAACTGATCTAAAAAATTATGTTCCCACAAAAACCAGCCAGTGAATCTTCATAAAAACTTTATAATTGGTACACACTAGGACCATCAATATATTCTTCAATAGGTGAATGGATAAACTGGCAGTGTCTATGCAATAGAATATTATTCATTGATGAAAAGAAATGAGCTATCCAATGATCATAAGACATAGATGAATCTTATATATTGCTAAGTAAGTAAAAGATAAAAAGGGTATGAAAAGGGCATGAAAAGGATGCATGATGTATGACTGTAATTATATGAAATCCTGAAAAATGCAAAATGATATAGATTATAGAATAATCAAAATTTTCCTTGGTGTCAGGGGGAAGGAAAGAGAGGTATACCTATGAAACACGGGAAATAGTCTCAGAACAGGGAAACTGTAATCTGTAATGGGTAACACATGTCACTATATATTTGTCAAAACACATAAAAATTTATAGATAGAAGGAATTTTACACAAAAATTTATGGACAGAATTTTATATAAAAATTTATAGTGTGGAATGCTACAAATTACAAAAAGGAGGTCAATCTCAGGATAGAATGCAAAAGTGACAAATAATCTGACTATATCGTATATACATAAAACAATCATACTATAAATGGGACTTAAGAAAAAGGTGCTAGTTGAAGTAACTTCAAAAATTCTTAGAGTATATATAAGAGCACTGTAGTTTATTTGATAAACTTTATTCTGTAGAAGATACTTCTTAACAATTCTGACACCACTATACCAACACAACAGATTTAAATAGTTAAGTATAAGGATGAATGATGGTGGGAGACAGGATTATCGTGACTGGAGTTGGAGTTTTCAGATCAGCAGAGATCTGCTTACCTGAAGTAGAAGGGAGAGAGAGTAGAGTAAGTCATGTGGTAATGAAGTGGAATTGGAGGAATCAGTGTAAGCTCATGTATAGTTTAATGGGTAGACACTGGTTTGTACATTGTAAGTTATTAATAAATATATGTATATACATGGGTTAGTATACACACAAATATTTTCCTGTTAGGTTGGTTAAGAGGGTTAGGAAGCAAAAACTTGCCAGTATCAATGAATACCCTTAGCGCCCACATTGCAGTTTCTTAATACCATTCTCCAGTAAAAGGAAATGGATATCTTTGAAGAAATGCCTGATTGTGTAATGGGTAGGAAATATAGAAGATTAGTTTTAGGCTTTTTTGTTTGTTTGTTTTTTGGTCACAGAGTGCAAAAAGAAAAGAATAGAAAAAAAATGAAACAATAAAAACCGCAAGAATGATGTGCTACACAGGGATACAGGAGCCAACTGAAAATGTTTCCAATGGCTGAAGCTGAAATGATTTGAGAAACAAAATAAATAAAATGGTATTGGATTATAACCCAATGTTTTTATTAATGAGTTCATACTGATATAAATTAATAAAGAAGTAAATCAAGAAGAAGAGATAAATGTTCTATGTAGAAGATTTTGAAATAAGTTATGAAGATACTCTATATTAAGGAAGAGAAAAACAGACACTGTGCATAGTGACTTTATTCCAAGGAGTACTGTATAGCAAGAGCTTTTTTTAAAAGTTACTTTACAAGGGAGAAATCTGACTAACACTACTTATTCTGGGAGATCAACCATGACAAGTCATATTTATCTTACGTACTCTTGATGTGATGATATGAAAATAGCATTTTACCTTATGGTCTTCCTTGTAAAACCCATAAACTCAGGCTAATGAGGAATGAGAAAAATGTTAGATAAATCACAGTTAAGGCATCTCCTATAAAATAGCTAATCGGTACTTCTCAAAACCATCAAGGTTATTAAAAACAGAAGATTTGAGAAACTTTTAACAACCAAGAGGAGCCTAAAAAATGAATAATATATGGAATCCTTGTTGGAATCTTAGAACAACAGCAAAAAAACATTAGATAACAACTAATAAAATCTTAATAGATTATAAAACATAGTTAATAACATATCAATATTAGTTTCCTAATTGTGGTAAGTATACCATACTGATGTAAGATTTTAATAATAGAGAAATTGGTTGAGGGGCATGCAGGAACTCTGTAATTTGTTTTTGCAATTTGCTTTGCTAAACCAAATCTTTTAAAATATATTTATTTTTGAAAGACCAGAATTTGCCTTGTTTCAATAAAATTATGAAAACAATTTGGTAGTTCTAATACTATGATTTTGTATGTGTGTGTTCGAGATGAATTAAACAATGTACATATGCTGTACCTTTCTACACGTGGCTTCTGAATAAGCGTTTTCTATAGAAAACATATTTACAAATTTGACACCACTATATCTATGTAAGAGATTTAATAATGATTTTGTAAATGGATGGCTGATGGTGGGAGACAGGATTATCATAACTAGAGTTAGAGTTTACAGAGAAGCAGGGGTCTGCTTACCTGAAGCAGTTAATCTTTTCTGTTTTCTTGTTATGACTGTTGCTATAACATCCATTTATGTATGTATTGTATGTATGTATGTATGTATGTATGTACGTATTCAATCATTTATTCCTGAGAGCATATTACTAAGTAGAATCTTTTGGAAAATTTCAACTAATGCATAGGCTTTGTGTCTTTACCAGTAAATTTTAATTTTAAATAATTGGGGTAATAGTTAAAAGTTCCTATAAACATATGAAAATATTTAGATTCATGACTTGGTAGCAGTGTATTCATAGTTAAAACGCTTAGTCCTGAAGGACTAATGGTGTGTAAAGCCTGACTGAACAGGATAAACTATGTGTATGATAATCACCTTTCTTTTCTACCTACCATTTGAAATTGATTTGGTGATTTGAGATTTGACATATTTAATTAAGCCAACTATGTGCCTTAAAGTGAATAATTTGCAAAATCCATAAAGTTTTCTGGTATCATTGGTGCATTTATTTATATAACTTAAAAATTAGCATTTCACACATGGGTAATTTTAGATTACTTTCTAAGGCCTTGTATTGTTCATAGCCTGCTGAATTTTGAAAATATGACAGAGAACTAGAAGGATTTTAATAGTTTCTGTGTCCCTTGTGTGTTTTACATGTCTATTTTCAAGGAATTGAATGAGACTTTCCCTAATACACAATGCATCTTTACTTCATTGATGATGAAGAATAGGTTTGACCTTCCTTGATCTTTTAAGTAGGATATGTATGACCAGCTTTATGAAATAATTTTATTTTCTTATCAAATTTTCTGCTCCGCAATATATTTAGTGACTACCAAATACCTGCTTGTCATTCTCACTTGCACTTTGTTTATAACTCTCTCTGTCATATCATATTTTGCCTTATATTCAATTGCTTTCACATTTGACTAATTTTATGTTTTCTACTGAATTTTTAAAACATAGGAATAGTTACTATTTTTCTTCATTATTTTATTACCTGGCATGACTAACATAGTGATTTAATGTAATTATTAAAATTTGTGTGTGGCTGAATAAGATTATGAAGACATTAATATTCCCAGGTTTTTCTGAAGATAAAGGCATAGTACACTAAAATTAAATGACTATTAAATTAAAAACATTGGTTCTAAATCTTCTGGCACTGACTTTGGACAAGACAGCAAACCAGGCAATTATAAAAAGAAGGGTTGATGTATATAATCTTCAAGTTTCTTCCATAAATTTGAATGTGTATGATTTTAAAACATCCCCTCAAAGATATATCTTCTGTATTCTACTGAAGCCTAAAATATGCCAAAAAAAAAAAAAAAAGGAAAATCCTTTGAAATTGTTTTCCAAAAGCTCTCCACTCAATAATTTGACTGTAGGGAAGAATATATCGATTTCTTTTTCAGTTAATTTTACTTTTTATTGATACATAAGAGATGTACATATTTTGAGGGTTTATATGATAATTTAATACTTTCCTATAATTTGTAAAGATCAGATCAGCATAACTGGGTTATTCATTATATTAAATATTTGTCTTTTCTTTATGCTAGAAATATTCAAGTTACTTTCTTACAGCTTTATAAAACTTACAATAAATAAATTATAGTAAACTATAGTTACCCTACTGATATATTGAATACTAGGTCTTATTTTTTCTATCAAACTGTAGAAAACATATGGTTTTGTGATGATCACATTTTCTTTCTCACCAATATAAGATTAAAATTATATTGGCATATAATTTAAATGTATTTTTCCTACTCTGTATAGTGAACAAAAACCTCTACATATTCCTAACACTTCTTGCCCTCTGTATGATAATGGAAAATTATTTCAAGTGTGTCGTTTAGCCTTGATCAAGAGCTTGGTATCCTTTCAGAGTGTGTGTGTGTGTGTGTGTGTGTGTGTGTGTGTGTGTGTGTGTCTTTGTGTGTATACACTATATGGCATGTATGCGTGCATGTATAATTTTTTAGAAGAGGTGATTCCATAGACTGTTTTACCTGGAAAAGTAATATAATTTTAGTGATGGAGTTCAAGTGATCTATTAAATTGTGTTTACCTACCTCACAAACTACTTAACATTTATTAGAAAATACATTTAAGTGGTTTAGTAATTTTTTAAAATAATGCCTCTAGGGAGAATATTTTATTGTTTATAAATACCACTTTCTTGATTCAAAGATGTCAGTTCCAATAGGATTAGCATTACATTTTCCCAAGTCATTTACAAGTACTCTATTTTTATGAAAATTAGTAATCATACATGAATAGATAACTGGTCTGGAGCTCTAATCTTTTGGGTTTGACTATTAAAGATAAATAAGAAGTTTATTTACTTTGGAAGAGTAAAACATAGTTTGCTAATCATATTGCACTTTTTAAATGCCAGGGTTCACATCTTTAAAGAAATAAGGTACCTCACATGCTTTTATGCCATAAGCTGTTTGTGAGGTTTCTATAGTTGAATCTATTAATGGGATCTTTGAAGTGTTAATAATTTGGCTCTCTTGAATTTGTGTTTATGCTCTTTATTTTATCCTATGATATATAACATAAAATGTTGCTAATTTATACTATATTATTAAAAAATTATCTTGAGTGAAGCTGATGAAAAACTTTTATATAATGATTTTTACTTGGCATAGTTACTTAGAATTTACAGAAAATTAATACAATTTATGTTTAGGAAATAACTAAAATTTATTTTATTTCTACATTGAAATTTATAATAGTAGGAATTTCAAGGTTTATCATTGATCTTTGTTTTTGTAATATATTGATAAGTACTTTTCTCAATAATTTTTTAAACTGATCTTCTGTTAAATATATAATTTCATATATATATGAAATTCTTTGTGTTTATGCATGTGTCATATATGTACAAATGTGAACATACATATTTTATATTTTTAATTTTTGTGGTTATATAAAAGTTGTATGTATTTACGAGGTAAATATACACACACGTATACAGAGAGGAATAAACAGAGAGAGATGAGAAGAAGGGATATATCCTTAACACTGTTGATGCCAGTGAAAGTATGCATTTTATCTTTTTCTTTAACTTTTGTTTTTGGATTTCTCTACAATAATATATAATCATCTTTTGTTAAAAAATAAACTTATTTTCTGTGTTTAGATATATGAAAGCCTAATGAATAATAACAGCAGGTATCTTGTTAACAAAACCCCACATTTTACAGAGCATTTAGTATGGCATACAGAATAACAGCATGTATATTCAGTGCTTTGGTTTAAACAATAATTTGCCGTACACTTAAGAAAATACTTATAATTTTTCACCACTTTATTTTCTTTCAGCAAAGATTAGTAATGATTTAATATTTACTTTTGGACACAATTTTTTATTTTAATAAAATATGCATAACATAAAAATTACCATTTTAATCATTTTAAGTGTACTCTTCAGTGGTATTAAGTATGATTGCCCAATATTGTTGAGCATCACCACCATTCATCTCTAAAATGTTTTTTCAGCTTCCCAACTGAAACTTCATATCCATAAACAATAACTCATACTGTCCTCTGTAAATCCCTGGAAACCACCACTCTACTTTCTTTCTCTATAAATGTGACTATCTTAGGTCTCTCATTTAAGCATAATTATGCCATATTTGTCTTTTTGTGACTGGCTTATTTCACTTAGCATAATGGTCTTCAAGGACTATCTGTGTTGTAGATTGTGTTGGAAAATTCTTTCCTTTTAATGTTAAATAGCATTCCATTGTACATATATGTCACCTTTGTTATTTGATGGGCATTTGTGTTGCTTTCACCTTCTGACTATTGTGAATAATCCAGCTGTGAAAATGGATGCACAAATATCTGCTTGATTCTCATTCCATTCTATTCCATTCCGTAGGGTATATCCCAAAGTGGAATTTCTGAATCATATGATGACTTTATTTGTAATATTTTGAGGAACTGCCATAATATTTTTTCATAGCACATATAATATTTTGCATTCCCACCAACACTGCACAAGGATTTCAAACTCCACATTTTTGCCAACACTTGTTATGTTTTGCTAATCTGATTGTACTCATTCTAATGTATATGCAATAACATCTCATTGTGGTTTTGATTTTCATTTCCCTGTTAGTGATAGCATATTTTAATGTGCTTTTTAGTCATTTGTGTATCTGTCTAGAGAAATATCCAAATTCCTTTGCCCATTTCCTAATTTGGTTGTTTTGTGTTCAGTGGTGAGTTCATACATTCTGAATATTAACCTCTAGCAGATTCATGACTGCAAATGTTTTCTCCCACTCTGAGTTGCCTTTTTCACTCTGTCGATTGTGTCCTTAGATGTAGAGAAGTTTTGAATTTTGATGTAATTCAACTTATCTCTTTTTTTTTCTTGAATATAATTCTGGTGTCATATCCAAGAAATCATGGTCAAATCCAATTTCATGAAAAATTTCCCTGTTTTCTTCTAAGAGTTTTATAGTTGTAGTTCTTATGTTTTGGTTTTTGATATATTTTAAATTAACTATCATATATGATATATTGTAAGTGTCCAACTTCGTTCTCTTGCATGTAAATATCCAATTCTCCCAATACCATTTTTGAAAAGACTGTCCTTTCTTGGGTGAAGAGTCTTGATATTCCTGTTGAAAATCATTTGACCATAAACAAATTATCCCTGACTTACAAGGGTGTGACTTACAATTTTTTGACTCTGTGGTGGCACAAAACCAATATGCATTCAAGAGAAACTGTGCTTTGAGTTCCTAATCATTGGTTTTTCCATTTCAGCACAGTGCTCAATAAATTATATGAGATACTCAACACTTTATTATTAAATAGGCTTTGAGTTAGATGATTTTGTTTAACCCTAGGCTAACATAAGTGTCCTGAGCATTGGGATTTTGATAAGTGTTCCGAGAATGTTATGGTAGTCTAAGCTATGATGTTCAATAGGATGGGTGTGTATTAAATGCATTTTTGACTTACAGTAGTTTCAAATTAACAACAGATTTATTGAGACATAACTGTCATAAGTTGAGAAGTATCTGTATTCAAGGGTTTTTAGGGGGGCTCTCTATTATATCCCATTAGTTTACATGTCAGTCTTTATGCCAGCATCACACTGTTTTGATTGCTGTGGATTTGTAATAATGTTTCAAATGAGGAAGTGTGAGATCTCCAACTTTGAATTTGTTTTTCAATATTTTTTCAGCTATTTGAGATCCCTTAAGAATTGGTATGGATTTTATTTCTGGAAAAAAAAAAGTGGGATTTTGATAGTGGTAGCATTGAATCAGCAGATTGCTTTGTTTAGTACTAATATCTTAACACCATTAAGTTTTGGAATCCATGCCCATTGAATATCTTTCCATGTATTGTGTCTTTTTAAAATTATTTCGGTAATGTTTTGTAGTGTTCAGTGTACAAGTCTTTCAGCTCCTTGATTAAGTATATTCTTAAATTTAATGTAAGTCTATACCTCTCTTCATAGAATGCATTGAGTTTACAAAAATGTTCTACATAAACAATTTTTTATTAAAACTGTCATATATTAGACTAACCATCAGTTTTATTTACAAGCAAGTTGATATGTCAATGTTTATTTTATTATTTCTTATTTTGGCCATGTTGCAGTCACTCCCCATTAAAAATTATATATATATATATATATATATATATATATATGTACACACACACACACACACACACACACACACATACACACATACATGGAAGGGATAACAGGAGGAGAAATACCTAAGATAGATGATGGGGTGAAGGATGCAGCAAACTGCCATGGCACGTGTATACCTATGTAACAAACCTGCATGATCTGCACATGTACCCCAGAACTTAAAATATTAAAAAAATAAATAAATTATACGGGTGAAGTAATTTTGTTACAAAGTAAGCCAAATTTTTGTACTGCTATAGATACTGTAAAATCAACCCAAGAGTAAATAATTTTTAGAAATGATGCATAATGGCTTAATAAGTAAACTTTCTTATTCTTGCTATTTAAATTATGAGTGATAAAATTGTGTTTTACTATTAAGACTTTCAGTATTTTAGTTGAGATTGTAATTTGAAAAAGTATTTTACAATAGAACTTGCAGAGATCTATGAGTTTAACAATAACAGAACAGAAATATATTATATATATATTCTATGTAGTCCTATATCACAACTACACAATGAAAATCAAATGCAATCCATTTTTAAAACTGATATCTCATATCAGGTTAATTGAGGAAAATATAAAATGGGAATGTACATTAACTGACAAAAGTTTTAGAGTGTTTCTCTAAAAGTTAGTAAGATAGTTTTATGATCTTTTGGGGGAGAAATGGTACAAGGGTGGAGTCAAGAAAGAAGGAAGAAGAATGGAAAAAATGTTCTATAAATTTATGGTAAAATAGAATAATGTGCTTACTAGTTTTGTTTTCTTATGACTAGTCTCTTGTAAAATACGTATCAACTGAAAAAGTAATACAGTCAGATCTTGAAGATGATTTTAAGGATTTGGGGCATTAATCTCCAGCTAATAATGAGTAAATTGTTGTAAGCAAGAGCATGATTATGCATATTTTAGAGAAAGAGCTGGCAGCTATGTAAGAATTGATGGAGGAAATGACTTAAAATGGAAAGACGAAATAAAATATTTTGGCCATCATATAGGTAAGAGATAATAAAAACTAGAAATAATGAAAGATATGGTATAACTAGTAGGCATCTGGCTTGACTAGGTACATAGTGCTACTTTTAAACTGGAGAGCGTGGTATAACAATTGATCTTTCTAAAATGCAGATCTGATTACTTCTCCATTTAAGAGCCCTCAGTGATCTCCAATTCAAAGATAAAGCCGAATCTCATTAATAAAGCATAAAAGACTCATTTCCCCCCCAGACTCATCTATTTCCATGTCCTTTATACCTCACTCTGCAACCAAGCCATACTGAACTAGATTCACTTATCCAAATGTAATACATAT
The DNA here is from genome assembly GCF_001604975.1 of Cebus imitator. NCBI lineage: Eukaryota > Metazoa > Chordata > Mammalia > Primates > Cebidae > Cebus > Cebus imitator. The sequence continues at coordinate 3,743,711 of NW_016107470.1, read as the reverse complement.
ATTTTCTTGGGATTTTGTTCTCTGTCTAGAAGTATTTTTCTTTCTTTTAACTAGGCTTACTTCGTCATTTAAAAAAAGTTACTTCTGATTAAAAAAAATTTTAATGCTCCGCAATAGTTTATGTATCACTGTAATGTAATTGCATATGGTCCTGAATTCACCACTGAGTAGTCAATATTGCAATATAGTGTGAGTTCAATTGGCAGATTCTAGGTAGAGATAGACACCTGAGATTCTTTTGTTTGTTTGTTTGTTTGTTTGTTTTTAAATTTTACTTTATGTTCTGGGGTACATGTGCAGATCATGCACGATTGTTGCATAGGTACACACATGGCAGTGTGTTTTGATGATTCCATCACACTATCACCTACATCTGGCATTTCTTCTCCCACTGCTGACCCTCACTTGGCCCCCACAACAGACCCCTGTGTGTGATGCTCCCCCACCCATGTCCCTGTGTTCTCATTGTTCAACATTTGCCTATGAGTGAGACCATGTGGTGTTTGATTTTCTGTTCTTGTGTCAGTTTGCTGAGAATGATGGTTTCCAGATTCATTTATGTCCCTACAAAGGACACAAACTCATCATTTTTTATGGCTGCATAGTATTACATGTTGTATATGTGCCACATTTTCCTTGTCCAGTCTATCGTCAATGGGCATTTGAGTTGGTTCCAGGTCTTTGCTATTGTAAACAGTGCTGCTATGAACATACATGTGCATATGTCTTTATAATAGAACAATTTATAATCCCTTGGATATATATCCAGTAATGGGATTGCTGGGTCAAATGGAATTTCTATTTCTAGATCCTTGAGAAATTGCAACACTGTCTTCCACAATGGTTGGAATAATTTACACTCCCACCAACAGTGTAAAAGGTTCCTATTTCTCCACATCCTCTCCAGTATCTGTTTTCTCCAGATTTTTTAATGATCACCATTTAAACTGGTGTGAGGTTGTATCTCAATGTGGTTTAGATTTGCATTTCTATAATAAGTGATGATGAGCATTTTTTCATATGTTTGTTCGCCTCACATATATCTTCTTTTGAAAAGTGTCTGTTCATATCCTTCACCCGCTTTTGAATGGTTTTGTTTTCTTCTTGTAAATCTGTTTTAGTTATTTGTAGATTCTGGATATTAGCCCTTTGTTAGATGGGTAGATTGTAAAAATTTTTCCCATTATGTTGGTTGCTGATTCACTCTAATGATTGTTTCTTTTGCTGTACAGAAGCTGTGGAGTTTAATTAGGTCCCATGTGTCTATTTTGGCTTTTGTTGCCAATGTTTTTGGTGTTTTGGTCATGAAGTCCTTGCCTATGCCTGCCTATACACTGAATGGTTTTGCCTAGGTTTTCTTCTAGGGTTTTTATGGTGTTAGTTCTTATGTGTAAGTCTTTACTCCATTTGGAGTTAATTTTAGTGTAATGTGTCAGGAAGGAGTCCAGTTTCTGCATTCTGCACACTGCTAGCCAATTTTCCCAACACCATTTATTAAACAGGGAATCCTTTCCCCATTGCTTGTTTTTGTCAGGTTTGCCAAAGATCAGATGGTTGTAGACGTGTGGCATTGCCTCCGAGGTCTCTGTTCTGTTCCATTGTTCTATATCTCTGTTTTGGTTCCAGTACCATACTGTTTTTATTCTGTAGCCTTGTAGTATAGTTGGAAATCAGGTAGTGTGATGCCTCCAGCATTGTTCTTTTTGCTTCGGATTGTCTTGGCTATGTGGGCTTTCTTTTGGTTCCATGTGAAGTTTAAGGTGGCTTTTTCCAGTTCTGTGAAGAAGGTCATTCGTAGCTTGACGGGGATAGCATTGAATGTATACATTACTTTGTGGAATATGACCATTTTGATGATATTGATTCTTCCTAACCATGAGCATGGAATGTTTCTCCATCTGTTTGTGTCCTCTCTTATGTTGTTGAGCAGTGGTTTGTAGTTCTCTTTGAAGAGTTCCTTTACATCCTTTGTTAGTTGTATTCCTAGGTATTTTATTCTCTTTGTAACAATTGTGAATGGGAGTTTGCTCATGATTTGGCTCTCTGTTAGTCTGTTATTGGTGTGCAGGAATGCTTGTGATTTCTGCACATTGTTTTTGTATTCTGAGACTTTGCTGATGTTGCTTATTGGTTTAAGGAGATTTTGAGCTGAAATGACAGGGTTTTCTAAATATACAATCATGTTGTCTGCAAAAGAGACAATTTGACTTCTTCTTTTCCTAATTGAATGCGCTTTATTTTTCTTGCCTAATTGCTCTGGCTAGAACTTCCAGTACTATATTGAAGAGGTGTGGTGAGAGAAGGCATCCTTGTCTAGTGCCAGGTTTCAAAGGGAATGCTTCCAGATTTTGCCCATTCAGTATGATATTGGCTATAGGTTTGTCATAAATAGCTTTTATTGTTTTGAAATATGTTCCTTCTATACCTAGTTTATTGAGAGTTTTTAGCATAAAGGGGTGTTGCATTTTGTCGAAGGCCTTTTCTGCATTTACTGAGATAATGTGGTTTTTGTCTTTGGTTCTGTTTATGTGGTGGATTACATTTACAGAGTTTTGTATGTTGAACCAGACTTGCATTTCCGGAATGAGGCCTACTTGATCATGATGGATAAGCTTTTTGATGTGCTGTAGGAATCGGTTTGCTAGTATTTTATTGAAGATTTTTGCATCTATGTTCATCATGGATATTGGCCGGAAGTTTTCTGTTTTTGTTGAGTCTCTGCTGGGTTTTGGTATCAGGACGATGTTGGTCTCATAAAATGATTTGGGAACAATTCCCTCTCTTTGTATTGTTTGGAATAGTTTCAGAAGGAATGGTGCCTGCTTCTCTTTGTACCTCTGGCAGAATTCAGCTATGAATGAATTTGGACCTGGATTTTTTTTGGTTGGTAGGCTAGTAATTGCTGCTTCAGTTTCAGCCCTTGTTATTGGTCTGTTCAAGGTTTCAACTTCTTCTTGGTTTAGGCATGGGGGGGTGCAAGTGTCCAGGAATGTATCTATTTCTTCCAGGTTTACGGGTTTATGTGCATAGAGTTGTTTGTAGTAATCTCTGATTGTAGTTTGTATTTCTGGGGAATCAGTGGTGATATCCCCTTTATTGTTTTTTATTGCATCTATTTGATTCTTTTCCCTTTTCTTTTTTATTAATCTAGATAGCGGTCTATTTTGTTGACCTGTTCAAAAAACCAGCTTGATTTATTGATTTTTGAAGGGTTCTTTTTGAGTCTCTATCTCCTATAGTTCTGCTCTGATCTTAGTTATTTCTTGTCTTTTGATAGCTTTTGAATTTTTTTTTTATGATGCTCCTCTAGCTCTTTCAATTTTGATGACAGGGTGTCAATTTTAGAGTTTTCCTCACTTCTCATGTGGACATTTTTTGCATAAATTTCCCTCTAGACACTGCTTTAAATGTGTCCCAGAGATTCTGGTATGTTGTGTCTTCATTCTCATTGGTTTCTAAAAGCATCTTTATTTCTGTCTTCATTTCATTGTTTATCCAGTTGATATTCAGGAGCCAATTGTTCAGTTTCCATGAAGTTGTGTGGTTCTGAGTTAGTTTCTTAATCCCGGGTTCTAATTTGATTGCCTTGTGGTCTGAGAGACTGTTTGTTATGATTTCTCTTCTTTTGCATTTGATAAGGGGTGATTTACTTCCAATTATGTGGTCATTTTTAGAGTAGGTGCAATGTGGTGCTGTAAAGAATGTCTATTCTGTGGATTTGGGGTGGAGATTTCTGTAAATCTCTATTAGGTCCGCTTGGTCCAGATCTGTGTTCAAGTTCTGGATATCCTTGTTAATTTTCTATCTTGTTGATCTGTCTAATACTGACAATGGAGTGTTAGTCTCCCACTATTATTGTGTTGGAGTCTAAGTCTCTTTGTAGGTCATTAAGAACTTGCTTTATGTATTTGGGTGCACCTACATTGGGTGTGTATACATTTAGGATAGTTAGCTCTTCTTGATGCATTGATCCTTTTACCATTATTTAATGGTTTTCTTTGTCTCTTTTGATCTTTGTTGCTTTAAAGTCCATTTTATCAGAGACTAGAATTGCAACTCCTGCATTTTTTTGCTCTCCATTTGCTTGATAAATCTTCCTCCATCATTTTATTTTGAGCCTATGTGTGTCCTTGCACATGAGATGGGTTTCCTGAGTACAGCACACAGATGGGTCTTGAATTTTTATCCAGTTTGCCAGTCTGTGTCTTGTGATTGGGGCATGTAGATCATTTACATTTAAGGTTAATATTGTTATGTGTGAATTTGATCCTGCCATTTTGATGCTAGCTGGATGATTTACCCATTAGTTGATGCATTTTCTTCATTGTGTCAATCATCTTTACCATTTGGTACATTTTTGGAGTGGCTGGTACTAGTTGTTCCTTTCCTTGTTTAGTGCTTTAGTGCTCTTGTAAGGCAGGCCTGGTTGTGACAAAATCTCTCAACAATTGCTTGTCCATAAAGGATTTTCTTTCTACTTCTCTTATGAAGTTTAGTTTGGCTGGATATGAAATTCCAGGCTGAAAGGTCTTTTCTTTAAGGATGTTGAATTTTGGCCCCTACTCTCTTCTGGCTTGTAGGGTTTCTGCTGAGAGATCCGCTGTAAGTCTGATGGGCTTCCCTTTGTGGGTAACCCGACCTTTCTCTCTGGCTGCCCTTAGCATTTTCTCCTTCATTTCAACCCTGGTGAATCTTATGATTATATGCCTTGGGGTTGCTCTTCTTGAAGGAATATCTTTGTGTTATTCTCTGTTTTTCCTAGACTTGAATGGTGGCCTGCCTTTCTAGGTCAGGGAAGTTCTTCTGGATAATATCCTGAACAGTGTTTTCCAGCTTGGATTCATTCTCTCTGTCACATTCAGGTACACCTATCAGACATAGTTTAGGTGTTTTCATATAATACCATATTTCTTGGAGGCTTTGTTCATTTATTTCCCTCTTTTTTCTCTATTCTTGCTTTCTTATTTTATTTCATTGAGTTGATCTTCAATCTCGGATATCCTTTCTTCTGCTTGGTTGATTCAGCTATTGAAACTTGTGTATGCGTTGTGAAGTTCTCATGCTGTGTTTTTCAGCTCCATCAAGTCATTTATATTCTTCTCTAAGCTATTTCTTCTAGTTAGCATCTCATCTAACTTTTTCTTTCTTTTTTAAAAATATATTTTATTGTGTTTTAGGTTTTGGGGTACATGTGAAGAACATGCAAGATTTTTGCATAGGTACATACATGGCAATGTGGTTTGCTGCCTTCCTCTTCATCACGTATATCTGGCATTTCTCCCCATGTTATCTCTCCCTAACTCCCCACCCCCCACTGTCCCTCCCCTAGTTTCCCCCCACAGGTCCCAGTGTGTGATGCTCCCCTCCCTGTGTCCGTGTGTTCTCAGTGTTCAACACTTGCCTATGAGGGAGAACATATGGTGTTTGATTTTCTGTTCTTGTGTCAGTTTGCTGTGAATGACAGTTTCCAGGTTCATCCATGTCCCTACAAAGGACACAAACTCATCATTTTTGATGGCTGCATAGTATTCCATGGTGTATATGTACCACATTTTCCCTGTCCAGCCTATCATCGATGGGCATTTGGGTTGGTTCCAAGTCTTTGCTATTGTAAACAGTGCCGCAATGAACATTTGTGAGCATGTGTCCTTATGATAGAATGATTTATAATTCTTTGGATATATATCCAGTAATGGGATTGCTGGGCCAAATGGAATTTCTATTTCTAGGTCCTTGAGGAAGTGCCACACTGTCTTCCACAATGGTTGAACTAATTTACACTCCCACCAGCAGTGTAAAAGTGTTCCTATTTCTCCACATTCTCTCCAGCATCTGTTGTCTTCAGATTTTTTAATGATTGCCATTCTAATTGGTGTAAATGTTATCTCAATGTAGTTTTGATTTGCATTTCACTAATGACCAGTGATGATGAGCTTCTAGGTTCTTAGTTCCTTTGCTTTGGGTTAGCACATGTTCTTTTAGCTCTGAGAAATTTGTTATTACCCACCTTCTGAAGCTTCTTTCTGTCAATTCATCAGATCATTGTCCACCCATCTTTGATCCCTAGCTGGTGAGGAGTTGTGATCCCTTGGAGGAGGAGAGGCATTCTGGTTTTTGGTGTTTTCATCCTTTTTGTGCTGATTTCTTCCCATCTTAGTGACTTTATCCACCTGTGGTCTTTGTAGTTTTTGATGATGTTGAAGGTATTTCTGTTTCTTAGTTTTCCTTCTAACAGGCCCCTCTGCTGCAGTACTGCTGGAGTTCCACTGCAGACCCTGATGCCTGGGGATCACCTGCAGGGGCTGCAGAACAGTAAGGGTTGCTGCTGGTTTCTTCTTATGTTATCTTTATCCCAGAAGGCTATCCACCAGATGTCGGCCTGAGTTCTCCTTTATAAGGTGTCTCTTTGGGTATATGGGGGTTGGGCAGCTGCTTGAGGAGACAGTCTGTCCCTTTTAGGAGCTCAAGTGCTGTGCTGGAAGCTCCATTCTTCTGTGCAGAGCTGCTGGGCATGTACCTTTAAGTCTACTGCAGCAGAACTCATAACCACCTCTTTTCCCAAGTGCTCTGTCCTAGGAAGTTTGGCGTTATTTATAAGTTCCCAAGTTGCTGATGCCTTTTTTCATAGATGCCCTGCCCTGCACGGAGTACTCTAGTCACAGTCTGCCAGCAGAAATGTTGCTGAGCTGCTGCAGGCTTTGCCCAGCTGCTGTGTGAATTGCTTCGGTAGTGGTGGTCGCCTTCCCCCCACTGAACTGGACTGTCCTGGGTCCAGCTGCACTTGCTGCGAAACTCTCAATCCAGAGTGTTTCAGATTTGTTGTCTTGTGGGGGTAGTACCCGCCAAGCCAGATCACCTGGCTCCCTGTCTCTGCCCCTCCCTTTCAGTTGAATGGGCTGCTCTGTCTCCCAGGTATTCCTGGTGCCAGTTGAAATGGTCGCCCAGATTTGTGTGAGTTTTTGTGTGACAACCCAGCACCGGCTGAAACCACTGTGCTGAAAACTAATGGTGCTGTTCAGCCTGGGAATTTCCTGGTGTGTGGGCAGTGAAAACTTCTTTGGAAATGTGGTGGGCATTCACCCTCTGTGTTTTACGTGCTGGGAACTGCACTCCAGAGCTGTTCCTATTTGGCCACTTGGATCAATCATCCTGAGATGCTTAAAAAAAGAAAAAAGAATCTCATTTACTGCTGTAGTTTCTTATATTAATTGAGGTAGTCAATGCACATCAGTGCAATGCAGTTAGATATTCAATCAACTGTCAATTATTAAATATACTTTTTTTACATGATTTTTATATCTTAGGCACTGAACACCATGGGAATTTTAGAAATAGCAATTGAGGCCAATAAATAGTTTGCTTGCTTGCTTGCTTCCTTTCTTTCTTTAAAATATGCCAGATAATTTTAGTTTCTAACTGAAATACTGAAGCTGCTTCTTTCCAATCTCCTTGCGTTTCTTCTGAAATAGCTTCAGTGATGCTACTCTCAAGAGGTAGAAGGTTTGAAGGCATCTTGCTGTGGTGTTTCATTTTGTTTCTCCATTTTTTTCTCCTCTCTACTTCCCTGAATGAAGTGATTAGCTACAGCTATAGGGTAGGTGGAGAAAAAGAAAAATTCTTTCTTACTTTTTTGTTGACTCTCAGGTGATTATATTGTTTTTGTTTGTCTCACGATGTGTAGACCTAACTTTGTCATAGAAGCAACAATTTGCTTAATTGTCATATAGACACGGAGCATTACAGATCGTCATGTTGAATCCTATGGCAAACATGAGATTGTTTTTATGGCCAGCAGGGATTTTTTAATGTACAGATTTTCATGGACTATGATGCTTGTAAGTGTGCTTTTTTGATTATGTAAAAATTGTTTTGTATGACAAATACAAGTAAAGAAGAGGAACAAAACATTTTGATAACCTTTCAGTGTTTGTGTATTACCAGTATACCTAGTACATTGTATTTATGTCTCAAATCCAGAATATTATGAAAATGCTAAAATAATTTTCTAACTTAGAGAAAAAAACTATCATATCATGACATGTCACTGAAATGAAATCAACAGAAGTCAAAATGGCTCATTTTTATTTAGAAGAAAAATAATTTATGAGACTTGGTTTTATTTGGAACATCCTATTTTCCTGAGGAGGATATTGAAAGTGTCAATATTCACTTCTCTGGTCACATATTATGATTAGAAATTCCCTTTTCTATTTTTATATAACTTCTGAATTTCGACTGACATCTAAAAATGATAACACTTCTCTGAATCTGCATTAAAATAAGTGATTGTTAATAAAAATTCAAGTATTCATATTGATGTAACACAACTTAAAACCTTCTGCATATTATAAAATATAATAAAATATCTTTTGGTCCAAAAGAGACAATTTCCTATACATAAATGATTGTTAAACTGAAAAAAGAGATATGATTTAATTTATAAACTGAAACTTCAAATATTTCTGTTAGATGGAACTGTATATAGCCTGATAGTATGGATTCTAGACTAGTTTGAAAGAAAGCTATAGTGAAAATAAATTTCACGCCAGCAGACACTTTAAAAACTAGATTTAGCAGCAGTCACATTAGCTTAGATAATGGGAGAATTTTTCTTCATTGAAAATGCTCTCTGTCGCTTAAGAAGAACTTACTGAGGCAGCCTGCCATCTAGCTTTTTCACAGAAAAACAGGCTTGCAGACTGCAGATGAGAGAGTCTGGAGCAGAGACAATTTTAACTTAGCCATTCCTAATTTATCTCAAGTGTTTTCAATTCATCTTCACTGCTCTATGCACACAGGAACACCAGATTGCCATCCCAGGGGAACAGAATGCAACCCGGGATCTAGAGAGCTGTCACATTCCAAGAAATATTTAAATTGTGCTGATTTTCTTCTGGAGAACTGAGCCCAGGGAATGAAACTCTCCATCAAGTCATGGCTTTGCGGGCAATAGATCAGAGGATATTGCCAGTTTTCTAATGGATTATTGTTATCGGGCAGATTTTCTCTGAAGGTACGTAGTTATTTTTTTCAATTCATTACCCTCTCTTCTTTATCAGGTAATAATCTAATGAGCTAGGGATCCAAACCTGTAAAAAGAGAAAGATGTTAAGTAGTCAGTATTGACTAAAGAATGACACTTTATTGCTGCATGTTTATAGGTGAAATAATCTGATTCCTTTACTAAAGATTAGTAAAATATAGTTTGAATTGCATTGTCAGCAGAATCAGGAAAAATCACAACAAAACCGTGCTGCAGGCTGCATTATCATAAGTTCATATTAATTCTCTTGAGGATTTTCCTTTTGTAGCTGCAACATATAATGAAGAAACATATGTACTTTGGACACTCACTTATCCATATGGATTTTTGAATCTTTTAAAACAATAATAGTATTTTCTCTATATTTTCCCAAATACAAACTTTGTATCAAATGCTTGTATTAATTTTGGTAACATGGATGGATATGATATATAAATATTTGAATGATGAAAGTATTTAATTTAAGAAACTTCAGTAGAAGTGTTTTTGAGGATATTATGTTGGTATACTTTGTTTGCTTTACAGATATTTATTTTTGAGTTTGAAAGGATTTTACTAAAATTGATGGCTACAGTTTAGTTAAATACGCTACAAAATTATTTAACTTTGTTCTGCTAGTGAAAACCTCAATACATTTCATAGAAGTACAATAACTATTTAGCAAAGCAAAATGTTAAAAGCTGAAAACTTCTGAATATCAACAGAACCAATAAAATGGAAGGAAGCCTATTCTAAACTGAAATGTATCCTATTATACTTATGATATCTTAGAACAGCAAAGGTGGCTTCTGTTTCTGTTCCTGAAAAGTTAAAGGTTTGTGTGTTTGTTCTGTATCAGAGAGAGAATGAGAAAGTAGAATAGAAAAGAAGCATACAATAATCACAGTAAGCTTATAAACATGTAGTAGTAGGGCTTTTGATGTTTTTATTAATGTTTTATTATTGTGTGAATAGGCTTATTGAAATCTATCATGTCATCGGTGTTTTTCTGTTTTAAAAATGACTATGAAAAATGGTTAAAATAATAAGTATGTTTGACCTGGAGTATGGTGTACTTGCTTCTGTATTTGGACTGGAACAGAGTTTGTGTTCCCTTCAGTTGGTTAATAACAGTTTCAAGAGAGGAAATGGTGGCTGAGCTTCACAAGAGCACTTGTTAAGTGTGTTCTAATTTCTTTGGAGCATTGGAAAGACTATTAGAAGAATAAAGGAAAGAGAGGATTGAGTCACCCAAATAGTAACTTTAAGTGCATTTTCTCTTATCCTCACAGGGATTGTAAAAGGCAAAAAAAAAATGGAAAAGAGAAAAGAGTATAGAGTCCTCAAAGAGTACTTTTAAGTGCTTCTTTTTTCATGAACTTAACAGGAATTGAGGAACAGGGTCTTAAAGTTTCCCTACGGGTTCCTCCTTTTGGCAAGCTTTCTCTCCTTTGTGGAATCTTTTTCCTCCACTCACTTTAAAACATAAAAAAAGTGAGATTGCTCCCAGTCTGGTTTCTCCCCCAATAACTTGCAGCTCTGATTTAAATCTACAGAAGTGCACTTTCTGAAACTACATACACTCTTGAATGTCTTAGAATTTTACAATTCAATGGCTTATGACTTTCAGAGGTTACAGTGATTTAACATCCTCTCTCTTTCTTTACTTTTTTTTTTTTTAAACTTACAACTGACTCTTCTGAAAATCTCAAACAATGTGCTAAAGGAGACACAGGAGGGAAAAAAGACAGCATTTCAGGGAACATATTTTATGTTCTTTCAAAATCATGCCAATGATGATGCCAATGGATAATGAAATAGAGTCACTTCATGTTTGTGTATGGAGCAGCTAGGGTAGCAGCTTAGCCAAATATCCTTTAATTTGCCTTTTGAATGTTAGATGAATATGACACATATGAAAATCAGGAGGGGCAGCTCCAGTTGTCAAACTGCAATAAAAAATTTTATATTTCTGACCTCTTATTAACCTTTTCTACCACAATCATGTTAGTGTCTCTTGCCTCCCCATAGGATTCACTCACCTACCCAGCCATTGAAATCTGCTCAGCTTCCAGGTTTAGTACTAAAACTTACTTTGCTTCATCTTATGGTGAGTTTATTACAAAATATATTACCATAATTTCATTTTATTAGAAGCTGTTAAATAACATTTATTGAGTGCCCATGATATGTTTGTTGCTTCCAAGCAACATGTAGAAAAAATTATGTAATGATATTCTGTCCTAAATCAGCCAGTTTATTAATATTTCAGGATCTCTAATTGGTACACACAGAGGGAGGAAATGAAGTCTGGTTCTTTAGTTGCTGCTTATGTGCATGTAAGACATGAAACATCATATATTCAGTCAATGACTTGCATTCATCTTTACAGAGGATTCCAGACTGATATCCAGTTGTTTTCAAATTCTCCTTTAACTATATTCCATATGTCGAAGTGTTATAGTAGACAGAAAATAGGATTGGGGATAAGACAAACTAAGCTTAAATCTGTTAAGCTAGCTTAATTGATCTGTATACACCTCTGTCTCATTATCGATATAATGGCACTAGTGGTATCTAACTTTTACATTCTTGTGGGTAGTGGAGATCACATACGTTAAATAACAAATACATAGTTTGTGCATAGCATATTCTCAATAAATGGTATATATTTTTGCATGTATTTTTTCATATATTTTCTCATAAGGATATGCTAGTTGAAATTAATTTGACTCTTTAATGGAGTGTGTGTGTGTGCGTGTGTGTGTACGTGTGTGTGCGTGTAGGGGGATTTTGGCTGTGTCCATGTGTATTATCACAGGTCTATTTAGCAGTTTCAGTAGTAAAAATAATGCACTGAGCATGTGGATGCTGTTTGCAACTAAAGTACCTATGGATACATATGTGTAGATAAGATTGAAAAGTGACTAGTTTGGGAAATCAGTTGGCATATTCTACATGGCTATCAAATAGCTAAAATATCAACCATAATTTACCAGAGAATGGAAAGAGAACTATTCCTCATTTCCCACTTTTACATTTTCCCAAAGGATATGGCAATAGTAGACAAGACAATAAATCCTTTTGCTCATTATACTTTGCCTTTTGCCCTTTTCATTTGCATTTTATTTTGGTAACGTGGCTTATCTAGTGAGATGGCCTTAAATTCTAACTGCACAGAGTAGTTCAAGCATACCAATCTACCCCTCAAGGAACAAAGCAAATATATGAAGACCTTTATTAAAATAAAAGACAGCTTCTGCTTTGAAAAAATGCTAAATCTTTTTTTAATGAGAATAAAACTGTCAAATGTGAATGTTAAATTCAGCCAGATGTTGACCTTAACTGTGAATTTAAATCTTTCCAAAAATAGTATCCATGCTAGAAACTGTTTTTATTGGATCTCAAGACTATTGAAAAATTCTACGTCTGAATTTCTCAGATACACCCCACATTAAGTTAAAAATATGCAGAAACTTCCTTAAGATTTTAAGTTATATGGGGAGATAAATTCAACCTAAAACATGTCTGTCTTTACTTTTCGTATTGATATTTGGAAACATGTACAAAAGTCCTCTGTACAAAAGGGAACCACTAAGTAATTGTTTTGATAGTCCATTACAGGACAGTATCTAGCATATTCTAGCTAGGTCAAAATGTGGACACAAAAGCAAGTACCTGCTGATGAACTATTCTAGTTTGTGTTTGTTTTCTTTAGAGTCAGTGTCTATTGACAGTGCCAATCCTGTAATAAATCTACAAATACCACCTACCAATAAGGAGATATTTTAAGCATCTGACTTCATTTATAAAAAGATTCTTGAAGTTCTTCAATTATTTTTGGATATTTTGACCCAATGCTTAAGGAGATTAAAGCCTGTATTATAATTTCAGCTGTGTTTCCTAATCTGTAAAAGTGTGTATGAGGTGGTCGGGGAAAGTAGATGGTAGGTAATCATCATATTCATGTGGTGACATGGATCAAATGACAAAAAATTGTAAAATACTATTATATGACCTTGTTCAGATAAGCAGTAAAAAGTAGTAGTGGTTATCGTTGTTTCTATCATAACATCACCAGATCCAGGTCCAACCCTGATGTTGAGTTTGCTGTTACTTAGTTTGGTTTCCAGGCTTCCTTTGTGGTTCCAGATTTGTGCTTGACTTTCTTCTTCTGTCCATGGCTAACTCCAGGCAAATATTGCCATAATATTAAACCCTGCCCCTTTGATTCAAAATATTGGTTTGGCTTGGCCACTAATTCCTTGAGGCACTTTTCTCTCAGCAAATATCTATCTATCTGTCTATCTATCTATCTATCTATCTATCTCCATCCATCCATCCATCCTTCTATCTAAAAATATATATTATATATAAATATAAACATATTTATATATTTATCTATATAGATCTACAAATATGTAGATATTTATAGGCATCCATCATTGGATGAATGCATAAAGAAAATGTTGTATATATACACAATGAAATACTATTCAGCATTAAAAAAGAAAGAAATTCAATCATTTGTGACAATATGGATAAACCTGGAGGACATTATGCTAAGTAATATAAGTCAAACAAATTTGTAATGGGAAAGCAAATCTCTAAATTGAGTGATTCAATTTATATATAATTTCAAACAAATAGTAAAGGAAGTGCTAGGAAAATACTGGTTCCATTGTCAGGTGCACCCTCCTTTGTCTTCCAGAACACAGGCTGGTAATAACTTTTTGTTAAAAAAAAA
>NW_016107470.1:3708103-3729142 GCF_001604975.1 Cebus imitator | reverse complement strand
TTATATTGAATACATTCTGTGGAGTAAAGACTATTGATGCACTTAACATGTATTTTCTCATGTTCATTCTACTAGAAATCTTTCAGAGTACTTGCTATTATAGACATTTTACTGATGTGGACATCAAGAAAGATAAAGCAACTGTCCACGATTACTTAGCATATGTAGATTATGTGGTTAGCTAAGGTTTGGGATCAGAATCTTTGTTCCACAATTTCACATTTAACCACTATACTCTAATGGCTCTCAAACCATGGCAGCGTTTTATGTTTACTATAATAAAAGCTGTACAAATATAGAAAAATATGTATCACATAGCACTGTAAGTGAAAAAGAGGAAAAATAACATGGTGCTTATTTGAATCCCATTTACATTTTTAGGTAAATCACAGGTATGATGTTATTCTAGTTAATTATGTGATTTCTGTTTATCTTTTCCCATAGAGTATGTGATTTATATTTTTATCACTTTTTTTCTTTAAAATGTTATGGTGAATGAGTATGGATAAATTAGTTAGACTTATTGTAGAAAATCTAAGAAACAAAATGGTGTAATTTGAAGTTATGAACATTTTGTGTTTAATTTCGCAAGTAAATAAGTTTATGCTTAGTTTAATAATTTATGTTATGTGGAGAAATAAGGAATAAGCCAAACTGAGAAGTAGTTATAAATATTCAATTATTTATTATAATTTTAACATCTTCAACAGGGAGTAGACTTGAATGGTTTTGTGGAGGGACAGGCTTAAGGGAAATCTTTGCCAAGTGGTAATTCTTCTTTACTTCTAAGAAGCATATGATGTTGTGTAAATTCCTGGGTTTTCCTTTTTAAGTTAATTGATGCATCTGATGTGCCCACAGTATTTTTTGTAGAAATGAGTTATATTTCCTTGCCAAATTTGAATTTGGCAGAATATCTTTGAAAAGTAGGCCAGCACCACCATGTGATGTGAGTACACTTGACCTACCTCATAAATTATTCTTCTGTCACCTCATTTTCACAATAGAATGTTTGTGATATTGTCAGATGCCCATATCCAATACAAGAAATATAATCATCCTAAAGAAAGATTGTCAATCACCTGCCCAAATCAAACAATGTAAATAAAGAGCCTTAATAATTCCAAATTTTAATTATATCAATCATGTAATTAAAATATATGCTTTTACAGATGCATGATTGATATTATAATAAATCACTGTTATTATTTAAAAAATTGTTTTCATGGACCCTGTTATCTTAGTCTTTAGTAAGCTCCTGAACATAGGAGAACAAAATCAAAGCAAAATTTCTTTAGCTATTTTTATTTGGACACATGGATAACGACGTATATTACATTGCATTTAAATTGATTTTAGTTAATATGAATTTAGATTTACTATCTTTAAAATGGTTTTCTGTTCACATGTGAGTAGGGATGCAAATGTGTAGGTGTGAGGGTGTTTATGTACACATTTATGCCATGCATGTTTGTATTTATTTTAAGCCTTACAGGAGATTGAAAAGCAGATTTTTAATCCACAGAAAGAATGTTGAGAATAGTCTTTTTATCCCATCACAAATAGACCCTGAAGTGTATAGAAATTGTAGAATTAAACCCCTCTGTGGTTTATCTTATAGCTTTCTGACACCCTCTCTCTACATAGTATTGTTTCTCACAGAATGAATCGAGCTTTAGAAATTATCTACTGGGATTTTTCTTTCTTCTTTTCGATTATCATTGTGAGTTCAACATTGGGAATATTCAAGGAAAATGGAGATCTTTATGAGAATAAGTAGAATTTACATGTAGAAATGAAGATGAGCATTGCCAATTATTGAAAAATGTATACTCTTCATTGTTTGTCAATAGTGTTCAGGAGGCTGGATCTTAAAAACAAACTTGGAAAGGGAGACGTGCTCATAAGATAAATTTCCGAGCATTTGAGTTATTATATACTCTCTTTTTGCCTTGAGATCAGTGGTATTTTGCATTAGTTTCAAGTGTTATTTTTATATTAAAACTCCTTTAATTATCTCTAAACATTTAGTAAGTACCCACATAGCCATGAGGTAGAGGTACGCTGGAAATGTAGAGTTTTGCTACAATTGCATGTAAAACCCTCACAGCTTTCCTTTAGGAGCAGGGTAATGAGAAAGCAGAGGCCGGAGGTGTAGATATCCGCATATACCTGTCACAAGTTTTTTGTTCATTTGTTTTGTTTTGTTTTGCTTTTCATTAGGGGACTGCTCATAATATAGAGGCAGAATGAAATAGAGCGTAGTCTTTAATAGGCTAAAAGAAGCTGGCTTTTGAAAAATGTGACTAAACTCTAGATCCTACCATTACATAGATTGGTCCTATAGAGTTGGCAGGTACTTGAGAGATACACACACAAACGATAATATACACATTAATCTCTTAAGAAAAAAATAATGATTTTTAAAGGTAGTATTTACTAAATCTACATTAAAGAAAAAATCTGCACGTATGTACACATAGATAGAGTCATAGATAGACATGTAGACAGATAAATACATACTTAGAGACCAATACAGACAGCCTTACAGGCACTCAGACAGAGACAGGCTGATAAACACATGTGGTGACAGAATAACAAATAGAAATTTAAAATGGGACAGGATTAGTCAGACCCCTTGACAGAGGCAGGCAAACTGAAAGACAGTGTAAAACATAGCACAGAGAGATATGGATTGATAGACAGGTAGACAAGCACAAATGGGCATACAGGGCAGAAAAACATGGATGGACTAACAAGAGGGACAATGAGACTCAGGCTCAGCACAAACATGGCAGGCAAGTCCAGTCATTGTTAGGCACCCAACATAGATATGGATATATGTGTATACACTTGCATTATTCTTACACATGAATTTTATCCTATATGATCATGAGGCAAAATTCAGTAATAAAGCATTTTCTTTTGTTTATTAAGGATACGTCTAAAGTATAACCATCAATATTTTTTATTATATAAATGTAAATTTAAAAACATTGATATATATGTAAACATGCCTTGTAATTTCCCTTCATTTTATCTAGTGCTGTTGTCTTTGGGTAAGAAAAAGAAATAGTCAAGTTATTGTGAGGTTGCTGTTGACATGTTACCTTAAAGTCCTTTCAAGCTCTGTATTGTAAGGGACAAGTCAGAAAAGCAAATGATCAATTTTCTTTCTCCACTATAAGCAACAACAATTATAAAAAAAAACAAAAGAACAAAACAGTTGTGCCTCCAAAACACTATTAATGTCAAAACAATTATTGCAGTTCTTAGTCTTTTTGCTATAGGTCACTGAAATCATTTCTAATTTATAAACACACTTGATATTTTTTGTTTGAAATAAGATGAGAGAAACAAAGAAATACATAATACTTCCATGATTGTATGAAATTTTAAAGCTTGAATGAATACATATTAGACCTTAAATTTTGTAGAAAGTTTTAACTATTGCATTATATTTAGCTTTGGATTTACTTGAAATAGTTACTCAGTCTTTCAAATGTTTTACAATTATAAGAATATTTATAGGATGAAAAAGCCTAGTGGTTTTTTAGGAGCTACTTTTACAGGTTTGGAAGTATATATAGACCACAAAATTAAATGCATATGTTAAATTATTATCATTAAAAATATGTTCCAGGTAGTAACTAGATGACATTTTTAAATCATCTTTTCGTTTCAGTGATAGATGAACATAATCAGCCAGTTTAAAACTATTTCTCATATTATTTAAAATCTATTGTGTATTATATATGATACTTTAAGACAAACTAAGAATTGAGGTTTTTGTTTTGCTATGAAGTTACTTTTGGGTGAGGCAACACACAAAATTTTTCATTTTTTATTAATATCTGAAAAGTATAAATGTGTATATAATGCAACTCCCTTTAAATAGCTCTGTTGAGGTATAATTTACATACCATAAAATTATTTTAAGTATATAGGTCAATGGCCAGGCTCAGTGGCTCACACCTGTAATCTCAGCACTTTGGGAGTCCGAGGCAGGCGGATCACAAGATCAGAAGTTTGAGACCAGCCTGGCCAATATGGTGAAACCCCATCTCTACTAAAAATATAAAAATTAGCCGGGTATGGTGGCAGGTGTCTGTACTCTCAGCTACTCGGAAGGCTGAGGCAGGAGAATTGCTTGAACTCAGTAGGTGGAGGTTGTGGTGACCAAGATTGTTCCACTGCACTTCAGCCTGGCGACAGGGCAAGACTCAATCTCCAAAAAGAAAAGTAAATAGGTCAATAACTTTTCACAAATTTGTTTTGTTTTGTTTTGCTTTTTAATATAAATTAATCAATTTATATTGGGTAAACTGTCACCACAGTCCAGGTTTAGAATCTATGTGTCCACTTAATAGTCCTCTAATTTCTCACCCAAGGCTACCAATCTAAGGCAGCCACTAGTCTACTTTTTGTCTTTGCTTTTTTCGAAATTTCACATAAATAGAATCATGCAAAATGTAGTCTTCTGTGTCTTGTTTCTTTTTCTTAGTGTAATGTTTTTAGGATCACCATACTGTAGCACCATTTTATTGCCCAATAACATCCCATTCTTTGTACATACCAAATTTTCTTCATCTGTTAACTAGTTCATGTACATATGGTTTGTTTTGAGGTTACTTTTTGTGATTGTGTACTCTCAAAGAGTGAAGATGGTATTTATTTTCCTAGAATATCTATTCACATTATGAATGTGTGTTTGAAAGCCAACTAATGTTCAAATTAATTTCTCTGTCGATATTTTTTAAAGTCTTTCATTAAAAGCTAAGAATAAAGCATAAAAAACAAAATTTTAAAAGTTTGTTATGAAAGTATAGTAAGGTATTGCATAATGTTATATTCTAGCCTAATAAAATTAGATTACTTATTTTAGATATAAATTACCTTACTTAACATATCTCAGTAAAAATATAAATGATATACATATAGGCTAGTTAAAAATTTTTTTTTGCTTGTTTCCTGTTTAAGATGAAAAAGAACTATCTTCTCCTAAAAATTTGATGTTTTCTGATTCAGTAAGCTATTATAGACATAAAAATCTACAAATTAGCTTTACCATAATATTTTATTCATAACAGATTTTCCACTTTAAATGCATTTGATTCTATTTCTAGAAACTTTCTACATTTAATTTTTCCTTCTGTAATTAATTACTGAGTGAAAGCTGAAGTTAGTCTTCTACATTTTTATCTTTAGAGATTGCTAATCTAATGAAAAACAAAATAGGTATCTATTTCCAGATCACGAAGACAGCTGAGGCTATGTTAGCCTACTTATTGATAGGATTTCTATCATTTTTAAATTACTGATTTCCCAGAAGGTGTGCAAACTTTTTTCAAGTTTATGCTTCATGATAATTTTTCTACTTATTTACTTGTGATTAATTAACATGGCATGTTACTTTTATATATATTTGACTTTGAAATTGTTGCCTTGAATGTAAGGCAAAACTTGACTTTTAAATTGATTGTTTTCTGCCACACACTGTGTCAGACAACCAAACATGATTTACTACAGCACTTTCTATTTAAGTATGAGAAATGCAAGTCTTTTCAAGACATTTTTCTTTTGTTCAACTCTTAAGTATACATTTATCTAAGTGTCATTGTTTGCCTTTTTTTCTGTATTTGCTCTCTCTGGATGATTTCATTCATTGTCACATTTTTGACTCCATCTAAATTTACAACTATACTCATGACTTTCCCCTTTGATTCTGACCTGGTAGTTATTGTTCAATATCCAACAGATATTTTGTTTAAGGTTTTTGACCATGTACCTTGTTGCACCAGGAAGAAAAATATTTTACATTCTAATTAAATACTCTGTCTCAGATGATTGGTCTCATGGATGCTATAAAATCAACATGGTCTCTCCCTGTTGCTAACATGGCCAGCGTTTACTTTGTTCAGTTAAAATTATTTTAGATGGGGGAGGTCTCATACTAAAGCAGTTTTGCAACAAATAGAAATAAATATCTTGTGTCTGAAATGCTTTTGTTTTAATTATATAAATAATATTCAATATGTCTGTGTATTAACATATGAATTGATTTTCTAAAGAAAATTAAGAACCATATTATTTCTGTTTTGTTAGAAATATGGGGGATTGGTAGGAGAGATGTCTAGAGACCTTCTTTATTTGGCTTTACAATCATTTTTGAACAAAAATAATTTTATTTTTCTTTATATTTTAGAAAAATAGACATAGACTAAAAATATAAAGCCACAAATGTAATATTATACTTGAGAAGATTTGGCAGAATCTTCCACCCATTTCCCTTTTCAGTTTAACTAGATTGCCAACTCCCAGTAATCTAAGAATACTGTAATATATCGGCCTAAGGAGAATCATATGCACTTACCTACAGGAACTCTCTCATTCTCAGTCATGTCCACCTGCAAGAAACCACAATTTCTGTTGGATTTTTAAAATTATAACTCAAATTCTCATGGAAAAAAAAAACTCAATGGATTGTTTTGGATAAAAAGACATTTTCTCTTAGCTTTTGTTTTGCAAGGTGTATTTAAACAAAAAGATTGTGACAGCATCATTGAAATATGGACATATCAATAATATGGTTATAATTTTATATAAATTTTAGTAAATGATTTAAATTACTGTATTTGTAAAATGGTGTCAACACTGACACTAGAGTTTTGAGAGTCCACTATTGCAGCTAGGTTTATTTATTTATTTTTTTCTTGAGAGAGAGTCACACTCTGTCACCCAGGCTGGATAGCAGTGGTGCCAACTCGGCTCACTGCAACCTCCACCTCCTGGGTTCAATCAATTATCCTGCCTCAGCCTCCTGAGTAGCTGGGACTACAGGCCTCCAACACCAGGTGTGGCTCATTTTTGTATTTTTAGTAGAGATGGTGATTCACCTTATTGGCCAGGCTGGTCTCAAACTC
This sequence comes from Cebus imitator, assembly GCF_001604975.1. Taxonomy (NCBI): domain Eukaryota; kingdom Metazoa; phylum Chordata; class Mammalia; order Primates; family Cebidae; genus Cebus; species Cebus imitator. The sequence continues at coordinate 3,722,219 of NW_016107470.1, read as the reverse complement.
CTGACCTCATGATCTGCCTGCCTCGGCCTCCCAAAGTGCTGGAGTTACAGGCATGAGCCACTGCACCCAACCCTAATCCTGCCTTGTCTCCCATCAGATCAGCATGAAATAAATCTGACCTCATGACCTAAACTAAGCCCTGGAATCTGGAGCAGCATCATGAAAACTCTAATCAGTTTTATTTGGATGCCTATACTGGGGAGGCACACAATGCAGGAAGTGGGTAGTCATTAATAGCTTATGTGCAAAGCAGTCTGAAGAGAGCAATAGAGTAGAGGGAAGTTAAAGGAAGAGGTTGATGAGGTATCCCATAATTACAGAGCTAGAAATTAGATGCAGTAATAGTGTGAGGAACTTGTTTGTCCTGGGTGCACTCACTTTCTGCTTTTGGATTCCAGGAGATATCAAGTTCTCTGGTGTCACCGCAATTGATCTGATGTAGGCTCTTAGCACTATTGCGAATTACAGTAAGTGTCCTCATGCTACAATCTCTTTTTGATACAATTATTTTATTTTCTTTCCTTCTTAAACCTCCAAGACCTGTTATTTTCATGTGTTTCTTATTTGAGTCAGAAGAGAGATTTTTTATTTCACCTCCAAATACATAAATTTATGTTCACTGACATCAGCCAAGGGGCATTGTAGTATCATACAGTTGTATGCTGGGAATAAGCTTAGTTTCCAGAGCCAGTGATAATAAGTTTAAATCTAGCTCCATCATTTACTAGAAGTATATATTTTATGTCTTTAAATATTCTGTCAAGGACCCAGAGAAGTAAAATTAAATATTCGTCGTTAATGTGTTTCTATTTTTCCTTGTATTTCCTACAGATGTGTTTATGTATATTGAAGCTCTCATGTGACGTATAGGTAGTCATTACTAGTTTATCTTCAGTGTTATTGGTACCCATTAATGTTATAAAGAGCTCTGATTTGTCTCAGTTAATAGTTTTGGCCTAAATATATACTTGTTTGTTATTGATATAGTAAACTCTGCTTCTTTGTTTGAATTGCCTATATCTCTGCACATTAAAAAGTTATATGAATCATTTTGTGTCAGGTTTATCTTATATATAGCAAAGAGGATCGTTTTGTAGTATTATCTGAAAATTTTCTCTTTTAAAATTATCTTATTGACTCACATGTATGTATTGAACGTTCATGAGTTCCATCTTTTTTGGATATTAGTAATTGTTTGAAAAGTCAGTATTCCACATACTTCCTGATTTTTTACCCTCTTTCTTCAAACCTTGATGTTTGTATCATTTCTATATTGAGGCATTAAACATGTACCTTCTATTTCTTCATCCCAAACCTCACATTAGTTTGAATCTTACATGTATAGATAAACGTATAAATTCTTTCCTGCTCTAGAGGTTTCTCTAGTCATTTTTGATTGACTCGTGTTGAACTTTACTACTTAGATCAGAAACAGTTCATGAAAATATTTCTTGTGTATTCAAAACCTTTTATTGCTTTTATTCTTAAAAGATGATTTAACTCAATATAAATTCCTGGGATGATAGTTCCTTCCCTTGAGTTCTTTGAGGGTATTTTTTCCATTTTAATCTAGCAGTAAAAGCTCTACAAAAGAATTCCAACATTAGCTTTTTTTCATCCTGTTAATTTCAGTATAAAGAACTTGTTTCTATATATTTATTATTTATTTTGGCCTGGTTGTCTACATCATCTTTTGAATAGGTTTTTAAGTTTGTTATCAAGCAAACTTATTGAGAAACCTGCAGTGTTGACAGCTTGGGACCATTTTTTCTCTGGGACATGATGCTATCTTTTCAAGATGCAGATTCAAGCCTCTTTTGGATTACAGTAGTTACACCTCATCTATAGGGGATACTTTCCAAGACCCCCCAGTAGTACTAAGCCATATATATATATATATATGCTTTTCCATCTTAACTATCATCTACTATAGCCATGACTTTTGCAGTTTAAAAAAACTAGCACAATTTTTTCTCGTTCACAATCTCCAAATAGAAGATTTGTTCTTACTATAGATCTTAGCAAACTCAACATTCAATTTGTTTTTTTCTTATAAGGTAGAGAACTTTAACTTTTTCCTTTAAGAATCACTTTACACCTTCCTTTTAGCATAGCCAAATTACCAGCAACACTACTCTAGAGCTTTGGGGCTACTATTAAATCAAATAAGATTTACTTGAACACATGCAGTGCAATATGCCAGGGTCAATCTGATAAGATTTGACTGCCACTGAGATGAGCTGAGACAGCCACACAGGGACAGGGTAGGTGAGCATGGATACCTCGGAGAAAGGGATGATTCATGTCCTGGGTAGGATGGAGCAGGACAGTGGGAGATTTCATCATACTACTCAGAACAGTATGCAATTTAAAACTTAGACATTGTTTATTTTTGGAACTTTCTATTTAATATTTTCAAACTGTGGTTGACCATGAGTAACTGAAACCCTGCATAAGGAAGGATTACTATATAATCTTTTTATAAGTATTGGTTTTGTTTCATTATTTCTCTTTTATTCCATGGGAATACATTTTTACAAATGTTAGCTCTGCTTATCTATGTTTCACTTCTACTGTTTTCTCCATATCACTTATTAATTAGTCTTTTAAAAAAATAGATACGTTTTCTTTCACCTGTATTTTATTTTCTGTGTTCCTTTTGACTATTTTTTTGCTAATCTTTTTTTATGTCTGTCATTTTCTCCTTAACTCCTTTTAACTCTCTTTAAAAACATTTTTATTTATTTTTGCCCATTTTGTATCCTGGATATCTTTTTCATAGTTTTATGATTGTATTCTACTCTTTTCCTGAGCTTTGCCAGACAATATGACAATTCTCTTGTTTTCTTATGTGTTCCTTGAGATGGTGAAATTACAATTTGTGTTTATGCCCTGCAGATGTAGTTATCTGTTAAATTTTTTCTGTAAAATAAATTTTTTTCTGTAAAAATTAACAGATAATTACATGAAATTCATAGAAATTGGTTACCCACTCTGAGGTAACAATTACATAGGGTGGTTTACCTATTTTAATTGTTCTTTTCCTATAGTTTCCCTTTCTCTTCTTAAAAATTAATTATTGCATTTTTATTGATTTTTACTTATTTTATAGACATTAAGATACCCTAAAATATTAATTTGCAAGTTAGGTCCTATAGGTAAATGTCTAGGGCTGTGTCCCAGGCTAGGTAGAAATTTACTTTTGGGGGACCTGGAGAGATGGCTCTTGCCTATAATTCCAGCAACTCAGGAGGCTGAGGAAAGAGGATCACTTGAGGCCAGGAGTTCGAGACCAGCTTGAGCAACATAGTGAGACCCTAACTCAACAAAGAATATTAAAAAAAAAACAAACAAAAACCCACTGTGGTAGCATACACCTGTAGTTCTAACTACCCTGAAGGCTGAGGCAGGTAAACTGCTTGAATTCAGGAGTTCAAGACTGCAGTGAGCTAAGCCCTAAGGTAGTTTCACTACAAATGGAATTTTGTTCTTGATTTTTTTTCTTAATTATCGGTTTTAGATAATTTATTTAAAAAAAAAAAAAGCAAGTGAGAGAGATAAATGTGGAATGAAAGCTATGATAAAGTAAAGGGATTCTAGTTTGAGCCTGAGTTGTGTCTATGGCTAGAAGCCAGACTTGTGTCCAGAAGCTCCCAGAAAAATAAATAAATAAATAAATAAAAGAAAGTCAGACTTGTGGGGGTAAATGTAAAAGACAAGCCGAGTGACTCAGCTAGGACCTATTGGTCTGAGGGACTAAAGGCAGAAACCAGTTGTGTTTGACACTGATCTTTTAAATTATATTCCCAAAGCTGCATCATGATGAACCAGGTTCTTAGCAATCTGGTCTGGACTTGCCAGTCATCCCATTACTCTTTTACAGGAATGACCTTACAACAGCATTATGTCTTTTAAATATAGCCCACCTTTTTACAATGAAAAGGTATATAAAGACCATTCTTTTAGAATATTCTTCCTTGCATCCTACTAAAGTTGTGTGCATACTTCAAGATTGTCAAATATGATAGCATTCATCAAATTCACACAAACATTATTTTTCATCCTTTAAAATTTTATCATACTTTTTATAACTCTTTTATGTTACTTATGTCATTTAACTTTGTATTATGCTAATAATAGTCTCTTCTTTTTATCTTCCTCAGAAAGAACTGTCCTGATGCTCCAATTCAAATTACACCCAATCTGTCTGTTATTATTTTCCTCATCATATACAACTTACAGTTATGGGTTTTGTTTGTAATTATGTCTGTCTTCCCATTAAACTATAAGTTCTAATTGGTTGGGTTGTATTTTAGCAAAGAACCTAATGATAATAAGTGCTTAATAAATATTTTATCCATGCAATTAATAAAGTTTATTATATTACCCTATTGTATTTAAACCTCTTTATTTTAGAGAAGTGTGTTTTATAGGTAACTCTTTGTAATTTATCTAGTACTTGGCATCGATTGTTTCTCCATAAATATAGATTTATGGATTTATAAATTATAAACTTATATTCATAACTTAAGTTATAAATTTATAATTTTTGAATCTAACCAAACTTCTCATAAAAGAGATTATATATCCTAACAGTTTACCTTTATTTTTAATTATTAAACACCAAAAAACATCTATTGTATTTTCTTAGGTTCAAGGGTGAGTGTGGATGTTTATCTCAATAAACTATTTTCTCAAGCTTTGGCCTGGATATAAGGGTTTCAAGAAAGGCAATCAAAGGCTATTGAATACTAAATATATGCATGTATTATAAGAGACTCAATTATATCTATGTTTCTATCAGTAGAGTACAATTTCATTCTAGAAATTATGCATAAATCATGAATATAGGGGTCATTTAATTACATTACTTATACTGCTTAATTGTTGATGATACTAGTTATTTACTTAATTAATTCTTCATATCTATTAGACATAGCAGTTAAAATCTTGGCAGTTTGAGGCAGCTTCATCTCAGGTACTCCAGAGAATCTCTGGAAGCGTAGGATATCTCACAACCTTTCTATAATTCAAGAGTATTTGTAATGATCCTAATATTTATGGATCTAAATTATTTCTTTATGCTGTTAGTAAAAGTCTTTCAAATCAACAAATATTTAATACATACTAAGTCTTTGATCATATAAAATAGAAGAGTCTCTGCCCTTAATGGCAGCCTACAAGGAGTTAGACATATAAGAAAATAATTGAAAAAAATGTAGTAGTACAGAGATACAAATAAGCATCAGCACAAATGGAACACAAGTTTGGGAAAACAACTCAGCTTTTGAGAGAGTGAGTTAAGAGAAGTTTTCTTGTATAGATAATTGTTGAGCTTATGCCATATTTTGTTAAAATAGAAATCTCACTTCTAAGGTTTCAATCTAAGAATATACACAAATATAGAAACGTGTGTCTAAGTAGCTTTACTGATACATTTTAACACAAGCTTTGTAATCAACCACATTTTTATTAGTGTAATAGAAGCTAAAAACATTATGTACTTAATATATCTTGAATAATATGCACTAATGAAAGCTGATGATTTACACCTATATTTATTAGAAGGCAATATTTTCCATTTTAATCTTGCCTTCTTGTTTTATTTCATTGAATTGATCTTCAGTTTTTGATATTTTTTCTTCTGCTTGGTTGATTTGGGTATTGAAAGTTGCATATGCTTTTCTAAGTTCTCGTGCTGGGTTTTTCAGCTCCATAAAGTCCTTTATGTTATTCTCTTAGCTGGTTATTCTAGTTAGCATGTTGCCTAACCTTTTTTCCCACATTCTTAGTTTCTTTGCATTGGATTAGAACATGTTCTTTTAGCTCAGAGAAGTTTGTTATTATCCATCTTCTGAAGCCTGCTTCTGTCAGTTCTTCAGACTCATTCTTCCTCCAGCTTTGTTTCCTTGCTGGTGAGGACTTGTGATCCCCCAGAGGAGGTGAGGCATTCTGGTTTTGGCTGTTTTTATCCTTTTTGCACTGGTTTCTTCCCATCTGCATGGATTTTATCTACCTTTGTCTTTGAAGTTGGTGACTTTTGGATGGGGTACCTGAGAGGACATCCTTTTTGTTCTTGTTGGAGCTATTTCTTTCTGTTTTTTACTTTTCCTTCTAACAGTCAAGCCCCTCTGTTGCAGGACTGCTGGAGGTCCACTTGAGACCCTGCTTGCTTGGGAATCATCTGCAGCAGCTGCAGAACAGTAAAGGTTGCTGCCAGTTTCTTTTTCTGTTGTCTTCATCCCAGAAAGGTACCCACCAGATGTCAGCCAGAGCTCCACTTTATGAGGTGCCTCTTTGGATACATGTGGGCCATAGAGCCACTTGAGGAGGCAGTCTGTCCCTTATCAGAGCTCAAGTGCTATGCTGGGAGCTTTGTTATTTCATTCAGAGTCTGCTGTAGCAGAACTCATAACCACCTGTTTTCCCAGGTGCTCTGTCCTGGGAAGGTGGGGCTTCATTTGTAAGTCCCTGATTTGGTGCTGCTGCCTTTTTTCACAGAAACCTGCCCAGCAAGGAGGGAGTCTAGTCACAGTTTGCCAGTAGAGGCATTGCTGAGCTACCTTCGGCTCTGCCCAGCTGCTGTGTAAACTTCCCTGTGGTTTTGTTTACAGAGGTACAGTTAGAACTGCCTCAGTAATGTTGCCCGGCCTCAGTAATGGCAGACTACCTCAGTGATGGTGGACTGCCTCAGTAATGGCCAACTTCCTTCGTAATGGCAGACTGTCTTGGTAATGGCAGGTGTCGTTCCCTCCATTGAGCTCGACTGTCCTGGGTCAAGCTCAAATTGCTGCACTTGCTACGAAACTCAGGTCAGAGTTTTTCAGATTGCTGGTCTTTGTGGGGGTTGGCCTGCTGAGCCAGATCACCTGGATCACTGCTTTCAGCCCCTTCTTTTTCACTTAAATGGGTGGCTGTGTCTCCCAGGCATTTCAGGAGCAAGTTCAAACAGCCACTCAGCTTTGTGTGATGTTTGTGCAGTAACGGCAGCAATGGCTGAAACAGCCATGCTGGAAACTCCTGGTGCTTTTTACCCCAGAGTTCTCCTTGTCTGTGTGTGGTTAAAAACTGTGTGATAAGTGCAGTATCTGAACTGGAGTGCTGGAGTGGTTGGAAAAATTCCCAATGGCCTCCATTAGGTAGGGAGAGGGGTCCTCTGGGAATTGTACTTCCCCAGTAAGGCAGTGCCCCGCCCTGCCTCGGCTCACCCTTCTTGGGCTACACCCACTGTGCAACCACTCCCATTGAGATGCACCTGTTACCTTGTTTGAAAATAAGGAGAGCACTCACCCTTGGTGTTGCTCTCGCTGGGAACTGTAATCCAGAACTGTACCTATTAGGCCATGTTGCTTTGTCTCTCCGATTCATCTTTCTTAACCCATTGATTAATAACTCCCCATTTTCCTCTCCCACTAGTCCCCGATAATCACCATTTTACTCTTGATTTTATGAATTTGACTCTTTTAGATACCTCATGTCAGTATAATCACGCAGCACTTGTCTTGGTGTGATTGGCTTATTGCACTTAGCATAATGTGCTGAAGGGTCATCCCTGTTGCCACATGTTGTATAATTTCCTTTTTAAGGCTGAATAATATTTTTGTCTGTGTATATCACATTTTATTTATCCACTTATCTGTCAATTAATATGTAATTTTCACATCTTGACTACCGTGAATAGTGCTGCAGTTAACATGGGAATCCTCCTAATATCTCTTCCAAATTTTTATTTTAATTTTTTTCAACAAATTCCCAAAAGTGGGATTGCTCGATTATGTAATAGTCATATTTTTAATTTTGGGGGAAACTGCTATATTATTTTTTTATAACAGTTGTGCCATTTGCATTTTCACTAAGAGTTTTCAAGGGTTCCAACTACTCCATATATTCACCAACACTTGTCATTTTTTTTCTTTTTCTTTTTCTGATAATAGCCATGCTTAAAGGTGTCAAGTAACGTTTTATTGGGGTCTTTATTTGTAGTTGCCTGATGATTAGTGACATGAATCTTTGGCCATTGATGTTCAGTGACATTGTACAACTATGTCATATTTGGAGAAATGTCTATTTAAGTCCTTAGTTCCTGTTGTATTTGGGTTTAGAAATATTTTGCTACTGAAATGTAGGCATTTCTATATATATGTTGAAGATTAATCCCTTATCAAATATGTAATTTGTAAATATTTTCTCCCATTGTGTAGGTTGCTTTTCCACTTATTCATTTCCTTTGCTATGCAGAGACATTTTAAAAATGTAGTCTCACTTGTTTACTTTTGTTTTGTTGCCTGTGCTTTTAGTGTTATATCTATAAAATCACTGCCAACACTAAAGTCATAAAACCATCCTGTACATTTTTAAGAGCTTTATTGTTTTAGGCGTCATATTTAAATCTTTAATAGTATATAATATGGATCCAATTTTATTATTTTTCATGTGAGTATCCAGTTTTCCCAACACCATTTGTTGAAGAGACTGTCCTTCCCTCATTGTATATTCTTGGAAACCTTGCAAATGCTCTGTTGCTAGTATATGTGTAGATTTATTTTTGCACTCTCACTTCTGTTTCATTGGTATATGGCCTGTCTTTATGCCAGTACTATACTGGTTTGATTACCATAGCTTTGTACTATATTATGAATCAAGAAATAGGATGCCTCCAGGTTTGCTTTTGTATTCAAGATTGATTTGTCTATTCATAATTGTATGGTTCCATATAAATTGTGTTATCGTTTTATATCTGTAAAAAATGCCATTGGGATTTTGATAAAGATTGTATTAAATCTGGATATCACTTTGGGGTAGTGTGAACCTTCAAAGAGTATTAAGTCTCTCAATTAATGGACATGGTAGTCTTTTCATTTGTTTACACTTTCTTTAGATTCTGTCATCAATGTATTGCCATTTTCAGTATACAAGGCTTTCCCCTTCTTAATGAAATATCTATTAAATTTATTCCTAAATATTTATTGTTTTTGTAGGTATTGTGAATGAAATTTCCTTTTCAAATAGCTTAATGTTAATGTGTAAAAAAAATGGATTTTATATGTTATTTTTGTATCCTGTAACTTTACTGAATTTTTTGTTAGTTCTAAGAGCTTTTTTTAAATAGTCTTTAAGGTTTCAATATATAAGGTTATATTGTCTATAAACAGGAATAATTTTACTTCTTTCTTTCTTATTTCAATTACACTTATTTCTTTTAGTTGTCTAATTGTTCTGGCTAAGACTTCCAGTACTACCTTAAATAGACATGGTGATAGTGTGTATACTTGTCTTGTTGGTGATCTTAAAAGGCTTTCAGTTTTTAATTACTGAGTGTGTCATTAGCAGTGTACTTTTCACATCTAGCCTTTATGGTGTTGAGGTAAGTTTCTTTTATGTCTAATGTGTTGAGCATTTTTTATCATAAAAGAATGTTGGATTTTGTCAATGCTTTTTCTGCATCTACTGAGATAATGTGAGTTTTTCCACCTTTATTCTATTAATGTGGTATATCACATAATTAATTTCTGTCTTAAACCATTCCTGCACCTCAAGCATAAACCCCACTTGATCATATGGTATAATTCTTTTAATGTGTTATTGAATTAAATTTGCTAGTTTTTTGTTGGATATTTTTGTATCTATATTCATCAAAGATATTGGCCTACTGTTTTCTTAGGTTGTCTTTATCTGGCTTTGGTACCAGAGTAATGCTGATTTTATGAGTTTGGGCTAGGCGTGGTGGCTCATGCCTGTAATCCCAGCACTTTGGGAGGCTGAGATGGGTGGATAACTAGGTCAAGAGATTGAGACCATCTTGGCTAACACGGTGAAACCACATCTACTAAAAATATAAAAAATTAGCTGGGTGTGATGGTGCAAGCCTGTAGTCCCAGCTACTCGGGAGGCTGAGGAAGGAGAACTGCTTGAATCCCACAGGCAGAGGTTGCCGTGAGCCAAGATTGCGCCACTGCATTCCAGCCTGGGTGAGAGAGCAAGACTCTGTCTCAAAAAAAAAAAAAAAAAAAAAGAGTTTGGATGTGTTTCTGCCTAGTTTATTATTATTATATTTTTTTTGCAAGACATTGAGAATAATTGACGTTAAGTCTTCTTTAAAAGTTCACCCAAATTTTCTAGTGAATCCTTCCTGTTCTGGACTTTGCTTTGTTAAATGGTTTTATTTATTAATTTAATTTAATCTCTATACCAGTTGTAGGTCTATTCATCCAGCCTACTTTTGTGATTTAGTCTTTCTGAATATATATTTATGCATTTCTTATAGGTTATCTAGTTTGTTAGCATGTGATTATTCATAATAGTCTCATGGTCCTTTTATAATATTTGTGATATCACTTGCAATGTCTCCTCTTTAATTTATAATTTTATTTGAGTCCTCTTTCTCTCTTTCTACGTCTTTTTAAATCTAAGTTTTGCCAATTTCCTTCATTTTTTTTAAATCAAGTCCCAATTTCATTGAATTTTTTCTAACTTTTAATTTTCTAATTTACTTATTTCTGTTTGAATCTTTGCTATTCTCTTTACACTAACTTTGGGCTTTGTTTGCTCTTTTTTCTTCTTGTTTTTTGAAGTGTACAATTTGGTTATCTGTTTGATATCTTTCTTTTTTTAACGTAGGTATTTATCTCAATAAACTTTCTTGTAATATTTAGTTTGTGAATTTCATTAGTTTTACTATGTTGGGTTTTTGTTTTCCTCTTAAGTATTTTTCTAATTTATTTTCACTCACCCAGTGGTTGTTCAAGAGTGCGTTGTTCAATTTTTATCTATTTGAGAATTTTCCAGTTTTCCTTCTACAATTCTATTGTGATCAGAAAAGACTTGGTATGATTTCAGTCTACTTAATAAATTTGTTAAGATTTATTTTCTAACCTACCATGATTTATCATGAAAAATTTCTATGTGCACTTGTGAAGAATGTGTGTTCTGCTGCTGTTAGGTAGAAAGTTTGATATGCCTGTTAGGTCCAGTTAGTTGATAGTGTTGTTCATGTCATCTATTGATGTATTATCTGATTGCTACCCATTCCTGAGTGTGTGGTATTGAATTATTCCACTCTTTTTGCATGACTCTTTGTATATTGTTTAGGTGCTCTGATGTTGGGTGCACGTATGTTTACATTTGCTATATTTTTCTGGCAATTCTTTTATCATTATATACTGTCCTTTTTTGCCTCTTGTTCTGTTTTTGCCTTAAAAAAAGTATATTTTGTCTGATATAAATATAGCTGTCCCTGCTTTCTTTTTGTTACCATTTTCATGGAATATATTTTTTCATCCATTCACTTTCAGCCTGCATATGTCTAAAGTGAGTTTTTTTTTGTAGACAGCACATGGTTAGGTCTTTTAAAATATTCATTTGGTAACTCTATATGTTTTGATTAAAAATTTTAATTCATTTACATTCAAAATAATTGTTAATAAGAGAAGATTTACTACTGCCATTTTGTTGTTTTCTGTTAGTCTTGCAGTCCTTTTGTTTCTTCCTTTTCTACTGTCTCTACTGTGTTTTGTTGATTTGTTTGGAATGATAAGCTTTGATTCCTTTCTATGTCTTGTGTGTAACTTCTATAGGTATGTTTGTGTGTGTGTGTGTGTGTGTGTGTGTGTGTGTGTGTGTGTTTAGTGACCTTGGAGCCTACATAACATATCTTATAACATTATATTTTAAGCTGATAACAACTTAAATTCAATCATATATATATCTGCTACTCTACACTTTAACACTATCACAAACATTATGTTATTGTTGTCATAATTTATACCAATTTGCATTGTGTGTCTTTTAAGGATATTTCAGTTAGTTACTTTTAATAATTTTTTCTTTAACATTTTTACTACAATTAAAATAATTTACCTACATCATTATAGCAATATAGTTGTAGTAAGTAAGCAATGGCTAGATAATAAATCACAAGCATGTATCTGTTGTCTTCCTCTTTTTATCTCCAAACCAAAAAAGACAATAGTCTAAAACCTTTGTCAAGGCTTTTTTGTAGCTCTCCAAAAATTTTTGATTTGACACTACTAGACCTAAATGTCCAGTGTCCAAACAGTGCTGGTTATTTTTATTTTTTAACAACTGCAACAAACAGAAAGATAGGTCTAACCTATAATAAAACATCCTGGTGCACTTGAAAGAAGGCATTAAGAAAGGATGATCAATGGGTACAAAAACACAATTAGATGGAAGGAATAAGATATAATGTTTGGTAGCAGTATAGGACTAGTGTAGTTAACAATAACTTACTGTATATTTCAAAATAACTAAAAGAGTAGAATTAAAATGTTCCTAACACAAAAAAAAGATAAGTGCTTCAGTTAATAGATACCCAATAACCCTGAGTTGATTATTACAAATCCTATGCTTGTATATAAAATATGGCACATATTCCATGAGTATTATTATATATCCATACAAATTTAAAAATTTAAAAAGATTAAAGATTACTGTACTTTGTAGTCAGCATTGTATCTATTTTTTATTCACTAATCAGTGCAACCTATATACACTTATAAATTATCTGACCAGATCCTTTTATAGTTGCTGCAGCTACATCACTGTGTATGAATAAATTGCAAACTCTCTCATATCTGAGTCACAGCACCAAAAAATAATTTTATATATATATATATAAAATTTTATATATATATATATATATATATATTTAAAAAAAAGTGCATCGCTAAAAAAAAAAAAAAAAAGCAAAATCTCTAAGGATTCATATTCTGTTAGGTTGTTTCTTACCTTCTACATTTTCTCTTCATGTATTACCTACATACTCATCCTTTAATGACTAAGCTAAATAATAATCATTTTCCTGAATGCCTTCTTTACACAAATTTTTAACTTCAGTTATGCTTTGCCAAAGAGATTACACACCTTAAATAAAAGCTTCCAGCATAGGCTAAGAATGGCTTTCTGTTTCTTATATACTCCAACATAATTGAGGCTATTCCACCATTGTTTACTTTCAATTGTTTTACTTATTGCCCTAAATAGAGTGGAAATACATTTGATATGCTATGCATGGCAAATCGAGAAACATGTAAGATAACTATTTAAAACTAGTGAACAAAATATCTCCACTGTGACTTAATATTAGTTTGCAATAGTATATATCTATTTTCTCAGATACATCCTTCACACTGAACTCAAAATCTAACTTTATTAAATTCAAGTATTGTATCTCTTTTTCATCTCTGTATAAACCAATCTATAGTGGAAACTTTGAAAAATCTATATATTATTTTATTAAATTATTTAAAAAGTTAAAATTGAAATGACATATTAAAACTTTTATAAAATAGTTTTAGATAACTATTGATCATGGTTATTAGGGCTATTCACTCACACACACACACACACACACACACACACACACACACACACATAGAGTTCTTCTTACAGGCAAATTATTAGATTGGAACTTACTGCACTTTAAGATAAGGATACTAGATTTGTTTTAGCCCATGAAATTAAACAAAGTATCACTTGTCAATCAAAAATTAAAGGAATTGATTGATGGTGTCAAATTCTAGCTTTTTCTTTCCTTGTTGTAGAAATGTTATTTGTGAGGTCTTTGTCATACTAAGTCCCTGAAAAACCATTATAAATGGAGTCTTCCCACCATAGTGGACATATACAATAAGCAAGAAAATCATTTTTGAAATACTGATCCAAATTTTGAGTTCTTGGTTATAAAAGTATAAACTTGATCATTTTAATAAAGGTATTAAAAACAAATGTATTTTTGTTGAATTAGAGACATTTCTTTTTATGATTTATATTAAATTTTAAATCTTGTTAGACGATGCTCTGTGTAAAGGCATCTGTATAGTTTCTAATATTCGCTTTCCATATTGTAAACAAAAATAAAAAATAAAATATATTTACTCAGAATTATCTATAGCAAATTATCCCATGATAGCCTAATCTTCACAACAAAACATTATGCTTATATAATTATTTTTGTTTGTTTGTTTTTGGAAGACTTTATTCTTCATAGATAGATTTACTTGTTATATTTGTTAAACACTCATTCTTATTAAGCATTACTCTTCTGCCGGGCGCGGTGGCTCACGCCTGTAATCCCAGCACTTTGGGAGGCTGAGGC
>NW_016107470.1:3540750-3707959 GCF_001604975.1 Cebus imitator | reverse complement strand
AAAAAAAAAAAAAAAAAAAAAAAAAGCAATACTCTTCTTACTTGGAACTAGATATTTTTATTTGTTAAATAACCTTTTAAAGTATAAGCCCTAAGAGTGTAAATTCAATTATCATTATAAATATGATCAAATGTTGAAAATATTTTAGTTAACTCTAAGATAGTCCTGTAAATTATTTCATGAAAAAAGTTTTCTGTATTAAAATATATATAGTTATTGTTTACTACTGTACATTGTTTCAGAAATGTACATATTAATTGGCAAAATAAGTTTTAAAATTTTTGCAATAAGGAAATAACTTTTATGCTTTTTACATTAGCTTTCCTCAAATGTATTAGACCACAGTACATATTTTTCACACAGCAGTTATTGATCACCTCTGAAACTAATCTTTTGCATTACATAATTTAGGAAAGATCTATTATTATAAGTCTCTAGAGAAAAAATAAATTATGTATAATTTACAGTATAGTTTTTTTCTTTTTTGAATTTGGATCCTTAGAATACTGAAAATCTATGCAGCTGGTAAGAATTTGATTAAATATAGCACGGTATATTACCCCACAGTTTAGAGAAAAAGGAGATTCATATCATATATGAAACACTTACTAGCTGTGAGAGCTTAGACAAGTTATTTTAGCTTCATTTTTTTATTTCTCATTTTAAATAGTTGTTGATGCTGATACTTAACAAATTGAGATATGATAACTGAGTTCTTTTATGTAAATCTCTTATCTTAATGACTGCCATGTCGAAAGTACTAAATAAAAATATGCAATTTCCTCATCTATTTAGAAAAAGGAAAATTAGTATAAATCTGACATTTTTATTTTTCACAGTGTTTATGCCATTTTGCATTTGTACCAGGAATGTGTGAGATTATATGCCCACCCCTGATTTTAAGATTTTTAAATTGTCACTCTTGGAGTATATATTTGTGATTTTAATTTGCATGCTGGTAGTCAGAATTTATTCATATGCTTATTTACCACTTATATAATTATTCTGGTGAAGCGGCTGTTTAAATATTTTGTCCATTTTTTAAGAATGTTGTTTAACTTCATGTGATTCTTATTATTGAGTTCTAAGAGTTCATTACCGAAGTTCTTTATCATATGTATTTCTGTTCTAGCACTTCAGATGAATACTGAAATCCAATTGTCCTTGCTCTTAAGAAAGTACTATTGTCATCTTTTCTTCAGAAGCTTCAAAATGTTATTTGAGTGTCTTTTTTTCCCTATTGAATGTCTACATGTGGATTTATTCCACTCAGGAGCTGTTTTGCTTCTTGAATTTGAACAGACAAGAATTCTATCAATTCTAAAATCTACATAATTACCTATTTAAAGTCAACTCTCTCTACTTTCTCTAATTCTTATTGTTAGATGTCTCACTACACTTTCCACTCCTCTAACAATTCCTTCTGATTTTTTATTGTCTCTGCTTCTTCATAATTATTGACTAGTTCACTCATTACCTTTTTAATCTGTGCAATAGAATGGTTTTACCTGTTCACCTTCCTGTGTCCATGTGTTCTCATTTTTCAACACCCACATATGAGTAAGAACATGTGGTGTTTAGTTTACTGTTCTTATGTCAGTTTGCTGAGAATGATGGTTTCATACTTCATCTATGTCCCTGCAAAGGACATGAACTCATCTTTTCATGGCTGCAAAGCATTCCATGGTGTATATGTGCCACATTTTCCTTGTCTAGTCTGTCCTTGATAGACATTTGAGTTGGTTCCAAGTCTTTGCTATTTTAATCAGTTCCACAATGAACATACATGTGTATGTGTCTTTATAATAGAATGATTTGTAATCCTTTGGGTATATACCCAGTAATGGGATTGCTGGGTCAAATGGTATTTCTATTTTTAGATCCTTGAGGAATCCCCATACTGTCTTCCACAATGGTTTAACTAATTTACATTCCCAACAACAGATTAAAAGTGTTCGCATTTACCCACATCCTCTGCAGCATCTGTTGTCTCCAGATTTTTTAATGATCACCATTCTAACTGGCATGAGATGGTATCTCAATGTAGTTTTGATTTGCATTTCTCTAATGATCAGTGATGATGAGCATTTTTTCATATGTCTGTTGGCTGTATAAATGTCTTCTTTTGAAGAGTGACTGTTCATATCCTTCACCCACTTTTTGATGGGGTTGTTTTGTTTTTCCTTGTGAATTTGTTTAAATTCTTGGTAGATTCTGGATATTATTCCTATGTCATATGGGTAGCTTACAAAAATTTGTTCCCATTCTGTTGGTGGCCAGTTCATGATAATGAATATTTCTTTTGCTGTGCAGAAGCTCTTAAGTTTAATTAGATCTCATTTGTCTATTTTGGCTTGTGTTGTCAATGCTTTTAGTGTTTTAGTCATGAAGTCTTTGTCTATGCCTATTTCCTGAATGGTAGTGCCTAGATTTTCTTCTAGTGTTTTTATGGTGTTAGATCTTACGTTTAAATCTTTAACCCATCTGGAGTTAATTTTTGTATAAGGTATAAGAAAGAGGTCCAGTTTCTGCTTTCTGCACATGGCTAGCCAGTTACCCCAACACCCATTTATTAAACAGGGAATCCTTTCCCCGTTGCTTGTTTTTGTCAGGTTTGTCAAAGATCACAGATCACATGGTTGTAGATGTGTGGGGTTACCACTGAGGTCTCTGTTCTGTGCCACTGGTCGATGTCTCTGTTTTGGTTCCAGTACCATGCTGTTTTGATTACTGTAGCCTTGTAGTATAGTTTGCAGTCAGGTAGCATGATGCCTCCAGCTTTGTTCTTCTTGCTTAGAATTTTCTTGGTTATGTGTGCTCTTTTTTGATTCCATATGAAGTTTAAGGTGGTATTTTCCACTTCTGCGAAGGTCAGTGGTAGCTTGATAGGAATAGCATTGAATGTACAAATTACTTTGGGCAGTATGGCCATTTTCACAATAGTGATTCTTCCTAACCATGAGCATGAAATATTTTTTCATCTGTTTGTGTCTGCTCTTATTTCCTTGAGCAGTGGTTTGTTGTTCTCCTTTCAGAGGTCCTTCACATCCTTTGTTAATTGTATTCCTAGGTATATTGTTCTGTTTGTAGCAATTGTGAATGAGAGTTCACTGATGATTTGGCTCTGTTTGTCTGTTATTGGTGTATAGGAATGTTTGTGTTTTTTGCACTTTGATTTTATATACTGAGACTTTGCTGAAGTTGCTTATCATCTTAAGGAGATCCTGGGCTGAGACAATAGGGTCTTCTAAATATACAGTCAGAGACATTTTCACTTCATCTTTTCCTAATTGAATACCCTTTATTTCTTTTTCTTACCTGATTGCTCTGGCCAGAACTTCCAATACTATGTTGAATAGTAGTGGTGATAGAGGGCACCCCTGTCTAGTGCCAGTTTTCAAAGGGAATGCTTCCAGCTTTTGCCCATTCAGTATGATATTAGCTGTGGGTTTGTCATAAATAGCTTTTATTATTTTGAGACACGTTGCATTGATACCTAGATTTTTGAGAGTTTTCAGCATAAAGCGCTGCTGAATTTTGTAGAAGGCCTTCTCTGCATCTATTGAGATAATCATGTGGTTTTTGTCTTTGGTTCTGTTTATGTGATGAATTATGATGGATTGTGTTTGTAGATTTATGTATGTTGAACCAGCCTTGCATCCCAGAGATGAAGCCAACTTGATCATGATGGATAAGCTTTTTGATGTGCTGTTTGATTTGGTTTACCAGTATTTTATTGAATATTTTTGCTACAATATTCGTCATGGATATTGGCCTGAAATTTTCCTTTTTAGTTGCATCTCTGTCAGGTTTTGATTTCAGGATGATGCTGGTCTCATAAAATGAGTTATGGAGGATTCCCTCTTTTTGTATTGTTTGGAATAGTTCCAGAAGGAATGGTACCAGCTCCTCTTTGTACATCTGGTAGAGTTCGGCTGTAAACCCATCTAGTTCTGAACTTCGTTTTGTTGGTAGGCTATTAATTGCTGCCTCAACTTCAGACATTGTTATTATTCTATTCAGGGATTCAACTTCTTCCTGGCTTCATTCCATTATTTATCCAGTAGTCATTCAGGAGCAGGTTGTTCAGTTTCCATGTAGTTGTGCAGTTTTCAGTGAGTTTCTTAATTCTGAGTTATAATATTATTGCACTGTGGTCTGAGAGACTGGTTGTTGTGACTTCCATTCTTTTGCATTTGCTGAGGAGCAATTTACTTCCAATTATGTGGTCAATTTTAGAGTAAGTGTGATGCAGTGCTGAGAAGAATGTATAATATGTGGATTTGAGGTGGAGCGGCTTGTGGCTGTCTATTAGGTTTGCTTGGTCCAGATCTGTGTTCAAGTCCTGGATATCCTTGTTAATTTTCTGTGTCATTGATCTAATATTGACAGTGGGATGTTAAAGTCTCCCACTATTATTGTGTGGGATTGTAAGTCTCTTTGTACGTCATTAAGAACATGCTTTATGTATCTAGTTGCTCCTGTATTAGGTGCATGTATATTTAGGATAGTTAGCTCTTCTTGTTGCATTGATCCTTTTACCATTATGTAATGTCCTTCTTTGTCTCTTTTGATCTTTGATTTAAAGTTCTTTTTATCAGAGGCTAGGATTGCTACCCCTGCTTTTTTTTTTTTTTTTTTTTTTTTTTTTTTTTTTTTTTTTTTTTTATTTTTTGTTTTTTTTCCCTTTTTTTTTTTTTTTTTTTTTTCTCTCCATTTGCTTGGTAAATCTTCCTCCATTGCTTCATTTTGAGTCTATGTGTGTCTTTGCATGTGAGCTAGGTCTCCTGAATACAGCACACCAATTGGTCTTGACCCTTTATCCAATTGGCCCGTGTGTATGTTTTGACTGGGGCATTTAGTCCATTTACATTTAAGGTTAATATTGTAATATGTGAATTTGATCCTGCCATTTTGATACTAGCTGGTTGTTTTGTTCATTAGTTGACACAGTTTCTTCATTGTGTCAGTGGTCTTACACATTTGGTTTGTTTTTGCAGTTGCTGGTACTGGTCGTTCCTTTCCATGTTTAGTGTTTCCTTCAGGAGCTCTTGTAAGGCGGGCCTGGTGGTGATGAAATCTCTCAGGAATTGCTTGTCTGTATTTCTCCTTTACTTATGAAACTTAGTTTGGCTGGATATGAAATACTGGGTTGAACGTTCTTTTCTTTAAGGATGTTGAATATTGGCCCCCATTGTCTTCTGGCTTATAGGGTTTTGCTGAGAGATCTGCTGTGAGTCTCATAGGTTTTCTTTTGTGGGTAACCCAACCTTTCTCTCTGGCTGCCCTTAGTATTTTTGCCTTCATTTCAACCCTGGTGAATCTGATGATTCTGTGCCTTAGGGTTACTCTTCTTGAGGAATATATTTGTGGTGTTGTCTGTATTTCCTGAATGTGAATGTTGGCCTGCCTTGCTAGGTTGGGAAAGTTCCCTTGGATAGTATCCCGAAGAGTGTTTTCCAGCTGTTTTATTCTCCCCAACATATTTGCGTACATTGATCAAATGTAAATTAGGTCTTTTCACATAATCCCATATTTCCTGAAGGCTTTGTTCATTTCTTTTCAATCTTTTCTTTCTAATCTTGTCTTCCCATTTTATTTTATTGAGTTGACCTTAAATCTCTAATATCCTTTCTTCTTCTTCTTGATTGATTGATTTGGCTATTGAAACTTGTGTATGCTTCACAAAATTCTTGTGCTGTGTTTTTCAGCACCATCAAGTCATTTATGTGCTTCTCTAAGCTGGTTATCCTAGTTAGCATTTCTTCCAACCTTTTTCCAAGGTTCTTAGTTTCTTTGTATTGGGTTAGAACATGTTCCTTTCGCTCAGAGAATTTTGTTATTACCTACCTTCTGAAGCCTGCTTCTGTCAGTTTGTCGAACTAATTCTCCACCTAGTTTTGTTCCTTTGCTGCTGAGGAGTTGTGATCCCTTGGAGGAGCAGAGGTGATCTGGTTGTTGGTGATTTCAGCCTTTTTGTGTTGTTTCCTTCACTTCTTCATGGATTTATCTACTTTTGGTCTTTGTAGTTGGTGTCTTTTGGATGGGGTCTCTGAGTGGACATCCTTTCTGATGATGTTGAAGCTATTTCTTTGTTTTTTGTTTTTGTTTTTTAATTTTCCTTCTAACAGTAGGGCCTCTCTGCTGCAGGACTGCTGGAGGTCCACTCCAGAACCTGCTTTCTTGGGAATCACCCATGGGGCTGCAGAACAGGAAGGATTACTGCTGTTCCTTCCTCTGGTAGCTTTGTTCCAGAAGGGTACTGGCCAGATGTCAGCCAGAGCTCTTCTGTATGAGTTGTCTCTTTGGCTATACGGGGGTCAGGGAGCCACTTGAGGAGGCAGTCTCTCCCTTATCAGAGCTCAAATGCTTTGCTTGGAGCTCCATTACTCCCTTCAGGGCTGCTGGGCAGGGATATTTAAGTCTGCTGAAGTGGAACTCACAACACCCATTTTCTCAGGTGCTCTGCCCGGTGAAGGTGGGGCTTTATTTATAAGTCCTTGATGGGCTGTTGCCTTTTTTCAGAGATGCCCTGCCCAGCAAGAAGGAAGTCTAGTCACAGTCTGCCTACAGAGGCCTTGCTGAGCTGCATTCTCATCCTTACAATTTTTTTTTTTCAATAAGTCACTGGGGTACAGGTGATATTTGGTTACATTAGTAAGTTCTTTAGTGGTGACATATATGTGAGATTTTGGTGCACCTATCACCTGAGCATTATACACTGCACCATGCTTATAGATTTTTTTTAATCCCTTGCCTTCCTCCCTTTCTTTCCCCCAAGTCCCCGAAGTCCATTGTATCATTCTTCTACCTTTGTGTCCTCATAGCTTAGCTGGCACATATTAGTGAGAACATATGATTTTTGGTTTTCCATTCTTGAGTTACTTAACTTAGAATAGTAGTCTCCCATCTCATCTATGTCACTGCAAATGCGGCTAATTCATTCATTTTTATGGCTGTGTAGTATTTCATCATATACATATATATATGTCACTGTTTGCTTACAATATAGATATATACACACATATGATATATATGTATATATACACACATATATGTAGCATATTTATATGCATGTGTGTAATATTCCATCATATATATGTATATGTATCACATATATGCATACATAAAAATCACATTTCTTTATCCACTTGTTGATTGAATTCGTTCCATGATTTTGCTATTGTGAATTCTGTCACTATAAGCATATATGTACAAGTTTGTTTTTTTTTTTTTTATAATGACTTATTTTCTTCTGGGTAGATACCCAGTGGTGGGATTGCTGGATCCAATGGTAGTTCTACTTTTAGTTCTTTAAAGAATAGCTATAGCGTTTTCTATAGTGGCTCTATTAGTTTACATTTCCACATCCATGCTACCATCTACTGTTTTTGATTTTTTGATTATAGTCATACTTGCAGGAGTAAGGTGGTATCGCATTGTGGTTTTGATTTGCATTTCCCTGATTATTAGTGATGATGAGGATTTTTCATATGTTTGTTGGCCATTTGTATATCTTCAGTTAAGAACTCTCTATGTCTTTGACCCACTTTTTGATGGGATTGTTTGTTTTTTTCTTACTGATTTCAGTTCCTTGTAGATTCTGGAGGAAGTCAAACTGTCACTGTTTGCTGACAATATGATCATTTACTTTGAAAACGCTAAGGTCTCCTCCAGAAAGTTCCCAGAACTGATAAAAGAATTCAGCAAAGTTTCCAGATATAAGATTAATGTACACAAATCAATAGTCCTTCTATACACCAACAAGGGACGAGCAGAGAATCAGATCATGAGCTCAACCACTTTTACAATACCTTAAACAAAAATAAAGTAAACAAAATAAAATACTTAGGAATACACATAATCAAGGGGTCAAAAGACTCCTTATAGAGACAAGGAAAACTACAAAACATTGCTGAAAGAAATTATAGTGACACAAATAAGTGGAAACACATCCCATGCTCATGGATGGGTAGAATCAATATTGTGAAAATGACCATACTGCCAAAAGAAGTCTATAAATTCAATACAATCCCTATCAAAATATGACCATGATTCTTCAGAGTTAGAAAAATCAATTCTAAAATTCATATGGAATAAAAAAGAGCCCACATAGCCAAAGTAAGACTAAGCAAAAAGAACAAATCTGGAGACATCACACTACATGATTTCAAACTATACTATAAAGCCATAGTCACCGAAATAGCATGGTACTTGTATAAAAATGGGCATATAGATCAATGGAACAAAATAGAGAACCCAGAAATAAACCCAAATACTTACAGCCCACTGATCTTCAACAAAGAAAACAAAAACATAAAGTGTGGTAAGACACCCTTTCAACAAATGGTGGTGGGATAATTGGCTAGCCACATGTAGGAAAGTGAAACTGAATCCTCATCTCTCACCTTAAATAAAAATCAACTCAAGATGGATTAAGGACTTAAACCTAAGACCTGAAACTATAAAAATTATAGAAGATAACATTGGAAAACCTCTATTAGACATTGTTTTATGCAAGGATTTCATGACCAAAGAACCACAAAGCAAATGCCATAAAAAGAAAGACAAAGAGCTGGGACCTAATTAAACTAAAGAGCTTTTGCATGGCAAAAGGATCAGTGAGAAGAGTAAACACAGAACCCACAGAGTGGGAGACAATCTTCACAATCTATATATCTGACAAAAATTTTTAAGTTTCATTTTTTCATTTTATGATTGATTTCTTTGTCCATTCTGGATGCTATAGCAAAATACTTTAGACTAGGTACTTTAGAAACAGTAAATTATTTCTCACTGTTCTATGATCTGGATAGTCCAAGATCAAGTTCAAGATAAGCAGCATATTGGGTTTCTAGTGAGGGTGCATTTCCTGGTTAACACAGGGCACATTCTCCCTGCTCTTCAAATGGTTGAATAGGTAAGGTGGCTCTCAGGGTCCTCTTTTATAAGGGCAATCATCTCACTAAACAGGGCTTCTTCTTCATTACTTAATCACTTCCCAAAGGCTTTACCTTGGAATACCATTACATTGTAATTAGATTTCATCACATGAATTTCATGGTAGCACAAACATTCAGACCATGAAAATGATTACAGAAAATATCTAAGTAATATTCTTTTGAATTAATATAATTATAATTCAGTAACATTATTTGCTGAAACATCATGCCATTCATTTATATATATATATTTATATGCACCATATATATAAGATAATATATATTATCTTATATATACATATAAATATATATTATTAATATATATATGCATATACATATTTATATATACCATGTATATAAGATAATAAAAGCTTAAAGAATAAATAATGAAAAGCCATGGGAAATAACAGTGCTTAGAAATACAGCTTTCAGCCTGAGCTCAGGAGTTTGTGACCAGCTTTGGCAACAAGGTGAAACCCCATCTCTACTAAAATACAAAAGAAATTGGCCGGTCACTGTGGCCTGCACCTGTAGTCCCAGCTATTCAGGAGGCGGGGGCAGGAAAATTGCTTGAACCCAGGAGAGCTGCTTGAACCCAGGAGGTATAGGTTGAAGTGAGCAGAGATCATGCCATTGCACTCTAGCTAGGTGACAGAGTGAAACCGTTTCAGAAAAATAGAAAAAGAAAAAAAAGAAAGAAGGAAGAAAGAAAGAAAAAGAAAGAAAGAAAGAAAGAAAGAAAGAAAGAAAAAGAAAAAGAAAGAAAGAAAGAAAGAAAGAAAGAAAGAAAGAAATCTAACATACAAAACATTTACAGAGAAAAAATTTAAAATTTTTTGGCATAGAATGTTTAAATAAATAGAGAAATACATTTTATGGAAGAGAACGTTTGTAAAATTGGAAAAATCTGCCCAAATTAATCTACAAAGTAAATGTAATTTCATTCAAATTTACAACATAATTTTTAATGAAACAGAACAGGGTGATTTTATAATTAAGGTGAAAAGTTCAAAAACACAAGACAATTTTTCAGAAATATGTAGTGACTCATTGTATCAATTAAAAAATGAATTATTACAGTTATAAAAATATTGTCATATCAACAGGGTGAAAAATAAATATATTACCATAAAAGTATAGCCTAGAATCACATATACATTGAAACCTATTTGAAAAAAATGTGTTAGTATATGTTACCAGGAAAATTCATTAGACTATGAAAGAAATTTAAAATTAGATTTTTCTTTACATTATAGAGTAAATTAAATTCAGATGGATTAAAGATCTTAATGTCTAAAGGTAAAAAAACATATTTTCATAAAAAATGTGTAATATCATGTGACATCAGGTAGGGAAAGATTCTTGAACAAGACTTAAAATGTATTAATCATAAAAAAAATGATGATAGCCCTAAAATTACAATTTTCCAGATGTCAAAAACCAGCAATATTTCCAGTCTGGATATAATGTAGAACTGTTTATTCTTGCTTCTCCCTGCTAAGCACAATTATAAACTCTATAAACAAGTCAAGAGGCAAGCAAAAGACAATGCCGACAACTGGTTTGGAACCCTGGATTTGAGAACAATGCATCAGCAGTATACATCTTACATATACCCACACAATGGAAGAAGCCATGCAGGCATTTCTTGACCTGAAACTAATAAAAGAATGCATCTTATGTGGGCTATTTTTATTTACCATGTTGAAATGAATACCCTCTGACATCAGGTAAGTGCCAAACCAATGGGAAATGGATGATCAGAAATTCTGGCATCAATAAGTGGCCAGAAGAAGCGTTCTCCATCCCTTCTGGGCCTGAGGTACACCAGTAAAGGTAGTACCTCCACTTACTCCACTGAGGTAGTCCAGTAAAGATGGGCAGAACCAACCAGAGAGATCCAGCCACAAGAGCCTTTCTCAGTGCATCTGAGCCTCTTCCCATAAGCAAAGTGAAAACATGCACTTCCAATTCAGCAACATAGGTAGGGTGAAAGTTAAAGGGTGGAAAAGGAAATACTATTTAAAACATTAAAGAAAACAAAATAAAGCATGTGTGACTATTCATGTATAATATATACAGCCTAAGAAAGTAGACTTCAAATCCAAGAAAACTATTAGAGACAGAAAGAAATTAAATAATGACAGAAGATCCATTTAATGATATGATCTAACAATCTCAGTTGTGTACTGAGTAAACAACAAAGCTTCAAAATTCATGAAGCAAAAATTTTCAAGAACTGAAAATAGTAAAAAGAAAAAAAAAATCTACAAATATAGTTGGAAACTATATCTCCCACTTAGCACCTGAGAGAATGACGAGATAGAAAATCTCAAAGAATATAGAAAATCTGAACAGCACACTCACCAGCAGGATCTAATTGACATTTATAGAACACCTCACCAAACGATAACAGAATAAACATTTTTCAACAATCAATAGAATATCAACTGAAATAGACTGTATGCTAATTCATAAAATAAACCTCAACAAGTTTTAAACAAATGAAATCTGACAGAATGTGTTCTCTGACAACAATGACATTGAAGCAGAAATCAATAATAGAATGACCACGGGAAAGTCTCTAAACACATGAAAATTAAACAACAAACTTTTAAATTGTTTATAGGCCAAATATAAATCTTAAAAATGCAGAGCAGAAAATAAGTATGAAACATATGAAAATTCTAGTGATACAGCTAAAGCAATGCTGAGAGAAAAATTTATAACACGAAGTGCTTACATTACCGACAAGGACTAGTCTCAAATCAAAAATCAAATTTTCTACATCAAAAAATCTAGAAAATGGAAGAGCAAATTAAACTCATAGCAAAAAACAGGAAGGAAATATTCAGAGCGAAAATCAATAAAATTAAAAATTGGAAAATTATAGAGAACATTGATGAACATTGGTTCTTCAAAATGAAAATAAACTAGTAAGACTAGCAAAATAAAAAGAGACAACACAAATTGTCCGTATGAGCAATGAAATCTGGGGTATCATACATTTTTACAGCTATTAATAATAGAATATTGGCTGGGCACAGTGGGTCATGCCTGTAATTCCAGCACTTTGGGAGGCCGAGGCAGGCAGGTCACTTTAATACAAGAGTTCAAGACCAGCCTGGACAACATGGTGAAACCCAGTCTCTACTAAAAATTATCTGGGCTTGGTGTCAGACATATCTAATCTCAGCTACTATGTAGGCTGAGGCAAGAAAATTGCTTGAACCCAGGAGGTGAAGGTTGCAGTGAGCTGAGATCCTGCCATGGCACTCCAGCCTGAGTGATAAAGTGAGACTCTGTCTCAGAGGAAAANAAAAAAAAAAAAAAAATGGACCAGTTATTCAGAAAGCACAAATAACTGAGCTTCAAATATGATGCCTTATAATCAATCATTAAAAAATGAAATTATTTATTTAACAGCTCCCAAAAAAGAAATCACCAATCCATGATTGTTTCACTAGAGAATCACAGCATTCAAAGAATTAGCAATTTTAGAAGAGGGAATATCCGTTAAATTATTTTACTAGGCTACTATTACCTGAATACAAAATTGACAAAGATAGTACAAAATCAAAGAAAACTATAGACAGATATCTCTCACAATTTTGCATGCCAAAAAGCCAATATCTAAGCGATCTCAAAATATTAGAAAATCAGCTACAATATATATGAAAATCATTATAGACCATGATCAAGTGAGATTTATTCCTCGGTACAAGCCTGATTCAACACTCAAAAATCAATAATGTAATCTACCATATTCACTAACTAATGAAGAAAAAGCAGATGATCGTATCTATTGACACTAGAGCGTTTAACAAAATCCAATGATCATTCATAGCATAAGCTCTTAAAAAGTTAGAAATAGAGGGGAATTACCTCAACTTGAAAAATAACATTGCCATAAGGTTATAGCTGATATAATTCTTTATGGTAAAAGACTGAATGCTCTTCTATATGAGTTTGGAAAGAAGGCAAATCTGTTCACTCTTATTCAACATAGTACTGAAAATTCTATTTGGTGTAATAGGCAAGATAGAGAAATACAGATTGAAAAAGAAAAAACAAAACACCATTTGTGATTTCTTGAGATTTCTTATATTACATAAGAAATCTCAAGAAATCAATCCCCCAAAATGCCTAAATGTTGTAAGATTCAGGAGCAATTAAAAAACACATTTCTATACAAAAACAATAAGCACACAGAAATTTAATGAAAACACAATACTATATACAATCACTCCAAAGAATTTGTAATACTTAGGTAAACACTTAAAAGACTAAAACGAACTCTACAATGAACGTTACAAAATGCTGATGAAGAAAATCAAGTAGGCTTAGATTAGTGAAGAGACATAGCTTTTCTATACATTGTTTTCTATATATAAACAACAGACATGCAGAAATTCAATAAAAACACAATACTATGTGCAGTCACTCCAAATAATTTGCAATACTTATATAAACACTTAAAACACTTAAAAGATCTCTACAATGAAAATTAGAAAATTCTGATGAAGAAAATCAAGTAGACTTAAATTAATAAAGAGACATAATTTTCATGAATTGGAAGACTCAATATAATAGGGATGCCATATTGTCCCCAGAATTATCTAAAGCTGCTTAATGCAATTTTACTAAAGGTGCTAGAATCTTTGTAGACATAGACAAGTTTGTTCCACGATTTATATAGAAATATATGGACTTTGCCAAATAACTATAAAGAAAATAAAAGAATCAACACAAGACGAGGAAAAAATATTTGCCAGACTCATATCTGACAAATTCCTGTGTGCAGAGTATACAAAACTAAAAATTGAAATTCAACACCCAACACCCAAACAAACAAAAAATTCTAATTATAAAATGGCAAAAGTTATGAAGAGGACATAAAAATGGCAAATAAGCACATGAAAAGCTGTTCAGTATTACTATGCATCAGGTAAATGTAAATCAAAGCCACAGCACTACATCAGAATGGCTGAAATTAAAAAAAAAAAAATAGGACACAAAAAGCAGGTGAACAAGCAAAGAAACTGGATCATTCATATATGGCTGATGGGAAGATAAAATGGGGCATACATTGGGAAACATTTTAGCAGTTTCTTGTAAAAGTAAATATATAATTACCATACAAACTATCATTTGATAATTTATCTTCTGACAAAAGCCTTTACAAAAATATTCATGGCAGTTTAAATCATCAGAGCTCACACTGGAAATAGCTCAGATATCCAACAGGTGAAAGACTGAACAAACTGTGTATGTGCATAGCATGGAATACTACTCTTAATGGAAAGAAACAAACTCTATATACATTAAATAACTTGGATGAATCATGAAAAGATTATGCTAAATAAAAATTCACATTCATCCTATCCATGAGCATGGAATGTTTTTCCATTTGTTTGTGTCCTCTTGGATTTCCTTGAGCAGTGGTTTGTACTCCTTCTTGAAGAGGTCCTTCACGTTCCTTTTTAGTTGTATTCCTAGGTATTTTATTCTCTTTATAGCAATTGTGAATAGCAGTTCATTCATGATTTGGCTCTCTGCTTGCTGGTTTTTGGTGTACTGAAATGTTTATGACTTTTGCACATAGATTTTGTATCCGGAGACTTTGGTGAAATTGCTTATCAGCTTAAGAAGATTTTGGGTTGAGTCAATAGGGTTTTCTAGATATAGAATCAGGTTATCCGTAAACAAAGACAATTTACATCCCTCTCTTACTATTTGAAGAGAGGAAATTTTATTTTTTTCTCTTGCTTGATTGCCCTGAACAGAACTTCCAATACTATGTTAAATAGGAGTGGTGAGAGAAAACATCCTTGTCTTGTGCTAGTTTTCAAGGGGAATGTTTCTAGTTTTTGCCCATTCAGTATGATACTGGCTGTGGGTTTGTCAGAAATGGCTGTTATTATATTGAGGTATGTTCCTTCAATACCTAGTTTATTGAGAATTTTTAACATAAAAAGATGTTGAATTTTATCGAAGGCCTTTTCTGCATCTAATTAGATGATCATGTGTTTTTTTGTCTTTAGGTCTGTTTATGTGATGAATTACATTTATTGATTTGTGTATGTTGAACCAGCCTTGCATCTTGGGGATGAAGCCAACTTGATTGTGATGGAAAAGCTTTTTGATGTGCTGCTGTATTCAGTTTACCAGTATTTTTTTTTTGAGACTTTTTGCACTGATGGTTCATCAGGGATATTGGCCTGAAGTTTTCCTTTTATGTTGTATCTCTGCCATGTTTTGGTATCAGGATGATGCTGACCTCATAGAATGATTTAGGGAGGAGTCTCTCCTTTTCAATTCCTAGGGATAGTTTCAGAAGAAAAGGTGTCTCCTCCTCTTTGTATTTCTGTTAGAATTCAGTTGTAAATCCATCTGGCCCTGATCTTTTATTTGGTTGGCAGGCTATTACTTCCTCAATTTCAGAACTTGGTATTAGTCTATTCAGGGATTTAGCTTCTTCATAGTTTAGTCTTGGGAGGGTGTATGTGTCCAGGAATTTATCCATCCATCTGAAAAGGTCTAATATCCAGAATCTATGAGGAAATTAAACAAATTTATAAGAAAAAACAACCCCATTTAAAAGTTGGCAAAGGACATTAACAGACACTTCTCAAAAGAAGACATTCATGCGGTCGGCAAACATGAAAAAAAAGCTCAACATCCGATCATTAGAGAAATGCAAATCAAAACCACAATGAAATACCATCTCACGCCAGCCAGAATGGCAATTATTAAAAAGTCAAGAAACAACAGATGCTGGCAAGGTTGCAGAGAAATAGGAATGCTTTCACACTCTTGGTGAGAATGTAAATTAGCTCAACCATCGTGGAAGACAGTTTGGGGATTCCCAAAAGATCTAGAACCAGAAATACCATTTGACCCAGCAATCCCATTACTGGGTATATACCTAAAATGATATAAATCATTCTGTTACAAAGAGACAGGCACACGTATATTCACTGCAGCACTACACAATAGCAAAGTCATGGAATCAATCCAAATGTCCATCAGTGATAGATTGGATTAAAAAAAAATGTGGTACATAGACACTATGAAATACTATGCAGCCATGAAAAGGAACAAAATCATGTCCTTTTCAGGGACATAGATGGAGCTGGAGTCATTATCCTCGGCAAACCAATGTAGGAACAGAAAACCAAACACTACATGTTCTCACTTATAAATGGGAGCTAAACAATGAAAACACATGGACACAGAAAGGGAAAAAACACACACAGGCCTGTCGGAGGATGGGGCAGGGAAAGGTAGAACATTAGGAAAAATAGTTAATGCATGTTGACCTTAATACCTAGGCAATGTGTCGATTGCTGTAGGAAACCACCATGGCACATGTTTACCTATGTTACAAAACTGCACACCCTCCACATGTACTTTAGAATTAAAATAAAAATAAAAATGAAATAACACCCACATTCAAAAGGTGAGCAACTGTATCATTCCATATATAAAACATTTTCAAATGACAATATTTTAGAAATGAAAACAGGTTAGTGCATGCTAGTGGTTAGGGACAGAGATGGAAGTGGAGGGGTTCAGTAGCAGAATTGTCGGGGAGAGATGGGCGTGGTGATACAAAGGTGACAGGAGGGATCCTTTTGGTAGCAAAACTGTTCAGTATATCCTGAGTGTGGTGGTGTAGATATGAACCTACATATGTGGTAAAGTTATATAGAACTACATAAACACACATATATTCTCTCTCTCTCCCTCTCTTTCTCTCTCTCTCTCTCTTTCTCTCTCTCTCTCTGTCTCACACACACACACACACACACACACACACACACACAGATGTAAGTAAAGCTGGATAAATCTGAATAAGATCCATGAATTGTAAAAACACCAATATGTTAGTTGTTGTTTTATAATATAGTTTGGAAATTTTTACCCTTGTGAATAACTGGATAACATGTACACAGGACTTCTCTCTATTATTTCTGATAGTAGCATTTCAAACTACAATTTTCTTGATAAAAATCTAATAAATTGTATGCAATAAAAAATGCAATAAAATATATTTGTAACCCAGATAACTAACAAAGCATTAGTATACAGAATATATATATTCTGTATAT
This sequence comes from Cebus imitator, assembly GCF_001604975.1. Lineage (NCBI taxonomy): Eukaryota > Metazoa > Chordata > Mammalia > Primates > Cebidae > Cebus > Cebus imitator. The sequence goes on along the minus strand of NW_016107470.1, from coordinate 3,690,903 downwards.
TGATAAATAAAAACAAAACAATGAATAAAACAGTTGCCTTTCAAAAACAATTTTAAGGACAACTCAAGAGATAAAATCCAGGATTTCTAATTGATAAAGGAAAAGTTGTTCAAGACACTTCTCAAAAGGAGAGATACAAACAGCCAACAAACTTATGAAAAATTTTCAGCATCATTAAATCATCAGAAAATGCAAATCAAAAACACAGCAAGATATCATCTCACACCATCATAATGGCTATTAAAAAAAAAAAAAAAAAAAAAAAAAAAAAAAAAAAAGATGCTGGCAAGTCTGCAGAGAAAAGGAAATGCTTACACACTGTTGGTGGGAAGGTAAATTAGTTCAGCCACTATGGAAGCAGTTTAGGGATATCTCTTAAATAACAAACCAGAACTACCATTTGATCCAGCAATCCCATTACTGGGTATCTATCCAAAAGCAAATAAATCGTTCTACCAAAAACATATAAGTACTCACATGCTTACTGAGGCAAAACACTATTCACAAAAGAAAAGTTGTGAAATCAACCTGGGTGCCAATCAATAGTTGATTAGATAAAGAAAATGTAGTACACATAGACCATGGAATTCTATGCAGTCATAAAAATTAACAAAATTATGTCCTTTGCAGCAACATGAATGATGCTGGATACCCTTATCTTAAGCAAATTAATGTAGAAATAGTAAACCAAATACCACGTTTTCACTAAAAATGGGAGCTAAACACTGGGTACTCATGGAAATAAACATGGCAAGAATACAAACTGGAGACTACTAGAGGGATTAAGGAGGGTAGGGGGCAAGGGTTGAATACAAAGTACACTGTTGTGTACTTTGCTCAGTACCTGGGTGATATGATCATTCATATTCGTATTCATATTACATAAGGTTTACCTAAGCATTATACACTATCCTAATTAACAAACCTGCATACATAATGCAGAATTTAAAATAAAAGTAAAACAACGAATAAATAAGAAAATAGTTGTTCAATCCCACTGAATAAGAAATTTAAATAAACATAATGTCATTTCATATCACACAGTTTTTAAAAACTAGTATTCAGAAACAATATGGATACAAGAAAGGACAAATGTGCATTTCTGATAATATAATTGGCAACAATCACTTTGTTGAGAAATTTGACAACTGCTAAGAATGTTGAAATGTGTATACCATACATTTATGGAACTTATGTGTATACCATAAAATCCAGTTCTTCAAAAGCAAAGTTAGTATACGTTTATCATTTAAAAGCTTAACCAAAATTTTACTCACATCTCAAACTTAGGATGCCAGCTCCTGCATTACTTACCAAAGTTCTTCAAGCATAGGATTTCTAAAGGAAGTAAAGATTGTGAATTTATTTTCAAAAATTTTCCTTAAAAGTGTGCCATGAGTTTGTCTTTTTATACAGATGAAACAGCTGAACTATTGAGAAATGTGCAAATTTCTTTGATGGCTTAGATAATTTGGAGATCTGTCACTTAAGTATTTGACTTAGAAATTACTGTAATTGTATTTAGTTGAAATCAGGGTTGTTTTGTCAATGAAAAATACTAATACTATGAAGTGTTACATATATAACTGAAGAATACATGTGTGGATATGAGATACTATATTTTGTTTGTCACTGACCAAGACTTCTTTCAATTACAATATAACACTTAGAAATAGCCAAATATAATAAAATGAAGTAGCTAAAATTATAAAAATATATAGCTAAGATATAGAATAGCATTATTATTTTTGATGTATTATATATTCTGCTACCTTGCTAAGGACACAAAGTTCTTGAAGTAATTAGAGAATAAATTAATGAATGCTCTTTTTCAAACTGTAGGCCTAATATAATACTATGTAGAGAACTTTATTTTTTTATTTTTTATTGTACTTTAGGCTCTGGAGTACATGTGCAGATCATGCAGGATTGTTGCATAGGTACATACATGGCAATGTGGTTTGCTGCCTCCATCCTCCTGTCACCTACATCTGGCATTTCTCCTCATGTTATCCCTCTCTGACCTCCCCACCCACCCCCCATCCCTCCCTTGTCCCCCGCAATAGACCCCAGTGTATGATGCTCCCCTCCCAGTGTCCATGTGTTCTCATTGCCTATGAGTGAGAACATGCGGTGTTTGATTTTCTGTTATTGTGTCAGTTTGTCGAGAATGATGGTTTCCAGGTTCATCCATGTCCCTACAAAGGACACTAATTCATTGTTTTTTATGACTGCATAGTATTCCTCGGTGTATATGTGCCACATTTTCCTTGTCCAGTCTATCAGCAATGGGCATTTGGGTTGGTTCCAGGTCTTTTCTATTGTAAACAATGCTGCTATGAACATACTTGTGCATGTGTCTTTATAATAGAATGATTTATAATCCTTTGGTTATATACCCAGTAATGGGATTGCTGGGTCAAATGGAATTTCTATTTCTAGGTCCTTGAGGAATCGCCACACTGTCTTCCACAATGGTTGAAGTAGTTTACACTCCCACCAACAGTGTAAAAGTGCTCCTATTTCTCCACATCCTCTCTAGGATCTATTGTCTCCTGATTTTTTAACGATCGCCATTCTAAATGGTGTGAGGTGGTATCTCCATGTGGTTTGGATTAGCATTTCTCTAATAATCAGTGATGATGAGCATTTTTTCATGTTTCTTGGCCTCATACATGTCTTGTTTCAAAAAGTGTCTGTTCATATCCTTCTTCCACTTTTCGATGGGTTTCTTGTTTCTTGTAAATATGTTTTAGTTCTTTGTAGATTCTGAATATTAGCCCTTTGTCAGACGAGTAGATTGCAAAAAATTTTTCCCACTCTGTTGGTTGCTGGTTCACCCTAATGATTGTTTCTTTTGCTGTACAGAAGCTCTGAATTTTAATTAGATCCCTTTGCCTATTTTGGCTTCTGTTGCCAATGCTTTTGGTGTTTTAGTCATGAAGTCCTTGCCTATGCCTATGTACTGAATGGTTTTGCCTAGGTTTTCTTCTAGGGTTTTTATGGTGTTAGGCCTTATGTTTAAGCCTTTAATCCATCTGGAGTTAATTTTAGTGTAAGGTGTCAGGAAGGGGTCCAGTTTCTTCTTTCTGCACACAGCTAGCCAGTTTTCCCAACACTGTTTATTAAACAGGGAACACTTTCCCCATTCCTTGTTTTTGTCAGGTTTGTCAAAGATCAGATGGCTGTAGATGTGTGGCTTTGCCTCCAAGGCATCTGTTCTGTTCCATTGGTCTATGTCTCTGTTTTGGTACTAGTACCATCCTGTTTTGATTACTGTGGCTTTGTAGTATAGTTTTAAATCAGGTAGCATGATGCCTCTAGCTTTTTTCTTTTTGCTTAGGATTGTCTTGGCTATGTGGGCTCTCTTTTGGTTCCATATGAAGTTTAAGATGGTTTTTTTCCAGTTCTGTGAAGGAGGTCATTGGTAGCTTGATGGAAAAGCATTGAATCTATAAATTACTTTGGGAAGCATGGCCATTTTCATGATATTGATTCTTCCTAATCATGAGCATGGAATGTTTCTCCATTTGTTTGTGCCCTTTCTTATTTCCTTGAGCAGTGATTTGTAGTTTTCCATGAAGAAGTCCTTTGCATCCTTTGTTAGTTGTATTCCTAGGTATTTTATTCTCTTTGTAGCAATTGTGAATGGGAGTTTGCTCATGATTTGGCTGTCTGTTAATCTGTTACTGTGTATAGGAATGCTTGTGATTTCTGCACATAGATTTTGTTTCATAGAAGTTGCTTATCAGTTTAAGGAGATTTTAGGGTGAGATGATAGGGTCTTCTAAATATACAATTATGTCATCTGCAAATAGAGACAATTTGATTTCCTCTTTTCCTAATTGAATACCCTTTATTTATTTATTTATTTATTTATCTATCTATCTTGCCTAATTGCTCTGGTTAGAACTTCCAATACTATATTGAATAGGAGTGGTTACAAATCCATCCTTGTCTAGTGCTGAATTTCAAAGGGAATGCTTCCAGTTTTTGCCCATTTAGTATGATATTGGCTATAGGCTGGTCATAAATAGCTTTTATTATTTTGGGATATGTTCCTTCGATACCTAGTTTATTGAGAGTTTTTAGCATAAAGGCTGCTGAATTTTGTCAAAGGCCTTCTCTGCATCTATTGAGATAATCATGTGGTTTTTGTCTTTGATTCTGTTTATGTGGGGTGGATTACGTTTATAGACTTGTGTATGTTGAACCAGCCTTGCATCCCCGGGATGAAGCCTACTTGATCATGATGGATAAGCTTTTTGATGTGCTGCTGCAATCAGTTTGTCAGTATTTTATTGAAGATTTTTGCACCTATGTTCCTCATGGATATTGGGCTGAAGTTTTCTTTTTTTGTTGAGTCTCTGCTGGGTTTTGGTATCAGAATGATGTTAGTCTCATAAAATGATTTGGGGAGGATTCCCTCTTTTTGGATTGTTTGGAATAGTTTCAGAAGGAATGGTACCAGCTCTTCTTTGTACATCTGGTAGAATTCAGCTGTAAACCCATCTGGACTTGGACTTTTTTTGGTTGGTAGGCTATAAAACCATAACTAAAGCATCTCAAAATGAACAGAATATTTAGAGTTTTTTTTAGTTTTGTTTTTTTGGATTTTGAGTATCTAGCACAGTATGCATTCAATAATCACATACTGAATTAAATGAATCAAACAAAATCATACCTGAGTAGCAAATCTGCACATACCCTTCTTAACCCAGGTACTGACAAAAGGCTGGCAAATTTAAGGTTAAATAGTCTTCACTAATCTTTCAAGAATTCTAAACATATGGCACCTTGTGGGATGTAAAGCTAATTATATGTTTACATAGGTATCTATGATATTTTAGAAAATGACTACTGACCAAGATCCAAGTCTTGAATTTCAGGATTATAAGTTCTTTAAAAGTGGCTGGCAGCATTTAAGAAGGAAAAGAATGAGGAAAACAATTGTCGTTAGTGGGCCCTAGAAAACAATGGGCTAATTTGATATTTACATAAGGTTTTAAAAAAGTTCCAATGGCAAACCACTAAAATCTGACACTCCACTAGGTGATAAAATAAAAATATTTCTTTAATGTTTTGTGTTACCTGTTTCTGGAAGAAGAAGGGTTAGGCATGATGAACATTTCTGGCTTTTCTAGATAACTTATAAGTATTAAGAAATTGATCCTGTATGGGAATGGGAAAAAAATTCCATTCAAATGTAATACATGTCAGATCACAACCAATGTAATGCCTGGAAATTGAGAGGAAAAGAATGACTCATCCCAACTTTATAAACAGGAGTAACAGGTCCAGGAGTTCTTAGTCATCAACTGCCCATTTGTACTCCCCTTCACCTTATCCCTCATTAATACCCCAAGACGTAATACCACCATCTACCTTGTAACCAACAGACAAAAAACTCAGAACTTGCTATTGATCTCCCCTCCCCTGTATTCTATTTTCTATATGTCCATATATCTGCTTTTCTCACTCATATTTATCAGGGTTCCTAAATTTTGAATCCCCTCCACTGAGTCCTTGGGAATTTGGTCCATACATTGGTAAAATTCTACACATTCTCAACATGCTCTCTGATACTCTCATCACTTTATTATTAGTTAAGCCATGTTCTCACTTGAAGACACTGCTTTTCTTGAAGCTCTGTCAAGTTGGGGTTGTTTTCTTTCCTGCTTGTTTAAGAAGTTTAGAAAAAGAGAGCTGTCTTCTGTCCTCTCCATTGCCTTTTCTAGACCATTCTCCTCTTTCCTAAACAATGTCCTCCTTAATTTTAAATCAAATGCCTTTACAAGACACATTTATGTTGCAGCCACATAGTCACCAAATGAGAAAGAGAAAATATCAGGGCTGAGGGTGGGAGTTCTAGTTAAACAAACCTAAGAGGGTTTTTGTTGAAGGCAGGCCAGGGTGATTATGTATCACTTGAAGGATGGTAGGTGATTAGGATTTTAATCAAATATCGTGGACAATTAGATACAGAATGTGGGGATTCTGGCTAAAACTCACTTACCTGGATTTCTTCCTAAAATTTGGCAAGGCAAATACAGATACATAAATCCAGAGGTTGAAGCCTAGTGGAGAAAATTACCCAGAGGAGCCTGATTAAATTTTGGTCATGGAGAAAGTCTTTGTCAGGTTCTTTACTATACACTGACCTCTCAGTTCCAATTTGCTTTCTCCTGCAATGACACTTTCTTCCAGGTATCTCATAATTTCTATGGTTAAACTTAGTTATTACCAATAATTGCAAATGCAATATCTGTTTCAAATATCCTATTTTCTGACCAGTTCCTCTCCTCTGATTTACTCCCTCTGATACCTAACTCCAACAATTCATCTGCACCAGCAGGTCCTATAGCCACTGATTCTGGTATCTCGTTGTTGTTTCCTGTATCTACCGGAGTTCAACAGGAAAAGAGGAACCATTCTGGGTACTTAAAACAGATGGAATTTAATTCAAGTATTGATTATAAAGTCATGGAGAAGGCAAGTGGATCACAAATCAATCCAGAGATTACCAAAAGCTGTAGGCTACGACCAGATGGAGGCACAAAAGAGGCCGCCTTACTTTTGTGATGAAAGACATTAGGATCCAGAATCACCCCTTGGAACTTGGCTTCATGAGGGATCTCTATTGAGAGTTGGAGCCATATATATAAATTAGCACTGTCAAAAATGCTGCCAGAGCCTCAGGAAAAGGAGAAATACCCTGCTTTCTTCCTTTATCAGTGACTCTTTGATTAAACCAAGCCATAAGTCAGCTGAAATTGGAGTCTAAGGGACATATCTTCCAAGGTTAATTACCCTGAAGTAAATAGTAGGAAGGATAGAAAAGGCAAAGGCTGTATCTGGGGGCAAATGGACACTGAATTAAAGATGTCACATTTTTGTCACTCAGCACCCAATCTTCACTTTTGACTCATATTTAAACAACTCAGTTCATCTGCCTAACATAAAACAATTATATATAATACAAATGAGCATGCCCTCACTCTCAAATCAAGAGAGACACAAAATTCATTTGGTCACAGTGTCTACCTCAAGTCACTATCAATAGGCAATATACAGTCCTCTCCAGTAGGTAAAGATATGGTTCTTAATAGCCTGATGTCCTACAACGTAAGCTGTAAAGATTAACACTACCAGCAATCCACACAAAAATAGTAAGAGAAAATGGAAGAAAAAGAAATCATTGACAATCACATGGCTATGTTAGGGTCAAATATTGAAGGCCATAAGAAAGGTCTCATAGAACAAAATATGATATGTGATTTGCTATTAAATAGCTTCTAGTATTGTTCTCTATTCTGAAATTCCTTTCTCAAAATATAAAAGCTATTTGTGCATCATAAATAATGGCTTAAAGAAAACTGACATAATGATAGCTTAAAGGAGAACAGCTGTGAGAAAGTATTTGTAACTGAAACCTCTGCAGTATCCATCCACACAGGAAATAAAACTGAGGTTTTGAAAGCACTATTTAAACCTGAAATTTTTTTCTATTTATGTTCAAAGCAGTTTTAAATGTGAAAACTTAGAGATAATCGAAAATTGGAGAAATTATGCCTTACCTAATTAAGAAACATTTTGAGAGCTCACAATGTCAGTGTAGTTTATAACAAGCAGAAAAATATTGGGAGGAATAATTATCTCAAATAATTAGGTTAAATTTATGAAAATCAAGTCAAATCCTTCTGTTCATATTGACTCTTGTATGCTGAATTTCACTTTAATATATAACAGTCTTCGCTAATTTGTAACTGGTTCTTTTAACTGGTGGCCAAATGCTACAAGGCAAATTTAATTATTTAAGCAAAGGTCCCTTCTATAAAATGGCCCTGGTTTAGTAGCTCTTGCTCCTGAATGAAACTTATTTTTCAAGACATGGCAACTCTTACATCATTTGCTTCTTATAGAATAATAAAATATATTTACCCTGATTTTTATAAAATATTTTATTTATGTTGATATTTTTTCAAGAACTTACATACATTTTTTCATGATAAACAATTGAAGTAGAAAATAGTTATTCCATTTTCTTAAATGCCTATCAAGAGCTAGCATTCTAAACTCCCAGGACTCAAACTTTATTACAATGGCAAAGTTCACTCATTTTTCACATATATTGTTTGGATTTAGGAGCCTATATATTGAGCACTTGTAAAATTGTACACAAAGACAAAGATAGATAAATAATATGGAATTACTGCCCTTATAGGAGTTTGGACTATGTTACAAAAGCTCTCTTAGATTGTTGTAAAATTGTGAAATCAATAAAAAAGAGAGACACACATAATGAAGCTTGTGAATATCCAGGTTTATACAGTTGTGCATGTGCAGGTGCAGGGGAGGGGGGCATGAAATGATTCCTAAGGAGGTAACATTCATCCAGATATTAATCTGGAACATTAAGTCAAAAGTAGATTTAAAGAGGAAGATGGAAAGAACATTCCTGGTAGAGAAGACAAAACAAACTAAGGAAAGGATGAACTGCAATGTGAATTATAAATAAAATTTAAAAATACTAGACAAAATGTGTGAAGAATGGTAAATGTAAGCAGTATATGTTGTTTCCTCATAAAGTGAACAAGGTTGGCTTCATGGGGCTGCAACCTGTGATGGCTTTATTTGGCATGGAAAGGATCTGGTCAGTCAATCTGACATACACGGGAAGTCACTAAAGGGTTTTATGTAGGGTAAATTTATTGTGTGATATACACCCTGACAGCAACTGGATAGTTATGGATAGCTATAGGTAGGATATGTAAGTAGGTGTACACAGTTAGGATATAAAGAGAACACAAGTTAAGTTAATGACATGGTCATAAACATAAATATTAGGAAATCACCTCAGAGTATTTAAACATAAATGCATATGAATGAAACAATCAATCAATGAATTGTAAGATTGAAGAAAGACAGGCTTTAATAGTGATTTCTAAGATTCTGGTAAGGTGTTAGTAACTACAGTAAAGAATATCAGAAGAGAGGTTCAAATATCAAAGATTTGAGACTTGAACATATTATCAATAAAGTCCCTTATGCTATCTCAGGACAGGTTATAGGATTGATTTTCATTAGTTGAAATCAGGAGAACTGTTTAAATTACCCAAAGAATTAGAAGATGGTTACATAGCGGACATATTGCTAAGGAAATGAAGATAAAACATAATTAAAGTGAAGCAGGTAGAGCAGGAAATAACAGCAATCGGTGGTCTCCATGGTTGCAGTGGGTCTATAAACATATAGTAAAAACATGGTAAGTCCTTCTGGGCTATTTTTAATAGGTGAATTAAAAAAATTATCTTTGCATTTGGCAATTTTTGACTTTCATATGTGTATATATAGTCATGTGGTAGATATAGAAGCCAGTCGAAATGAAATGATAGTTCAGTGGGATGCAAGGAAGTAGAAATAGCAATAAAAAGTAAGAAAATGTGAAAGAAAAATAGAAGAATAAGATTGAATAATATCTCTAGAGGTTGTAGGATCATGGGGATGGCTTATATTGTTATTTATTTTTTATAATGGGATGGTGCTTGAAATTGCTTATGACTTCTAGAGAGAAGCCAATAAATAAAAGGGATAAAAAATATAGAACAGAGGATATAAAGGTACAGCAGAATTTAAATGAATAATGGAGAAAGGAAAGCAGCAGTTTCAATGGCCCTAATTTTTCTCCAGCTACTCTTAATTCCCCTTGTATTGTAAAGATGGAAATTGTAATCGTACTTATTCTGGATGAGATATTCATTCAGTGTATTAGTCAAAAAAAAGAAGCCATCCATCCCTACCACATGGGAGAAGAGCACCTTTTCATTTCCTTATCATGTTCTTTCTAAAATTTTTAAATTTTGTTGACAGATAAAATTTGTGTGTATTGAACTAAATATGACATGATGTTTTGAAGTATGTAAACATTGTGTAATGACTAAATCTAGGTAATTAACATATGCATTTCTTCACATAGTTACCGTTTTTGTGGTGAGAATTCGTATATCATTCTCTTAGCATTTTTCAAAAATACTATATATTGTTGACTATAGTCACCATGTTTTACAATAGCTCTCTTGAATTTATTCCTTCTATGTAACTGAAATTTTGTATTTTTAGACCAATATCTTCCCAGCTGCTGGTAATCATCAATCTATTCTCTACTTCCATGAAACTTCACATAGAAGTAAAGTGATGTGGTATATGTCTTTCCATTTCTGGCTTATTTCACAAAATAAAGTCCTGCAGGTTCATCCATGTTGTCAAAAATAACAAGACTTTCTTCTTTAGAGTATGAATCTTGCTTTGGCAAACACCGTGAGGGCATGTTGTATGTTATTTCTCACTGTACATCTAGCACAAAGTCTGACACTTAGTAGGTGCTCAAGAAGAATTAGTAAAGAAATGGAAATGAAAGGAGGAAAGAACATAATTAAAATACAGCAGCGACATACAACTTGGCATGTGCAGAAGTAATATATAGTGTGGCTGTTGACACATCAAGTGTGAGACAGCAGACATAAAAAAAAATACAAGTCATAGAAATTCTTAAAGGTTAGGTCAAGTTCAGGTGCTGGAGACTTTTTTCTATAACAGAATTATTGTACTGGTGACCTAATACCAATTCAACTTGAAATTTCTTTGTTTTTTTAAAAATTATTATTATTATTATTATGTTAATGTTCAGGTTCAGCTCAGCAAAGAATATTTCAGCCAGCATGAAAATTTTTTGAAGTTCATATGAGAATATGTACGTCCATGCTCTTAAATATCACCAGTCTTACATTGCTCCCTTTCTATTTTCCATATGGCAGCATATGATTTTCAAACCTAATTCTGACATGCTTTACAGGCATTCATAAAAAGATCTGCAGAAAGCAGTGGGATTTAAAATCTACTACTCCGTGAACAACTGTGCCATCCTGGAGAGTCAAAAATTTCAGAGCAAGTAGGCATCGAATTTTTCTAGACAAATAGTTTCTGGAACAGGTTTGTGGGGAAGTAAATGATGAATAGAAGCAGGTTTATATCAAGCAATAATTGAAAATACTCAGAAACAGCTTAAATGTGTCCATCTCTCTTCTTTCTGCACCTCTCCCTCTCTTTTTCTCTCTGTTGTGTGTCTTTCTCTCTTACTCTCCCTCTCCCCTCTCTGTCTCTGTCTCTCATCTCCTATATTCCCAAATACATTGATTTCAATGCCATTTTTAAGCTTGGGTACATATGAATAAATGAACAAAGCTGAATTTTAAAACCTGATGCCACTTGCAAGGGCTAAAGGCAATGACATGTTAAAGACAAATGAAATAAGTATTCCTACAATATGCCTAATATTGTAGATATCTTGGGAATGGCGTGATGGGTAAAAACTTGAATGTCATCGAGACCTACTGTCTAAGAATTTCACAAGTGGAAGTACAGCAGTTTAACTCATCAAAGGCACACAAGTTATTTTACTCCACTCTTTCTTTACAAGAACCAAAACAATAAGATTGTAATTAGAATATAATAAATGCAGAATTTGTAGTAAAAAGTAATTTTGTCTTTAATAATAAAGGAACACACNGGAATAGTTTCAGAAGGAATGGTACCAGCTCTTCTTTGTACATCTGGTAGAATTCAGCTGTAAACCCATCTGGACTTGGACTTTTTTTGGTTGGTAGGCTATAAAACCATAACTAAAGCATCTCAAAATGAACAGAATATTTAGAGTTTTTTTTAGTTTTGTTTTTTTGGATTTTGAGTATCTAGCACAGTATGCATTCAATAATCACATACTGAATTAAATGAATCAAACAAAATCATACCTGAGTAGCAAATCTGCACATACCCTTCTTAACCCAGGTACTGACAAAAGGCTGGCAAATTTAAGGTTAAATAGTCTTCACTAATCTTTCAAGAATTCTAAACATATGGCACCTTGTGGGATGTAAAGCTAATTATATGTTTACATAGGTATCTATGATATTTTAGAAAATGACTACTGACCAAGATCCAAGTCTTGAATTTCAGGATTATAAGTTCTTTAAAAGTGGCTGGCAGCATTTAAGAAGGAAAAGAATGAGGAAAACAATTGTCGTTAGTGGGCCCTAGAAAACAATGGGCTAATTTGATATTTACATAAGGTTTTAAAAAAGTTCCAATGGCAAACCACTAAAATCTGACACTCCACTAGGTGATAAAATAAAAATATTTCTTTAATGTTTTGTGTTACCTGTTTCTGGAAGAAGAAGGGTTAGGCATGATGAACATTTCTGGCTTTTCTAGATAACTTATAAGTATTAAGAAATTGATCCTGTATGGGAATGGGAAAAAAATTCCATTCAAATGTAATACATGTCAGATCACAACCAATGTAATGCCTGGAAATTGAGAGGAAAAGAATGACTCATCCCAACTTTATAAACAGGAGTAACAGGTCCAGGAGTTCTTAGTCATCAACTGCCCATTTGTACTCCCCTTCACCTTATCCCTCATTAATACCCCAAGACGTAATACCACCATCTACCTTGTAACCAACAGACAAAAAACTCAGAACTTGCTATTGATCTCCCCTCCCCTGTATTCTATTTTCTATATGTCCATATATCTGCTTTTCTCACTCATATTTATCAGGGTTCCTAAATTTTGAATCCCCTCCACTGAGTCCTTGGGAATTTGGTCCATACATTGGTAAAATTCTACACATTCTCAACATGCTCTCTGATACTCTCATCACTTTATTATTAGTTAAGCCATGTTCTCACTTGAAGACACTGCTTTTCTTGAAGCTCTGTCAAGTTGGGGTTGTTTTCTTTCCTGCTTGTTTAAGAAGTTTAGAAAAAGAGAGCTGTCTTCTGTCCTCTCCATTGCCTTTTCTAGACCATTCTCCTCTTTCCTAAACAATGTCCTCCTTAATTTTAAATCAAATGCCTTTACAAGACACATTTATGTTGCAGCCACATAGTCACCAAATGAGAAAGAGAAAATATCAGGGCTGAGGGTGGGAGTTCTAGTTAAACAAACCTAAGAGGGTTTTTGTTGAAGGCAGGCCAGGGTGATTATGTATCACTTGAAGGATGGTAGGTGATTAGGATTTTAATCAAATATCGTGGACAATTAGATACAGAATGTGGGGATTCTGGCTAAAACTCACTTACCTGGATTTCTTCCTAAAATTTGGCAAGGCAAATACAGATACATAAATCCAGAGGTTGAAGCCTAGTGGAGAAAATTACCCAGAGGAGCCTGATTAAATTTTGGTCATGGAGAAAGTCTTTGTCAGGTTCTTTACTATACACTGACCTCTCAGTTCCAATTTGCTTTCTCCTGCAATGACACTTTCTTCCAGGTATCTCATAATTTCTATGGTTAAACTTAGTTATTACCAATAATTGCAAATGCAATATCTGTTTCAAATATCCTATTTTCTGACCAGTTCCTCTCCTCTGATTTACTCCCTCTGATACCTAACTCCAACAATTCATCTGCACCAGCAGGTCCTATAGCCACTGATTCTGGTATCTCGTTGTTGTTTCCTGTATCTACCGGAGTTCAACAGGAAAAGAGGAACCATTCTGGGTACTTAAAACAGATGGAATTTAATTCAAGTATTGATTATAAAGTCATGGAGAAGGCAAGTGGATCACAAATCAATCCAGAGATTACCAAAAGCTGTAGGCTACGACCAGATGGAGGCACAAAAGAGGCCGCCTTACTTTTGTGATGAAAGACATTAGGATCCAGAATCACCCCTTGGAACTTGGCTTCATGAGGGATCTCTATTGAGAGTTGGAGCCATATATATAAATTAGCACTGTCAAAAATGCTGCCAGAGCCTCAGGAAAAGGAGAAATACCCTGCTTTCTTCCTTTATCAGTGACTCTTTGATTAAACCAAGCCATAAGTCAGCTGAAATTGGAGTCTAAGGGACATATCTTCCAAGGTTAATTACCCTGAAGTAAATAGTAGGAAGGATAGAAAAGGCAAAGGCTGTATCTGGGGGCAAATGGACACTGAATTAAAGATGTCACATTTTTGTCACTCAGCACCCAATCTTCACTTTTGACTCATATTTAAACAACTCAGTTCATCTGCCTAACATAAAACAATTATATATAATACAAATGAGCATGCCCTCACAAATCAAGAGAGACACAAAATTCATTTGGTCACAGTGTCTACCTCAAGTCACTATCAATAGGCAATATACAGTCCTCTCCAGTAGGTAAAGATATGGTTCTTAATAGCCTGATGTCCTACAACGTAAGCTGTAAAGATTAACACTACCAGCAATCCACACAAAAATAGTAAGAGAAAATGGAAGAAAAAGAAATCATTGACAATCACATGGCTATGTTAGGGTCAAATATTGAAGGCCATAAGAAAGGTCTCATAGAACAAAATATGATATGTGATTTGCTATTAAATAGCTTCTAGTATTGTTCTCTATTCTGAAATTCCTTTCTCAAAATATAAAAGCTATTTGTGCATCATAAATAATGGCTTAAAGAAAACTGACATAATGATAGCTTAAAGGAGAACAGCTGTGAGAAAGTATTTGTAACTGAAACCTCTGCAGTATCCATCCACACAGGAAATAAAACTGAGGTTTTTAAAGCACTATTTAAACCTGAAATTTTTTTCTATTTATGTTCAAAGCAGTTTTAAATGTGAAAACTTAGAGATAATCGAAAATTGGAGAAATTATGCCTTACCTAATTAAGAAACATTTTGAGAGCTCACAATGTCAGTGTAGTTTATAACAAGCAGAAAAATATTGGGAGGAATAATTATCTCAAATAATTAGGTTAAATTTATGAAAATCAAGTCAAATCCTTCTGTTCATATTGACTCTTGTATGCTGAATTTCACTTTAATATATAACAGTCTTCGCTAATTTGTAACTGGTTCTTTTAACTGGTGGCCAAATGCTACAAGGCAAATTTAATTATTTAAGCAAAGGTCCCTTCTATAAAATGGCCCTGGTTTAGTAGCTCTTGCTCCTGAATGAAACTTATTTTTCAAGACATGGCAACTCTTACATCATTTGCTTCTTATAGAATAATAAAATATATTTACCCTGATTTTTATAAAATATTTTATTTATGTTGATATTTTTTCAAGAACTTACATACATTTTTTCATGATAAACAATTGAAGTAGAAAATAGTTATTCCATTTTCTTAAATGCCTATCAAGAGCTAGCATTCTAAACTCCCAGGACTCAAACTTTATTACAATGGCAAAGTTCACTCATTTTTCACATATATTGTTTGGATTTAGGAGCCTATATATTGAGCACTTGTAAAATTGTACACAAAGACAAAGATAGATAAATAATATGGAATTACTGCCCTTATAGGAGTTTGGACTATGTTACAAAAGCTCTCTTAGATTGTTGTAAAATTGTGAAATCAATAAAAAAGAGAGACACACATAATGAAGCTTGTGAATATCCAGGTTTATACAGTTGTGCATGTGCAGGTGCAGGGGAGGGGGGCATGAAATGATTCCTAAGGAGGTAACATTCATCCAGATATTAATCTGGAACATTAAGTCAAAAGTAGATTTGTTAAAGAGGAAGATGGAAAGAACATTCCTGGTAGAGAAGACAAAACAAACTAAGGAAAGGATGAACTGCAATGTGAATTATAAATAAAATTTAAAAATACTAGACAAAATGTGTGAAGAATGGTAAATGTAAGCAGTATATGTTGTTTCCTCATAAAGTGAACAAGGTTGGCTTCATGGGGCTGCAACCTGTGATGGCTTTATTTGGCATGGAAAGGATCTGGTCAGTCAATCTGACATACACGGGAAGTCACTAAAGGGTTTTATGTAGGGTAAATTTATTGTGTGATATACACCCTGACAGCAACTGGATAGTTATGGATAGCTATAGGTAGGATATGTAAGTAGGTGTACACAGTTAGGATATAAAGAGAACACAAGTTAAGTTAATGACATGGTCATAAACATAAATATTAGGAAATCACCTCAGAGTATTTAAACATAAATGCATATGAATGAAACAATCAATCAATGAATTGTAAGATTGAAGAAAGACAGGCTTTAATAGTGATTTCTAAGATTCTGGTAAGGTGTTAGTAACTACAGTAAAGAATATCAGAAGAGAGGTTCAAATATCAAAGATTTGAGACTTGAACATATTATCAATAAAGTCCCTTATGCTATCTCAGGACAGGTTATAGGATTGATTTTCATTAGTTGAAATCAGGAGAACTGTTTAAATTACCCAAAGAATTAGAAGATGGTTACATAGCGGACATATTGCTAAGGAAATGAAGATAAAACATAATTAAAGTGAAGCAGGTAGAGCAGGAAATAACAGCAATCGGTGGTCTCCATGGTTGCAGTGGGTCTATAAACATATAGTAAAAACATGGTAAGTCCTTCTGGGCTATTTTTAATAGGTGAATTAAAAAAATTATCTTTGCATTTGGCAATTTTTGACTTTCATATGTGTATATATAGTCATGTGGTAGATATAGAAGCCAGTCGAAGTGAAATGATAGTTCAGTGGGATGCAAGGAAGTAGAAATAGCAATAAAAAGTAAGAAAATGTGAAAGAAAAATAGAAGAATAAGATTGAATAATATCTCTAGAGGTTGTAGGATCATGGGGATGGCTTATATTGTTATTTATTTTTTATAATGGGATGGTGCTTGAAATTGCTTATGACTTCTAGAGAGAAGCCAATAAATAAAAGGGATAAAAAATATAGAACAGAGGATATAAAGGTACAGCAGAATTTAAATGAATAATGGAGAAAGGAAAGCAGCAGTTTCAATGGCCCTAATTTTTCTCCAGCTACTCTTAATTCCCCTTGTATTGTAAAGATGGAAATTGTAATCGTACTTATTCTGGATGAGATATTCATTCAGTGTATTAGTCAAAAAAAAGAAGCCATCCATCCCTACCACATGGGAGAAGAGCACCTTTTCATTTCCTTATCATGTTCTTTCTAAAATTTTTAAATTTTGTTGACAGATAAAATTTGTGTGTATTGAACTAAATATGACATGATGTTTTGAAGTATGTAAACATTGTGTAATGACTAAATCTAGGTAATTAACATATGCATTTCTTCACATAGTTACCGTTTTTGTGGTGAGAATTCGTATATCATTCTCTTAGCATTTTTCAAAAATACTATATATTGTTGACTATAGTCACCATGTTTTACAATAGCTCTCTTGAATTTATTCCTTCTATGTAACTGAAATTTTGTATTTTTAGACCAATATCTTCCCAGCTGCTGGTAATCATCAATCTATTCTCTACTTCCATGAAACTTCACATAGAAGTAAAGTGATGTGGTATATGTCTTTCCATTTCTGGCTTATTTCACAAAATAAAGTCCTGCAGGTTCATCCATGTTGTCAAAAATAACAAGACTTTCTTCTTTAGAGTATGAATCTTGCTTTGGCAAACACCGTGAGGGCATGTTGTATGTTATTTCTCACTGTACATCTAGCACAAAGTCTGACACTTAGTAGGTGCTCAAGAAGAATTAGTAAAGAAATGGAAATGAAAGGAGGAAAGAACATAATTAAAATACAGCAGCGACATACAACTTGGCATGTGCAGAAGTAATATATAGTGTGGCTGTTGACACATCAAGTGTGAGACAGCAGACATAAAAAAAAATACAAGTCATAGAAATTCTTAAAGGTTAGGTCAAGTTCAGGTGCTGGAGACTTTTTTCTATAACAGAATTATTGTACTGGTGACCTAATACCAATTCAACTTGAAATTTCTTTGTTTTTTTAAAAATTATTATTATTATTATTATGTTAATGCTCAGGTTCAGCTCAGCAAAGAATATTTCAGCCAGCATGAAAATTTTTTGAAGTTCATATGAGAATATGTACGTCCATGCTCTTAAATATCACCAGTCTTACATTGCTCCCTTTCTATTTTCCATATGGCAGCATATGATTTTCAAACCTAATTCTGACATGCTTTACAGGCATTCATAAAAAGATCTGCAGAAAGCAGTGGGATTTAAAATCTACTACTCCGTGAACAACTGTGCCATCCTGGAGAGTCAAAAATTTCAGAGCAAGTAGGCATCGAATTTTTCTAGACAAATAGTTTCTGGAACAGGTTTGTGGGGAAGTAAATGATGAATAGAAGCAGGTTTATATCAAGCAATAATTGAAAATACTCAGAAACAGCTTAAATGTGTCCATCTCTCTTCTTTCTGCACCTCTCCCTCTCTTTTTCTCTCTGTTGTGTGTCTTTCTCTCTTACTCTCCCTCTCCCCTCTCTGTCTCTGTCTCTCATCTCCTATATTCCCAAATACATTGATTTCAATGCCATTTTTAAGCTTGGGTACATATGAATAAATGAACAAAGCTGAATTTTAAAACCTGATGCCACTTGCAAGGGCTAAAGGCAATGACATGTTAAAGACAAATGAAATAAGTATTCCTACAATATGCCTAATATTGTAGATATCTTGGGAATGGCGTGATGGGTAAAAACTTGAATGTCATCGAGACCTACTGTCTAAGAATTTCACAAGTGGAAGTACAGCAGTTTAACTCATCAAAGGCACACAAGTTATTTTACTCCACTCTTTCTTATTTACATCATGGGACAAATTTGTTATTTCCCCATTATTATTATACAAGAACCAAAACAATAAGATTGTAATTAGAATATAATAAATGCAGAATTTGTAGTAAAAAGTAATTTTGTCTTTAATAATAAAGGAACACACAGACTTAAAAATAGTTTATGTATTTTGAAAACTAATATATTAAATGTTAACCATGCAAATTGTTATAATAAGCTAGTTTTTAAATTGAACATTTTACTTATTTTAAAATACTGTTTCTATAATTTATTGTAAAGTAATTATCAGGTCAAATATGTTTTTGAAGCAAGTATTCAAACAGAATGGGGTACAGTGGTTCTATTTTTATGGAATATTGCTGATTTTCACAATGATATTGGCTTTTGTGTGGCTAAAACATAGCTACAGCCACAACAATGAAACTATAAAGCTGCGTCATATTTTATCAATAAGTCATATTTGATATATGAGTTCAAACAAAAAAAAATTGATTTCTGTTTATACTCAGTTAATGTTGCTTTAACTTACGAGCAAATCACATTATGCTTTAGGAAAGTGAAAGAAGAGTACAAAGCTCCCTAAGAGAATACTTCTAAGCATGCATTTAAGAGGACTTTCTCAGTTAATATTATTATTTCTTTGTGATACTTTATATTAAAAACATTTTTCCATCTTGATTTCTTTTCATAACAGCAGTATTTTAAGAGGAGTAAAAATGATCAGTGTCATAGTAATATATTATAGATATTAACTGCATGCTAAACATTAATATGGAGTTGACTTCTCATTTTTAAAAAACAGATTGTAACTGAATCATGAACTTTGTTGGGGAAATGAGTTAATCGTATCACTTTTACTTTTCCATAGGGAAAAAAACCCAGAAATAATGTATTTCTAAAAGTTTTATTAATATTTCTGATGATATCCATGAACATGTAAACTAATTCCTAATTTGAACAAGATTACTGTACATATTTTAAAGCGTCCATTTTTAAGTAAAATATCAACAAGAATATACAGTCATTCACAATTTAAACATTTTAATAAAACATGTTTGGATGTCTGAATATGTTTTTATTAAATCTATTATAACTCTAACTATTAAACAAATCATCGGTGATGTAAATATATTAATTCATCATTTTATTATCTACCATATAGGCATAATTTCCATTTACTTATCTGTAAAAATTTATATGTACTCCTTCATATAATGTTTGAATTTAGAGTGCTGTATTTATATAAAAATATTAACCCAAATATTCATGCATCTCTTACTCACCTCCCGAATTCTTGGCCTATCCATTTATTCACATTTTTTATTAGTAATATGAGGAAGAGTTCTTCAAATTTTGTAGCCTTTGCCAATATCAGTGTTTTAGTTTGTCAACTCAGTTTAATCTATAAAATATAATTGTTACCAACTAAGAGTTACAAATTGTGCCTGGTGGCAGAGAACCCCTAATCATTTATTGTTCACAATTTAATTAATAATTTTTGAACAATAAATAAGAAAATTTAATGAATAAATTAACAATTTTGAGATTCTTCTTCTATGCTATATAAAAACAAATATACTATTACATAGGAAATATTGCCAGGTACATAGATGTGTACTCAGAAATGTTTAACTGAAAACAAAAGAATGTGTGAGTATATGTGTGTAACTGTAACTCTATTTTATTCATAGTTTTAAAATCGTCGAGCTTTCATCTGGCACTATGCCTAATTTTAGTAAAATTTCCACATTTATTTCAGTATCTTTTAATTTGAAAAAACAAATATAAACAGTGAACATTAAATGAAAATATTTTTAAAACCCAGCATTATTAAAATACTATTGGCAACAATATAAATATTTTATGTTTGAAAAAGAGTAGACAGGTCAGACCAAGTTATCATTCACTTATGATTTACACTGAGTTACTGAAAATTTACTTTGCTTTAATTACTCCATAAATCACTTCTTTTCTGAGTAATGATACTCTCCTCTGCACAAAAGTTGCATCTTTAGACACTAAGCAAGATTAAACTAAAAAAATGAATCCCTGCATAATTATCTTTAAGCGCTCATCAAATTAAAAAAAAAAACTATCCAATTAAATGTTGGATAGAAATGATTCAAAATGTAAAGACAAAATGTGAGATAAGGTAGTATTTTCTAGCAAATAAGCTATAAGGTAAGGTATGAAGTAACTTCAGTGTTTGATGAATAGAATATTCTCAAAATGTACCTAGTAATTAGATTTCCTAGGCAATTAAATTTTACCCAGGAAAATGTTATTTCAAAAAGAATGTTATTTCAACCTGTTTTGTTTTGTTTTGTTTTGTTTTTCTTGCTGTGTTGTCCAGGCCAGGCTGGAGTGCAATGGCATGATCTTGGCTCACTGCAACATCTGCCTCCTGGGTTCAAATGATTCTCCTGCCTCAGCCTCCCAAGTGGCTGGAATTACAGGCCTGTGCCACCACTCCTAGCTAATTTTTGTATCTTTAGTGGAGATGGGTTTTTACCATGTTGGTCAGGCTGGTCTCGAACTCCTGACCTCATGTGATACACCTGCCTCGGTCTCCCAAAGTGCTGGGATTCCAGGTGTGAGCCACCATGCCTGGCCACAGCCAGTTTTTAAAATGCACAAAGTTGTACTCCTTTGTATGAGTCCATATATTTACTCAATAGTTTTTTTTTTGTTTGTTTCTTTTTTAACTTTACTTTAGGTTCTGGGGTACACGTGCACATTGTACAGGGTTGTTGCATAGGTGCATACATAACCAGGTGGTTACTGAATGTTTATAAATTTAATCTATCAATTCAAAGCTATCTTTTGTGTATGAACAGCATTTAAGAAAACCATAAATTTGACAATATTTGTCTTTAAATTGAGCTAATTTTTGATGGGACTCTTGATTTATCTGGCTGTAAGAAAATATTACCTTAGTTGTTTGTAGTACCTTCATGAGGTTTGAAAGCATTGAAAGCATTATGCTATTTTTCTGTCAACGGTGTACACCGGCATTTTTGCCAACACCTGGATGTACAAGTTGTCATTAACTGTTATTGTTAATAGAGGAAAAGTTACATTCACATGTCCTTATTTCATTTGGGAGTTATCCCCCTCTCCTCTCTGCTGCTGAGGATCCACAGTGCCTGTGTCTCTCATGGTTCCAACCTCACAGTCACTGTGCTTTTCCCCAGCAATGAAGTTGGACTCTTCTCTTGCTATTAGACAAATTCCATCTGGATGTTTCTTTTCAGAGGTCTTTCTCTTTGCTTGTGGTTTCCTTGGAGCACTCTGTAAAATGTCCTCAATGAGTTTAGACTGGAACTATTGCTGAGAAAGGGATGGTTCTAGGCAAAAGCCTTCTTTCCAGTCACAAACCTGTCCAGAAGCAAAGAAAAAGAGAAATTGCTAACTGCTTGAATGAGAGAAGAAAAAGGTCAAAAAATGCAGGTAGAAAAAAATAGGATCTGTGAAATTAGTATTTGTATGTCAAAAGTGGGCGCACTACCATCTAAATATGCAAAGGAAATACAGCTTTTATTCTGCATAATTTATGTACTTTTTCTCTTAAGTCCCACAAACTGCCCTCACTCTTTATCCTGATGTGAGTTAAGAGAAAACAAACAAATCAAAAACAATAACAATTTAAAGTAGCATAGTTTCTTTGAGTTAAAAAAAAATTCTTCCATGTAAATGCTCAAATAGTAAACCTGTATGACATCTGGTCCTTTACAAGATGGTGTTTGGATCTATCAGTGGAACCTCTACTACATATGATATTCTAGTTGTTGTGGAGTGGCTACTTTGTTTTTGAGCCTGCATTGGTGACTGGATACCTGTTGTTTCTGACGTTTCAGAGAGAATTTTTGGCACCTGTTTTTGGCATCTGTGGTCTTGGTCTTATTTCTCATATACAAAACCCCAAAATACAGAGGTCTCTTGGTCTTAACCATAACCCTTGAACCTCTCAGCGTCTACCTGTCCTCTTAGTAGGGCACACAGAAATTTCTGAATTCATTGTTAGCTATGTTTAGGTTTAGGAGAGTCAGAAGAGCTTCCTCCGGTTTTTTTTTCTGGCAACATCCCAAAAACTCAGTGATGGTGTTGCCTACACCATGTGAAAATTGGTTATATGGTGCTCTTTCTTTTTCTAGAGTAGTATTTTCCAACATTGTCTGAACATTAAAAGCACTGGGTATTTGTTTAGAGATGCCCAGTTCCCAGATTGCATTTTTTGATAACTGAACCTAGAGCCTGGACATCCCTATTAAAAAAAAAATACCCAGTGTTTTTAATGTTCAGACAATGTTGAACATCAAAATTGTTCAGTAAATTTGAACAATAACATTGAAGCTCTAAACTCAGAGATTCAATTTTATCAGTCTATTCTGGGGTCTTTGTACTGACAGTCTTGGCCTTGCAAATTTCTATTTTTTCTGTGGCTGAGGTTTCTCAATACTGTATGCAACTTCTTTCTTTCTGTAGCTTAGCAATAATGGTTTCAGAGATATACCTTCAAAACTATGGGATATAATCTGTGATTTAGTCAACCAGGATTAGCTCCCGATATGTGAATGGAAGCTAATAGAAAAGAGCCTCTCATATCTATTTTTGCAAAGTCTGTGTTTCAGGATGATTGCTTTTTGGTATGCATTTAAGAAAGAAGTAAAATCCAAAATAAAACTACTCATTGAAACTTAAATCTAGTTTTGGCTATTTTATTCCATGTAGCATTTGACCTCCCTCTTCTCCGTAGGTTTAGAGCCTTATGGTGGGTCTTCGACTATCAGGAAACAGGACTAATGGAAAAAAATAAAAAATCATCGAAGTAATAGACTCCAAATGCAATTGTGGCTTGTTTTCAGATATATCCAAATAACAGTCATTATGTGCATTCATATATTCTAGTAGTTAGGACTTCTAATTCTACCATCAAACGGGTAGTATTCTACCTTAACCATTCACTAGTTTATTAGTTCAGAGTAGTGCCTCAGTTTCTTTATCTTCTGGGGAAAATCACTCCACATTTTCTCTGATACCATTCGAGTACTTTCATTATATGTGGTTTGCAAGTTCATTCAGAAACTCCTCAAAGAATGAATGACCGCACACAGTATAATGGTTAGTTTTTACTCTTTGGCACCAGATAGTTTCTGATGGAACTCAAATTCTGCAACTTAAGAGATATTTGAATAAGGTCAAATGAATGAACTTCTCTGTGTGTACATTTTCTCATTAAAATAATGTAGATAGTAATAGTAAATTATGTGTTGTAGTTATTGTAAAATTATAAGTTAATTCAAAGTTTTTAGAATTATGGAAGTAAGTGCTTCAAGTCTTTATTGCTTTCATTATGCTTATCATCATTATTACTACACACACAATTATATTGTTATAAATAGTGCAAATCCTTTAACATGTCATCTCGATTGTTATAGGAATGACTGCCATTGAATTTAGTCAAGGAGAATCAAGCCAAGACTTTACCATGTTCACTGATAAAACATCTATTTCTCTTTCCTCTGTATCTAGAGTTAGTTGAATATTCAATTGGACTGAAATAGCCATCTTGTGATTGTGAGGATTTAGGTAATGAAAATTCATGAAAGAAAGGGGATTCAAGGGAGGGAATTGAAACTGTAAATATTGTTTACATGTTTTAAGCCATGCATTAAATTTCCCTTTAAGACAACCCTCTTTCAAGTTTTATTTAGGTGAGCCCATAAATGTCCTATTTGCTGAAGCAAATATAGATCAGGATTCCTGTTCTTGTGTGATTAAAGAGGCCTAAGAATTACACAAGCTGTTCATATAGTAGTCTAGTGAAGATTGAATGAGATAATCTACAGAATTCAGCACAGAATTTGGCATTTAGTTCTAAATACATTCCAGCTGTTATTAGTAGCAAAGTTATTGTTTAATGTTAGCGAGAAATGCAGTAAATACGTAACATACAAGTCAGTTGACATTTTAAATTATAAAAATAAGTTCTTTTCTTGATATTTTTTGTATCCTGAGTCTTTCCTACTTTTAGCTGACTCTTAATCTTTTATAATTTTGTAGGAAAATTACTTGAATATGAATAAATTTATTGCCAGCCACACATTTTCAAGTAATTGAAAACATCTCCTTAATTCTCTCCAAAAATAATATAATTCTTGTTTTCTCAATATAAATTGTTGATTTTATGCGTCAGCTACAAAAGCATGAGAAACTTATTGTTTCCAAGAATTATTTGCAAGCAGAGTTACTTTGTACATAGACAATATTTCCTTCAAAAGATAGAACAGTGTTTTCTACATAATGATGTTTTGAAATAACATGTTTTATAATAACATTTTCCACTGGACAGATCTTTTGATTTTTCATTCCATCTTTGAAAATTACATGTGATAAATAGAATCTTGTTTTATTCTGACTCCTAACATCTATGTGAAAACATCATAGAATGTAAATCTGTTTATGAATACAGTACTTTGGTTTTAAGCCAAAGTAAATCTACTCTGGCCAAATTACGGGAAACAAAAGGAATTTTTTGAAACGATCCACAGCAACTCAGAGATTTAAAGGAAAAGAAAATCAGTCCTTGTATAGGACAGGAAGTGAAGATGTTTGCATAAATGAGAAAGCAATCTGTGTCTGTCATTGTAGTTGGTGCTTCTGTCCATTTTTTTTCTCCTTGGTTCAGTGATTAAGGTTCACATTTCTGAGAGACAAGATCAACATGGTTTGCAGTGTCAAGGGATATTTCAAAGGTAATTCAGGATGTTTTGCCAAAAAAAAAAAAAACCAATACAAAAAAAACCCCACGTGTTGTGGCAGTGCACACCTGTAGTCTCAGCTACTTGGGAGGCTGAGGTAGAAGAAACCCTTGAACCCAGAGGCAGAGGTTGCAGTGAGCCAAGGTTGCACCACTGCACCCCAGCCTTGGTGACGGTAAGACCCTGTCTCATAATAAATAAAAAACAAAATAAGTCACTTAAATATAACAGATAATCTGTGAATGCAATTGTATTAATAGTAACTGCTTTATAAAAATTGTAGCTAAAGACTAGCCATTTAATTTGAGTGGGTGTTGTGGTCTGCTTGCAATATGAATGTGGACAACTGGAAATAATCCATGTTGGAAGTACAGACTAAGCGTGTTCAGATCTTTTAGCATTTTCTAAGAAGTTAGAAATCTGTCTTTGTGTGGAATACAAATAAAGATGTGTCGAGCCAGTTTAAAATTTCCAAAAGTTAAATTTACTTTGTGGGTTGCAAGTTTTAGATTTATGTATATAGAATGTGTTGGGTACATACATTTACATACGTTTAACTTAATATTTTTTTTTTGGACAGTCTCTCTTTGTCGCCAGGCTGGAGTGCAGTGGTACAGTGGTGGCTGGAATGCAGTGGTGTGATCTCAGCTCACTACAACCTCTGCCTCTCAGGTTCAAGCAGTTGTCCTGCCTCAGCCTCCTAGGTAGCTGGGATTACAGGCATGCGCTACCATGCCCAGCTAATTTCTGTATTCAGTAGAGAAAGGGTTTCATTATGTTAGCCAGGATGGTCTTGATCTCTTGACCTTGTGATCCGCCCACGTTGGCCTCCCAAAGAGCTAGGATTACAGGCCTGAGCCATGGCACCTGGCTCAGTTGTATTCTTTTTTCTAAATAGTTATTAAATAAATAAATATTTTTCAGAAATAATTAGTTTTCTAGATTGATATTTTGAGAATACAAAAGAGACAAATTTGGAGGAGTTATTTTACCTTCTTATGTTCTGGAACCATTTTCCAAAACTTCAAGAACAAACTTCTGACATGGGGATTTTGAGCTCCGCTTGTGCTACTCAAAGCTTTTAGAATTTTTCTTTTTTCTTTGTTTTTTTCCTTTACCAAGTAATAAGTTTATTTTCATTCCTAAAACAGGATATCATGTAACTGTCTCCAATAAGGTATCCAGGAGATTCAACATTTTCTAATTTCTTGGTTATATATTGCCAGAAGGGATAGATTTCAGAGTCCATTATACAAATTATTTTTCTCTTTTATTTAAAAGATTTTTGTTAATTAAAGAATGAATGCCCTATATGGCTTTTTTTTTAATGATTAGAAGTAATCTTTTATTTTAGACTCTTGAGAATGCCTGAACAATTTTAAGGCTCACCTGGGATTCTATTAAAATAAATTATTCTTAATTGGTGTTCTTACAGAATTTAATGACTGAAATAAATTGTTACATTTAGGTAAAAGGCACAGGAGTTTTGCTTTTCTTTCTGGTATTGCCTAAAAACTCTAAGATTGCTAAAGGCTAGGAAAACCATAGCTGAAATTTCAGTGGTATCTATGGGAGCATCAAAGAATAGAAATGCAAGTGACTGGCAGTTTCCATGGCAACAACGGAATTTTCAGGCTAGAAAGATGTGTAGGTTACACCAACACATGTGCCAGAGATTGGTCTCCATGACGACAGCAGTGGTGAATGGGAAATATATGCTCATGAGATTTTGTTTTAAAAGCCTATTGGGTTATTTTAGAAGAAAAATCTTTGCCAAATTAATATCTTTTCTATTATGCTCTATTTTTTTTTGAAAATACATAGTTAAGGGATTCCATTTGTTCTAATATTTTTGAGAAGCAACATTCTTAAATATTTGTACTACTAAAAAGGTTATTGACTCATAAATATCTCCTTTGGCAGCATTTCTGAAATAAGGAACCAAAAGAATGCGAGTATTTCCAATTTATTTACATTTACATTTCAACATTTATTTCAGGGAGCCATGCCTCTAAATATGAAATTAACTAGATTTACTTAAATTTTCTGATGTTTCTGAACATAAATTAGCCACCAGAATATATCTTATATTAACACTTTACTCTTGTGGTATCAAAAGACAGGATTTATTACAGCATCATGGAATAGAAGAATACTCAAAGCTAATTACTACTCAAGTTATGCTTCCATTTGTAACAGCTTTTGATTTTTCTTGTTGGTGTGTTTCAAAAAACTCTATCATATAAGCACTAGCAAAATGGATCATGCCTTTAGTGTTTTGTGTGCATAATTAAGGATGCATATACTCTCTGTTAGTGAAGGATTGACTCAATCATAGAAATAAACACTGGCCTTATGCCTAACGTTTAAAATACTTGGTGAACACATTTTGTTTTTGTTTCATGGGCAGATGCTTGTGTAATCATTTTCGAGACCTGCTTGGTAGGATTGATGTGTTTATGTTAGTCAGGAAATGTACAACTTACAAAACTGTAAGCAGGGAAAAGCAAAAAAGCGGTAGTCTCCTCAGGACTAGTGCCAGCTGGAAGCAGTGTGAACTCTTAGACTAAAAGAGACAAGACAGGAGACAGTCCCAGAACCTGAAATAGTAGCTGTGGAGGAGGGCGACCTGACAGGGGCTGCTGCCTTTTGTAGAGGGACACAGAAAACCAGCTTAGAGAAGCCAAATTAGCAGGATCTGAGGGAGGAAATACCCCAGCCACTCCCTCCACCCTTTCAGTCTCCTACTGTTGTCTCCTATTGGCTGAAGCCAACAGAAGCCAGAGGTCAAAGATGCAAATAGATGCAGTCCCTACAGGTCAGTTTACATGGACACAAAACAAGAAAAAGAAGGGTGGAAAATGAATCTGTCAGGGCAAACAAAGATGTCCAGTAGCACCAGAAATGATACATATTTCAACCTGTCAAGAAAATGAGTGTGATTTAATAACGTCACACACATACATGTACATACACACGTGCATATACATGTACATACAAGTACATATACATGTACATGTGTATGTATCAGTTTGAGCTAATAGTGATATAAATACTGGTGTAAAATGTTAAGGAAATAATTCCTTTTATGCTCTATTTAAAAGAGCAAAATTGAGTATTAATGTGAGGGTATTAAAGTCTAAAAACTGAGTTTTACTTTCTCATTGTTGATAATCACTTTATTCAGTATCCACCTAGAGTATACAATATTGTTTTGGGCTTATGCAGAGTAGGCTAAATAATATAGTCTCATTTTCTAAAGATCAGTATCTCAGTACTGAAAAGGATTATGAAAATACTAGATATTGTATAAACCACCAGAGAAGACATTATATCAACCATCTCAGTGAGTGGTTGATGAGCATCAAGCCTAAGGTCATTTCTAAGCGGAAGTGAAGGAAATATAAGACATTGTTATAGCCTTCAAGAGCTAATCATTTATTTAATAAAGAAGAATCTGTATTCAAGGGACCAAGGGACATTATAAACAGAATGTGATAAAGTAAAAAAAATAAAATAAAAAGACTTTACAGATAGAAGTTATATTGCTGTTGACTTAAAAAAATATATTTCCAAACAAGAATACCACTTGTTTGAGGGTTCATCTGGTACCCTTGCCAGGCCCACACAAGGCAATAATTTTTTAGTAGTTTCTTTTCATGTAGTCTTATGTGTGTGAACTGGTTTGTTTGGTTTTTCACTGATTGTTTATATTCAATTGTAAGTATTCCACTGTACCTAGCATAAAAGACCCAAATTTAAATACTAGCTTTACTATTTTCTAATAGCATGATTTAGATTTTAACATTTTAGTGTTAAAATGCCTCCATTTTCTTACCTGTAAAATGTAAGAAAATTTTACTTAGCCTAAAGTAATGCATGGCAAAGTTTTTCACATGTATTTGGCACATGGTATATCCTATGAATAAAGTGGATCTTGTTCTTTTATTTATAATTTGAGCAGTTGAGTTTTTCATAGAGGGTTAGAGATGTAACTGTTTTAAAAGTTTAATTAAAATTTTTATTTAATAGATGAGTAAACTGGAGTTTTGAGAAACGAAATCTTACACAAGGCTATATAGCTAATAATGCTAGAAGTGGGATTCAAAATAGTCTAACAGTAAAGCCATGTTCTTAACCAGTACCACACTTTTAAACACTTTACTGAATCGTGTTAATGACATGCATTTATCTGTCTAATCATCTGTCCATTCATACACTCCACTTGTCATATACCACAGTATACAGTAATTCTTACTTCCTGTTCTCTCTCCCAAGAGTGATAGCACCATGTGGAAAGTAGGTCTGAGCAGAGAGGAGGTGCTCCAAAACTGTAGAATTAATCCATTAACATTTTCTGAACCCAGGCCCTTCTTTAGGTGCTGGGGACAAGTAAGAAAGATGAGGAACATTGAAAGAATATTTAATAAGTATCTCGTCCAAAACTAAAGCCATCCCTAATATTAGAGAAAGTGATCTAGTGTTATGAATTACATGGGCTCTGAGGTAAACGTACTCCCATTCAAATGATGTACTGCTAAATATGTTGATGTTTATGTAAACATTCATTCAACACATGGTAGCTACAAATATTTGAGTGCCACCTTTCATACTAGTTGGTCCCCAGGGATATACCCCACTGCTCTCTTCCATTTCTGTGACTTTGATTGTATCTCTCTATGCCTAGATAAACCCTCTTCCCTAATCTCCTAATCTGGTGTTACTAGTACTTTAAGATTTAATTTCAATTTTCTTTGTACAAAAAGTCATCTCTGTCCTCTAGCATTTATTATTGCCTGAGTGGTCTAGGCTCTATCATATTACGTAACACTATTTTATGCTGGCTGAGGTTGTTTGGTATCGTTGCATACAGGTGAGACTTAAGGGCAGTAATGGCCTTGTATTTCTTAAGTGTAGTCGTGGCGGAGTCTTATTTCAGTCTGGGCACCAATCTCTGATTGCTTATCTCAATATATATATATATATATATATATATATATATATATATATATACACATACACACACACACACATACATATATATACTGTTCTTCTAGTGGATTCAGGAGTGGTTCCAGCTCTTCATTTTGTCATCCCCTATTCCCTACTATGTATGGCCAAGCTGCATAACTTTTCCTCTAGAAAGTATTAAGCAGTTCTGAGTCAAGATGCTGAGAGCTTCAAGGGTCTTCTTGGCCAAAGGTCAGTGTATTGCCATGTTTCTCTCGGGCCCTAAGTTAGTTAGTAAATATGTTTATTCATGAAGCAGCAAGGGAAAGATTTAGAAACTCAAGGGACAAAACTCAGGAAAAATAAATCTTATTTAATAAAGTTGCCTTTATTTTATATGTAAGATATTGTTAAGTAATAATCAGATATTAGCCATACTATTTTCTTTGCTCTCTGCTAATGAAGTTTCTTTTCCTGGGAAAACCTGTCTCCCTTAAAATAAGTAGATTAGAGAGGGAGACTGGTGGCCAACCCTGTGGGCTTGAGTTGATTACTGATTCCCCAGGATTATGACCACTCTCCTTAGTCAATAAAATGATTGACAAAAATAAAATCAAATTAAAAATTTTCCATTCCCAAATGTGGTAGTGAGAGTTGGGCATCCTGTCTCTAACTGGTAATGTTACCAATTCACAAGCATGCGTAATTTCTCACAACATAGGGCAAGATTTAAAGTATTTACAGATCATTTTTTATCAGTTTTCTCTTTATTTTGTGCCTTATGTATGTCATCTTTCGGGATTGAAATGGCCCATGACTTGCTATATCTAATTCAAAGAACATCAATGACATGTTAGCAGCATATCTCTTTCTAGAAGGAAGAATTCCTCCCAAGCAAATAGCCAAAAAGACAACTGCACTTTGAGGAAAAACTAAGGTCCCTTCTAATGCTAGAATGTTGTATACTCACAATTTTAGTCAAGACTTGTATTTCTTGAAATTACGCATAACTCACTCTTGGAAAAACATTGGTAGAATCTGCCTTGCCTCCCACTCCTCCATCTTAAAATTACATGAAAAAAAACCAGAGACCAGGGACTGAACACGTGGCAATGCACAGTGGTTAAGAACAAGAACCTGGCATACACCGAGAAAGTTACTTGAATATGCTGTAGAAGTGAATGACATACTGAGTCTATGGTTCTCTTGATACGTTGTATAAGTACAGGAAGTTTGACTGTTTGAGCTTGTTCTCTGTTAGACTATAAAGTTTCTGAGGCCAGGGAATGTCTGATTCATAGATGTATATATAAGCTTGTGCTTTTCAACATATAAAGACTGATCAATTATTTATTTGAATAAAAATAATAGATTCTGGGAAAGGAAAAATTCTGTAGACCAGCAATTCCCAACTGTGACTGTTTATGAGAGTCATTCTGGAAGCTCTTGGATCATTCGGAGCCCCCACCAGATTAATTAAGCAGGTGACACTATTTTAGGTATTCTTAAAAACCTCTCTAAGGGATGTTAATCTGTAGCTAGAATTAAGAGCTACTGCTCTGATAGTGACGCCAAAATTTATCTGTCTTACCATAACAGAAAAACGAAGACCCAACAATCAGAAAGTGGCTTTGGTGACAGAACTGAATGCAGATGAATGCCTATTAGTCAATTGCCTATGCTAACAGACTGTGAAGCAATAAAAATTTATGTATGTTTTCACAAACCTGAGTAACCATTATCTTGTTTCAGAAAAATTGATATGATTTAAAGTATGGTTCCAAGTACTGATCTTCAATATTTTATATCAGCAGAAGACCTACTTGGACAATGCAGATCTATTATGTCATATGTCATAAAGATAGATTAAGCATTTATAATTTTCTAATATAAATTTGCCACTTTAGGTAAATACTTCACATAGCAAAAGTTGAAATCGGATTAAGTATTGTACAATAAGAAAACTGAAAAAAGATAACTGTGTAATGTAGTTATAAATTTCCACAATGCCATTTTACACCTAAAATGGATATAATGCTGGTTTTTGTTACTTAGAAATGTGTGCTTTTTTAGTATTTACATTTTCAAACTCATAGCACATAGCAATTCTACTTTTACTATTGCTAGACTTTGAAGGAGGAAGATACAAATCTAAATTATATCATTATGTTTCAGAGATATTTGTACACATTATATATAATTGCTCAGTAATATATAATGCTGTAATGGTGTTTAGTATAAAGGCTGGACTTACTTGGATCCTACCTAAGCAAATTTATATTTTAATTAATAAGTATAATTTACTAAAAAGTGTAGTAATATTCGAAAATAATAACTCAAAGTCATTGTTAAAAATAAAATGTTTTGGCAATTTGAATAATGAAAACATAGAAACAGTCTCCAGCTTCCAAACGGGCAGTAAATGGAAGCAACTCAGAGTGAAAATGCAAGAAAGAATAAAGTTGGAGACCTTTATCCTCAGAACTTGGTATGATGTCTGTGATTTATTAGGTGTTTATTAAGTGATTGTTGACAGAATAGCACTTCCATTTTGTCAGAGCCAGGAAAATTGTAGCACAGGTTGTCAATGCATTGGACTGGCTCTAACTATAGCATTATTGGATGAGAAATATGACAGTTGAAGCTTCAATGAACATTTTACTTAATAGCTTTCTAAAGTGGTTGTACCAGTTTACAAAGTGGTTGTATCCATAGTGTATGCAAGTTCTGTTGCTCCACATTCTTGTCAACTCATGGTATTTTTGGTCTTTCAATTTGACATTCCAGTGTGTATATAATGGTATCTTATTGTGATTTAATTTGTATAACCTTGATGACTAATACAATTAAATCCTTTTAAATATGCCTGACTATTTGCATATCTTCTCTTTCAAAGTGCCTGTTTCAAATACTTATTTTTCTATATGGTTGTTTTTTTCTTAAACTTTTGATCTATGAGTTATTTATATATTCTAGACATGAGTCATTTAAAAATATGTATTACAAATAAGTTTTTCCACTTTGTAGCTTGCTATTTTACTCTTTCAATGGTGTAATTGGATATTCCAAATGTGCATCAATACTAGAATAGATAAATTGTGGTATATTCATATAATCAAATACTATATAACAATGAGAAAAATGAAATATAACCACATAAACAACATAGATGGTTCCCATAAACATAATTTTAGCAAAAGAATCCAGACACAAAATAGTACATATTATATGAGTTTTTTGATATCATGTTCACAAACAGGCAAAAATAATCTATGAAACAGGCAAAAATCTATGGGAAGCTAATAATATCCTCCTTTATCTGGGTGGTGTTCACATGGTTGTTGGTAACATTGATGTGTTCACATACTAAAAAGACAACAAGTTATTCACTTATGATTGGTGTAGCTTTCTGCATATAGTATATATATTTTTAAATACATGCTATACTTCAATAAAACTTTACATTAAAAAATTCAGACTAGCCACAGTTGGAGAAAAACATACTGAGAAAGAAACTCTTAAGAGAGATGACAGAGGTGACCTTGGTGATTTACCACAGAACTGTCTTATGGTAAGTTGGTTCTGGCAAGGTCCAGATCACATTTCTGGCTCTTGAATAAAGCAATTTAAGAGGGCCAATAATGATATTTTACATTAAGCATAAACTTGAGATTTTATTTAAAGAAGCTTGGTGAGACCCTCCATGTGGCCGACCCCTTCTTGTAAAATGACTGGAATGATTGTTTGAATGGTGGTTAATATTTCACCTGTGAGCTTAAATAGTAATTGCTTAGAGGGCTTTTAAAGTCCATATCGTCCAGATTTATTAAGATGATTTGCTATTAAACTATCCTTGGTTAATAGGAATTATTAATGAATGGACATGATGGTTTTTTTTTTTTGTCTCACATTTAAATCTTTACTCCATCTAAAGTTAATATTTGTATAAGGTGTAAGGAAGGGATACAGTTTCAGCTTTCTGCATATGGCTAGCCAGTTTTCCCAACACCATTTATTAAGTAGGGAATCCTTTCTCTATTGCTTGTTTTTGTCAGGTTTTTCAAAGATGAGATGGTTGTAGATGTGCAGTGTTACTTTTGAGGCCTCTGTTCTGTTCCTTTGGTCTATATCTCTGTTTTGGTACCAGTACCATGCCATTTTGATTACTGTAGCCTTGTAGTATAGTGAGTGAAGGATATGTTTAAATTTTCTATTCATGTGAAGCAGGGTTGTGTGGTACAGAGAAAAAATAATTTGTCATCTCCAAAAAGTAGTTTGTTCAGTTTTACCATTTATCAACTTTTGCATTCATATAAATTCCTTAATCTGTGAGCCATTTCTAATTTGTAAACTAATATAACACTTTTGTGGCACATGTTAATAGCTATGTAATAATTGGTGGCTGTTAATGTCAATGTAATTTGTGTAGTCTTTTGAATTTCAAATTCTATTCTTCCAGAGAATTTAAAGTGCAGTAAGAGAACTGAAAATTAAATTTCATGATTAACATAGAAAATAGAGAACACAAATTCAACTTAAATATTGAGTGGAGTTCTAAATATATTTTACTTTTAATCCATGCTTCACTGTACATTTGTGAACAGTAACAAATTTCCAAATTTTCAGTTTTCTCAGTATGTTATTAAATTAGAATATAACTGAATATAAATCATATTATCTGTTTTTGATGAATAGAACCTGAAAGTATGCATTTAGCTTAGATAAAAGGAATTATGACTGTAATAATCAGGATGATAATGATGGTAAATACCTAACAGCTATTAAACCCTTAACATGTGCCAGACACTTTGTTAGTTTTATGTACATTTCCCTATTTAATCCTAACAACTTGGATGAAATAAAATACTTATATTCTTATTATACTAACTAGGAAAGAAAGATATTAAAGCATTACTTTATAAATGCTACAAATATAGAACTCCTGGAAAATTACTTGAGTAATTTCTTAGAAGAAAACGACTTTTATATCTCATCATTTTTATGATTTCTTCTAGTTAATTCAGCAAAACTTGGAATATCATCCCACCTCCTCACCACCCAGATTAGAAATTATGATCTGTTTGCTTAGGGAAAGAGATTGTAGTCTTGTCAGGCATTATCTAAATGCATCATTTAATTTTTTCAAAGAAATGTTTTATTGTATTATACAGACATACCATGGAGATATTGTAGGTTCAGTTCCAGTCCACTGCAATAAAGTGAGTCACACAAAATTTTTAGGTTCCCAGTACATATGAGTTATGTTTACACTACACTGTAGTGTAGGATGTATGCAACAGTATTATGTCTAAAAAAAACCAATGTACATGCCTTAATCAAAAAACACTTTATTGCTAAAAAATACTAACAATCTGAGCCATCAGTGAGTTGTGATATTTTTGCTACTGGAGGATCTTGCCTCAATGTTGATTGCTGCTGACTGATCAGGTTGGTGGTTGCTGAAGGTTGGGATGGCTGTAACAATTTCTTAAAATAGGACAAGAATTTTTTTTCTTGTAAATTTAAGTTCCTTGTAGACTCTGTATTAGACTTTTGTCAGATGGATAGATTGCAAAATGTTTCTCCTATTCTGTAGGTTGTCTGTTCACTCTGATAGTTTCTCTTGCTGTGCAGAAGCTCTTTGGTTTAATTAGATCCTATCTGTCCATTTTTGCTTTTGTTGCGATTGCTTTAGATGTTGTTGTCATGAAATCTTTGCCCGTGCCTATGTCTGGAATGGTATTGCCTAGATTTTCTTCTAGGGTTTTTTATAGTTTTGAGTTTTACGTTGAAGTCATTAGTCCATCTTTAGTTAATTTTTGTATACGATGTAAGGAAGGGGTCCGGTTTTAGTTTTCTGGTTTGGCTAGCCAGTTCTCTCAGTATCATTTACTAAATAGGGAGTCCTTTCTAAAACCATTGCTTGTTTCTGTCAGATTTGTTGAAGGTCAAATGATTGTAGATGTGCAATCTTATTTCTGGGTTTTCTCTTCTGTTCCGTTGGTCTATGTGTCTATTCTTGTACCACTACCATTCTGTTTTGGTTACTGTAGGTTTGTATTATATTTTGAAGTTGGGTAATGTGATACCTCAAGTAACAAATTTCCAAATTTTCAGTTTCCTCAGTATGTTATTAAATTAGGATATAATTGAATATAAATCATATTACCTATTTTTGATGAATAGAACCTGGAAGTATACATTTAAACTTAGATAAAAGGAATTATGACTGTAATAACCAGGATGATAATGATGGTAAATACCTGGCTATTTGGGCTCTTTTTAGGTTCCATATGAATTTTAAAATAGCTTTTTCTAGTTCTGTGAATAATGTCACTGGTGGTTTAATAGGAATAGCATTGAGTCGGCAAATTATTTTGAGCAGTATGGACATTTTCATGATATTGATTCTTCCTATCCATGAGCCTAGAATGCTTTTTATTTGTTTCCTTTCTGATTTCTTTGAGTAGTGGTTTGTAGTTCTTCTAGAAGAGGTCTTTCACTTCCCTTGTTATCTGCATTCCTAGGTATTTTTATTCTTTTTGTAGCAATTGTGAATGGCAGCTCATTAATGATTTGGCTCTGATTGCCTGTTGGTGGTGTATAGGAATGCTAGCATTTTCTGCACATTAATTTTACATCCTGAGACTTTACTGAAGTTGCTTCTCAGCTTAAGAAGCTTTTGAGCTGAGACAATGGGGTTTCCTAGATAGAGGATTACATCATCTGCAAACAAAGATAATTTGATTTCCTCTCTTCCTGTTTCAATACGCTTTCTTTCTTTCTTTTGCCTGATTGCCTTTGTCAGAACTTCTCACAGTATGTTGAATAGGAGTGTTGAGAGAAGGCATCCTTGTCTTGTGCTGGTTTTCAAAGGAGATGCTTCCAGCTTTTGCCCATTCAGTATGATATTGGCCATGTGTTTGTCATATATGGCTCTTATTACTTTGAGGTATATTCTCTCAATAAGTAGTTTGAGAGTTTTTTTTTTTTTTTTTTTTTTTTTTGACATAGAGTCTCACTCTGTTGCCCAGCCTAGAGTGCAGTGGCACAACCTCAGCTCACTTCAGCCTCTGCCTTCAATGATTCTCCTGCTTCAGCCTCCCACATAGGTGGGATTACAGGCATGTGCCACCGTGCCTGGCTAATTATTCTTTATTTTTAGTAGAGATAGGGTTTCACCATTAGCCAGGCTGGTCTTGAACTCCTGACCTCAAGTGATCTGCCTGCGTCGGCAGAAATCACTTTGTTTTGCACATCCTTAAGAAGCAACTTCTTATCTATTCAGGTGTTATCATGAAACTGTAGCAATTCAGTCACATCATCAAGCTCCACTTGTCATTCTAGTTCTCTTGCTATTCTACTACACCTGTAGTTACTTTCACCACTGACGTTTTAAACCTCTGAGTCATCTATTAGAGTTGTAATCAGCTTCTTCCACACTCTTGTTAGTGTTGCTATATTCATCTCCTCCCATGAATCATGAATGTTCTTAGTGACATCTAAAATGGTGGATCATATCAGGTTTTCAATGTACTTAGCCCAGATCCATCAGAGGAATCACTATCTGTAGCAGTTACAGACTTACAAAATGTATTTCTTCAGTAATAAGATTTGAAACTCAAGATTCCTCCTTGATCCATGGACTGCAGAACGTATGTGTCAGCAGGCATAAAAACAACATTAAACTCCGTGTACATCTCCATCAGAGCTCTTGAGTGATCAGGTGCATTGTTAATGAGCAGTGATAATTGAAAGGAATCTTTTTTTTTTTCCTCTCAGAAATAGGTCTCAGTCTCAGTGTGTTTAAAGTATTCAGTAAACCATTCTGTAAATGGATCTACTGCCATCCAGGCTTTATTTTTCCATTTGTTAAGCATAGGTCGAGTTGATTTAGTATAATGCTTAAGCACCCTAGGATTTTTAAAATGGCAAGCACTGGCTTCAAGTTAAAGTCATCATCTGTGTGAGCCCCTAGCAAGAGACTTTTGAAACTGAAGCACTGACTTCTCTGCTCTAGGTGTGAAAGTGCTAGGTAGCATCTCCTTTCAACAGAATGCTGTTTTGTCCACATTGGAAATACGTTGTTTATTGTGGTCATCTTCCTCCATTATTTTAGCTAGATCTCTGAATAACTTGCTGCAGCTTCTACATTGGCACTTGGCCTTTCACCTTGTAATTTTATGTCATGGAGGTGGTTTCTTTCCTTTAATCTAATGAAACAACTTCTGCTAACTTCTAACTTTTCTTCTGCAGCTCCCTAATCTTACACTTTATAGAATTGAAGAGAGTTAGGGCCTTGCTCTAGATTAGGCTTTGGCTTAAGGGAATATTGTGGCTGGTTTGATTTTCTATCCAGATCACTAAAACTTTCTCCATATCAGCAACAAGGCTTTTTGCTTTCTTGATTATTGTTTATGTGTTCAATGTAATAGCACTTTTACTTTTTTTCAAGAACTTTTCCTTTGTATTTATAACTTGGATAACTGGCCAAGAGGCCTAGCTTTTGGCCTATCTTAGCTTTTGCCATAACATCTCACTAAGTTTAATAAATTCCAGCTTTTGATTTGAAGTGAGAGATGTGAGACTCTTCACTTGAACACTTACAGGCCATTGTTGAGTTATTAATTGGTCTAATTTCAATATTATTGTGTCTTAGGGAATGGAGAGTCCCAAGGAGAGGGAAAGAAACAGAGGAAGGAAGAGAAACAGGAATGGCTGGTAGATAAATCAGTCAGAATACATGCATTTATTGATTAAGTTCACCGTGTTATGTGGGTGTGGTTTGTGGCACACCAAAACTATTATAATAGTAACATCAAAGATCACTGATCACAGATCACCATAACAGATATGATAACATTAATAAGAAAGTTTGAAATATTGTAAGAATTACCAAAATGTGAGACACAGACATGAAGTGAGCACATGCTGTTGGGAGAAACAACAACAACAACAACAAAAAAAAACTGTTGGATTTGCTTGACACAGCATTGTCAAAACCTTTAATCTGTAAAAAGTACATTGTCTATGGAGCACAATAAAGTGAAATGCAATAAAATACTGTATTGCCTCTGCATGCAATGAAGTACACAAATTATTAGTGATGATATTTACAAAGTAAACATACATAGGCAACCATAACCCTAATTAAAAAACAGAGCATTCTTGGGTGGGCATGGTGGCTATGCATGTAATCCCAGCACTTTGGAAGGCTGAGGTGGGTGGATCATGAGGTCAGGAGATCGAGACCATTCTGGCCAACATGGTGAAACCCCGTCTCTACTAAAAATAAAAAAATTAGCAGGCATGGTGGTGCACATCTGTAGTCCCAGCTACTCAGTCGGCTGAGTCAGGAGAGTTGCTTGAACCCAGGAGGCAGAGGTTGCAGTGAGTTGAGATTGTGCCTGGTGACAGAGTGCGACTCCATCCGAAAAAAGAAAAAAAGAAAAAAGAAAATTGACCATTCTCAGCAAATCAGAAGTTCCCTTCAGCCTCTTTTGCATTCAATATATATCTAAATGTAGAATTACTAGAGTCACTATTCTTGTTCAATATCTCCAAGTTTTGATTTTTTAGAAATATGTTCATTTTATTTATATTTTCAAGTGCATTGTCATAAAGTTGCTTATATCCTCTTTTTAATATGTAGAATATTAGTCCTTTAAAAATTTCTAGTGTTAGTATTTTCTCTTTTTTCTCCTTGAACAGCATTACTAGGAATTTTATTAGTCCTCTCATATAAACACATTTCGTTGTTTATTTCTCCTATTATAAACTTGTTACCTGTTTCAGGCCTCTCTGTTCTCTGCTCTTATTTTAATTTTCCTTCAGCTTTTTTGGGGTTTTGTGATTCTTTTTTCTAAATTCTTAAAATAGCTAGTAAGATTATTGATCTTCGTTATTCTTTTGCAATATATGTATTTAAGACTATCTACTAAACATGGCATTTTCTGCATCCTACATGTATGTCTTATTTTTATTATCATTCAGTTTACCCATCTTCTACTTTCCATTATAATTTCTTCTTTGATCTATGGCGTTTATTTGGGGGATATTTCTGTTTGTCACACATTTCATTTTTACTTAATAGTTTTATTTGTTGAAATTAAGTGAGTTCAACCGAATCTAATATTTATTACACATTGTCAAATTTACTTACTAGTATTTGTCTAATTTTTCTGTTACATATCATAAAGATTTGCCTTGTTTAATGAACCAAAGCCAAAACATTTTGTTTTTCTGAACCTAAACCTAAGTGTCAAAGCAAACATTTCAGAATAGCAAATCATGAAAGCCATTAATGCAACTATATTAAGGCTAGAGATATTATATTAAAAAAGCATTATAAAATGCTACATATTAGTCATTACCCTATTTTGATTTACTAATTATTTTAAAACCTTAATATACATTCAGTAATAGATGAAACTCATCTTAGCCTGACATTGAAATTGGTGACTACTTAGAGCTCTACTTAGGTTGCTAATCAAATACAATTTATCGAAGATAAGAATTTCTTCAGTGCTTTGAGATTTAGAAAAATATTGAACCAATTATTAAATATGTAGACTGAAACATATTTAAATTTTACTAATTAAGTGAAACTTTTGCCCCCAAAAGACAAAAATAATGTCATATGTTGAATACTGTAGGAGCAATAATAACAGTAATTGGTCAGTTGTAATCCTACATTTCTACATCTCAAAGGATGGTTTAACAATTTTTAAGAGACAATAGAATTAATATGCCATTTTAGCATTTGTGGAGTAAGAAAAAGCTCTCGTTAGTATAATTAAAAGCAATCTACAATTTTGATTCTTAATCTGGTTATCATATTTTTTACATAAAATACACAATGCCTATGACGAAAATTCACATCATTGTTAGGCAGAGAAATTAGAGAATCCCCATGACAGGGTAAAGTGATAAGAATTTAGAAATTGATAAACAGTTATTCATACAAGTATATACAGTGTATTTTACAGTTTCCTGTGAGGAACTTGAAATATTCTCAGAACAATACTCTAGGTATATGAAATAATAACATATAAGAGATTTTTAAGCTACCATTTGAATATGTGCAATTCCTTATTTTTAGAAATGTGATTGACATTAATTTGTATTAAGTATCTGAG
Source organism: Cebus imitator (assembly GCF_001604975.1). Taxonomy (NCBI): domain Eukaryota; kingdom Metazoa; phylum Chordata; class Mammalia; order Primates; family Cebidae; genus Cebus; species Cebus imitator. The sequence goes on along the minus strand of NW_016107470.1, from coordinate 3,649,469 downwards.
ACAGGTCTCAATTAATTTAGAAAGTTTTTTTTGCCAAAGTTAAGGATGCACCCATGAAAGAGTTTCAGGAGGTCCTGATGACATATGCCCAAGATGGTCAGGGTACAGCTTGGTTTTAGACATTTTAGGGAGATATGAGACATTAATCAGTACATGTAAGACATACATTGGTTTGGTCCAGAAAGGCAGGACAACTTGAAATAGGTGCTTCTCTGGGTCATAGGTAGATCTGAACATTTTCTGATTCATAATTGCAATCAATAGAAAGGAATGTTTGGGTTGAAATAAGGGATTGTAGAGACTGAGGTTTTGTCATGCCGGTGAAGCCTCCAGGTAACAGGCTTCAGAGAATAGATTGTAATTGTTTCTATCAGACTTAAGAGAGTCTGTTCTGTCCGTAATTACAAAAGGGAGGAGGGTATAATGAGGCATATCAGGCTCCTCCCATCCCATCATGGCCTGAATTAGTTTTTTTTCAGGTTAACTTTGAAATGCCCTTGGCCAAAAGGAGGAGCCCACTCAGAGGGTTGGAGGTCTTAGAATTTTATTTTCGGTTGATAATACCAAACTGAATGTATCTTTAGAATTTATATGATAATTAGGCTGTTTTCCTCTTTCCTGGGCTTTAAATTATGAGTGTAACTTTTTGATAGAAATTATTGAAGGGATACTAATATGACTATTCAGGCTTCACTATAGGCCCAGAGGGTTTTGTTGTTGTTGTTGTTGTTGTTGTTGTTGTTGTTTTTAGTAAGGGGAGGTAGGAATGGGGCAATTTCTGAAACAAAGATGATGCTAAAAGAATGAAACGCTTCACTGAAATCAAACACTTTGGTCTGGGCTTAGCACACATGAAGTGGGAGTTGACTTTCTGACTCTCATACTGTGCTATATGCCCTTCTTAACTTTTTCCAAAGCACTTGTTAGGTGTGACCAGCAACTACGACTTTACTCTGTTGTGCCATGGTGTGTTGATTTCCTCATGATGAAAGGGCTTCAATTAGTGAACAAGTTGAACTTGTGATTCTTAAGCTGCTTTTAGCTTCAAATTTTCTCTCATTTTAAGATCCCAGGAATTAAGGGATAAGAAAAAAAATCTGCTTTGACAATCTCATTTCACTTTTTTAAAGGACTGTGGATTATTGGTGACTACTACCTAAGTCTACAAATATAAAACTTAAAATTTATTTAGGTGAGGATATGGTTATAAATGTGATTGTATAGGTTATTCTCTGGCTACTGCTAAATCACATGAAGTGGCTGTTGAAGTAGACATTATCTAGATAGCCAGCTAACTAGCCAGCTAACAAATGAACCAGCAAACTTAGACATTGAACTAATAATTTTTTTCCTTTCAAAAGGAAATGGAAAAGGAAAGTGAAAGTGAAAAGAAAAAGAAAAAAATACCCAGAAAGCAGGCTGGTAGATCAGTAGTTTAAAGTACATAGGGCCACAGGTATATATTATTTTCTGGCATCTCTTAACAAGTATATGCTTGCTAAAGATGCAGACCATGTCTTCTATATGTAATGTAAATATGCTACCCATTATAACAGGTTACAAACAGCATGTGATTTGATAAATGTCATTAAGTAGGAAACTCCAGGACATATAGAAGTACTTAGAGCTTATTGAGAGTTGTGAAAAATCCCATGGTTTGTGTCATTAAGCCTCATTTCAACAAGTCATGGCATAGATAGTGACAAGCATTTATATATTATTTCTGAATTTCCCTGGAGTAACTGAGACTTTAGCCATAAAATTTCTCTGCCTTTTTTCCTCTTTAAAACAATTTTCCTCAGACTCGATTTATAAAGTTTCAGGAGCTCTGTACTGAGTAGAATGCCTGATTTTACTGCAGTTCTTTCATTCATTCAATGTTTCTTTCAGATCACTTTTTATGTGTTAGCTCTTCTGCTCTCTACTTGGCAAATAGTATCGAACAAGATAGACTTGGGGGCCTTTCCAGTTACTGGGTGAGGCACTGTTCTATTCCCTTGGTACACGGAAAGTCTATTGGCTGAACTTTTTCTCCCTTGAGACCTTGAGATAAAAACTTCCTTGCTGTCACTACGATTCACATGGAAATTCAGGCCTGGAGTTTGGCTGGCTGCCTGAGAATTTTCCAATCACTCAGTTTGTTAGTGAAGGATTCAGGGTTGCAGTTGCTTCCCTGAGCTAATGGATAAACTCTGCAGCTATCAAACAAGTAATCAGATGGTCAAATCAGCTTCTACAGTTTTACTTACAATCAGTGAGAATGGCACCATTGGGAGTCTCATCACATTTTAGCAAAGACCAAATTTGTTTTAAGGTCACTGTGGCACATCTAAAAAAAAATCTTTGTCCTCTCTTCAAATGTTTAGGTGCAACCCTCGTTACTGAAACTTCTCTAGTCAGTGAATCTAATGTGTGTGTGTACGCACACTCTCATGTGTATATGTGCATATATATGTGCACATGCATACACACACACACACACACACACACACACACACACACACACAGAGGAAGATACTAAAATAGCAAGTTGAAAGACCAGCTAGTTAAGATATTTCAAGTAGGAGAAAATATCTATTAGGAGAAGGGCAAAAAGCAACATATGCTTGTCCAGATATTAGCTGCATATAATGTGTTTTCCAAGAGAGGTGGTAACTTTCCCATGGAAATTCTTCCAGTAACTTAGTAACATGGGGGAAATTGCTAATTCCTCATACTTTGTTTTCTTTAGTTTACAGAGCACTTTTGCCTTTAATGCAAATAACCGTCCTTTTATTTGATGAGCTTGGAACCTAGACTATATCTTTTTGGATGAGAAAACAGTCTTGGAGAGATTGGTTACTGAATGGTGAAACCATAGTTAGAGTTCAGATCTTTTTTTCCCTCATATAATATTCTTTTTCTGCTACATGACCTTATTTCTAATCAAAAGAAAATTAAAAAGAAAAAACTGAACAAACTGTTATATTTACAAACTTGTCTTTTACTGGTGAATTTAGACTTGGCGAACTTCAACAAATCTCTATTTTCCTAACTACAAAATAGAGACAATAAAATATTCCTCATTGAGTTCTCCTGAAGATTAATAGCCGTAGACCTAGCATCTGGGACAGAGGCAGACATTCTGGGGTGGTCAGCTGTTATTATGCTAGACTTCCCCAAGTATTTTTGGTCTCTTTTAATCATTCATGGTCTTGATCACATTGATCAATTACATGGTTGCTTTTGATCATTCATATACATTCTTGTCAAGATGTCCTCTTACATGGGGTAAAGCGTTGCCAGTATCCCTAGATATTTTAGACTCTTACTTTAAGGAAGGAAATTTGATTCTGAGAGCGCATTGAATGTTTTCCTCAAAATCATTTTGTTTTGTTTATCCTCTTGATGGAATAAGACAGCTCCTTAAAAAAAAAAAAACCCTGTAATTGTTACTCTATTCATAATAATACAAGTTAATGCCTCTATCTGCCTGACACTTTTAAAAAGTCAATTAAATACTCATTTGCCCTATAAAAATCTCCAGTTTCTTTCAATCGGTGAAATCTTATCTATAAGACATCCATTTGAATTTGTAATGAACTTCTAAATTTCTGAATATACAGATTCATTGCTGCCAAATTATATCTATTAGAGAGTAATATGCATTGAAATTACTGAATTTATTATAAGTACACCTCTAACATAAAAAAGTATATGTATTTTAAATCTACAAACAGAAGGAAGCTGTTCTTCTTTTGAGCCACTGCCCTGCAAGACAAATTATTAGTAGGAGAATGATTTCTTGGGAAGATAATATTTTAAGACAGCAACTGAATGTGTCCTTAAAATATCAAGACAATTATAGTAGCTCTACAAGATTAAGTCCTAAGCAAACTGTTTCTGTAGGTGGCTTAGGTGTGGAGACACATATTTTCCTCTCTCTCCTCTGTCTTACCACCTTGACCTCGCTCAGCACTTAGGCTATGAAACCCTGGCTGTTTGCAGGGCTGCTGAGAGCTCAACAGGGCCTCTTCCTTTCTTGGACAATGCATATTCCAGGCTCCATGCACTTCCCTGCCCCACTCCCAGGGGCATCAAGTGTCATTTCCTCCATACTGACTTCATTTCCTCTGTCTTCTAAGGAAACAGTAATAGGGTAAAGCTGTCCATGGTGAGGTACTTGTGGGTACTCTTTGACAGGTAATAACACATTTGTGTCGTACCTTTGTAACAACCTGGGCCTTAATTACAGAAAAGAAATGAACGCAAATTTTTAAGTAACCTCATGTGCTGTTTTTGAGTATTTACTATGTGCTAAGCAATGATCATACCAGGTCCTCTGTCAGTTTCCTATGATGGCCAATCCCTGAAAAGCTCTTTTAACAGCCTTCACCTTGTTTTATTCAGCTCAAATGGAGCCTCAGAAAGGCCTTCCTACCTAACATGCACCCATCCCCATCTCTCTTTATAACCCTTTTCTATTTCATTTTGTTTCATGTCACTTATCACATGAGTATTCTATCAAGTATCTGTATATTTGTATATTGGTTTATATTCTGTTACAGCAACTAAATGACAGCCCCATGAGAGCATGAACTTCATTTTGTTTGCCTCTGTATTCTCTATATTTAGAACAATAGGTGTTATATACCTATTTGTAGAGTGAAGCGGGGCATTTCTGCAGTTCAGGATGCTGGGCTTAGAAGGTAAGTAATGAGCTCAGAAGTGGTGGGAATGGACAATAATTCAGGCTTGTTTGGCTCCAAATTCTTCTGTCTCTCATCATAATATAATGAAACTTTCTACACCCCCAATATAATAAGGAGGGACTCTAATTAAAGTAATAGATGATGACACAATAGTTCTTCAAGGGACAGTGTTTTTGCTAAGCCACATACCTGAGATCCCTAAAATCATCATCCATCTGTTGCCGTCTGTTGTGCCTGTACCGCTAGTCCAGTTATATGTTTATATTTGGGGAACTTTCAGAATCTAAGATAAAGTGATGTCTTGAATGAAATTAAGGTGAAGGAAACATTTTAATAAGATGAGAAAAATGAAGATGAGTTTAATATGAGACTTGGATATTGGAAAATAATAAAAATATGGAGAAATAATTTTTAATTATAATCTTTACATGTGGCCTGGGGCTTTCTTAGTGGGAGGACAAACTTCACCCAAATCATGCTATTATGTGCTTTAATCTTAAACAATTATTATGAACCAATGGGATGTTTATTTGCTCATTTATTCCAGGGAACCAGGGGTCGCAGAATGGTGGAGGAAGTAGGGTCTTTGCATGTTGTCTACATTGAACTAAAAGAGAAATGAGCTTTGCTGCTAAGTCGTTTTTAGTTAGCTTATTTCTTTGTGTACCTTTTCTTGGCCTTTTTTTCCCACTTCCTGACCTGGTGTGACTCACATCAGGTCTTGTTTTTTGTCTGTAGGTCTACATTGTTAAAATGAGCAGATTCTAGTGAGAAATGAGACTGTATCTTATGTTATTTTCTTTCTGAAAAAGAATAGATTCCTTTCCCCAGGCAAATGCTTATGAACATTCATGTGATTATTCAGTTAAAAAGAAAAAGAATGTATCCTTGTGTCTCAGTAAATCTTTAGTGATTCAAAGTTGCTGGTTTGCTTAATTGTAGACTTCTCTGTCATTACTTTCAGTGCCCTGGGTCAGTAACTTCCCAGAATGATAAAAGACATTTTATTTAATGAGACATATTACTCACAAGCTGTAGGTATAAACATTCTTTTATTGTCTTGTCCATGAAGTCCTTAGCACCTCCCTCCTCCTGGGGTTGGCATGATTTTAAAAATCACTTCCTTGTCCCAGTTTAGCTCTGAGCCTCACATGAAATTTTAAGAGGATTTATGATTCTTTATGGTCATTTGGAATAACCAATTGGGTTCTGTGATAAGCAAACAAATTAGCTGACCTTCTTTTAATCACTCTCTGACTCCCTGACACTGCTGAAGGCAGATGTGTTGAGGTAATCTGCCCACCACATGCACATTTTACTCTGACCAATTAGTGGTTGGAAATGTCCAGAAAAGTATCCCATTTAATTAAGCATGGCCAAACAATGACTGCATGCATCTATATTATCTTTGAATATTCAAGTTTCCTTAAATGTTTCAAGAATTAGTTTTCAACATTTTTTGGGACTGATGTATCCTAATAGTGGTGAATAAAAATATTAAGGCTGCCCCAAGAATAACAATACTTTTTTTAAAGGAGAGCCCAGTTCTCTCTCTTTTTATCATTGTTGTCATATTCCATATGCTCTGCTTTTTATTTGCTTTTCTTTTTCTTTTTTGTTTTTTGCTTGCATATGGATACCTCATCACCCTATTGTGAGATAGTCTTGAATCTTTTTTCCAGTCCTATTATTTTTCCTGGTTGGCATTAATAAATAGCTTTCAAAAGCTAAATGAACTCAAATACCTCAGGTTTAGCATATTATTTAATTCATGTATTTTATAACTTTTTATACATTTATTAGGTGCTAGGCCATGCATTTCATAACTGTTTTTGTACATTTACTTTGTGCTAGGCCTGAAGACACAGTGGAGTCTATGCCAGGCTCAGGATCTACCCTTACAGAGCTTGTAGGCAGGAAGGTGACAGGCTTCAGCAAGCACTTAAATCTAGTGTAGTGTTTAAGGGTAGTGTCCAGGATCTATGAGAATGTGCCAGGGGACAGGAAGAATTCCCAGAGGAAGCACTTATAAGCTAAGACTTGATGGGTGAGAATGACTTAGCTTAGAAAATGAGATTTTTATAAACTACGTGTGTGTGTGTGTGTGTGTGTGTGTGTGTATTTTATTGCACTTTAGGTTCTGGGGTACATGTGAAGAACATGCAGGATTGTTGCATAGGTACCTACATGGCAATGTGGTTTGCTGCCTCCATACCCCCATGACCTATATTTGGCATTTCTCCCCGTGTTATCCCTCCCCAACCTCCCTACCCCTCACTGTCCCTCCCCTGTTCACTGCCAACAGACCCCAGTGTGTGATGCTCCCCTCCCTGTGTCCATGTGTTCTCATTGTTCAACCTCCACCTATGAGTGAGAACATGCAGTGTTTGATTTTCTGATCTTGTATCAGTTTGCTGAGAATGATGGTTTCCAGATTCATCCATGTCCCTATAAAGGACGTAAACTCATCGTTTTTTATAGCTGCATAGTATTCCATTGTGTATATGTGCCACATTTTCCTTGTGCAGTTTATCATCAATGAGCATTTGGGTTGGTTTGAGGTCTTTGCTATTGTAAACAGTGCTGAAATGAACATATGTGTGCATGTGTTTTTATAATATAACAATTTATAATCTTTTGGATATATATCCAGTAATGGGATTGCTGGATCAAATGGAATTTCTATTTCTAGATCCTTGAGGAAGTGCCACACTGTCTTCCACAATGGTTGAACTAATTTACTCTCCCACCAACAGTGTAAAAGTGTTCCTATTTCTCCACATCCTCTCCAGCATCTGTTGTCTCCAGATTTTTTAATGATCGTCATTCTAACTGGCATGAGATGGCATCTCAATGTGGTTTTGATTTGCATTTCTCTAATGGCCAGTGATGATGAGCATTTTTTCATATGTTGGTTGGCATCATATATGTCGTCTTTTGAAAAGTGTCTGTTCATGTGCTTTACCCACTTTTGAATGGGGTTTTTTTTTTCTTGTAAATGTGTTTTAGTTCTTTGTAGATTCTGGATATTAGCCATTTGTCAGATGGGTAGATTGCAAAAAATTTTTCCCATTCTGTTGGTTGCCAGTTCACTTGAATGACTGTTTCTTTTGCTGTACAGAAGCTGTGGGGCTTAATTAGATCCTATTTGTCTATTTTGGCTTTTGTTGCCAGTGCTTTTGGTGTTCTGATCATGAAGTCCTTGCTTATGACTATGTCCTGAATGGTTTTGCCTAGGTTTTCTTCTAGGGTTTTAGGGTAAGGTCTTATATTTAAGTCTTTACTACATTTTTACTTCTTTGGGGCTTATGAGCTTCTAGTTCTGGCAAATGTATTTTATATGGGTGGCTAGAGCCAGAAAAGTTGTTTGCAACCAAAACCAACTTGGTGAGTTAGAAATAAAACAATGTATAATTCAAACTAGATGGGGCAGTATGGTGACATGAAAGTAGAATGACATTGGAATGATAAAGGCTTGAATTCAAATCTTACCCCTGCTATTTAATGGTAATTGTAATCTCAATTGATGAAAATTGTGATCTCCCAGCTTGGCTTAGGAAAAACACACAACTCCAGGTCTGTTGTCAGGTGGACTGCTTATTTGACTAGTGTGGGCATGACTTAATACTAACAATTCTGTTATCACACAAGAAAATGACGGTAGATCAGTGTTATTAACCTGAGAGTAATATCGAATGTCTTCTCATTTCCCTGGGGATTTCTCTTAATATACTCTTAATGCTTCAGTAGTAATTTGTTGGGTTCCAACAGAGCCCATGTGTAGAAATTTTGCCAAATGAAATTGTATAAAGGACCATTAGTAAAGAGAGTAAAATGAATGTAAAAAGATTTCTGTTTTCTAAAACTTCACATTAGTAAGTCTTATTTTCAAAGCATGGCTCTGAAGACAATTTTGCTTTCTTACTTTGTTTGATTGTTTTAAATGAAGGAATCACTCTTTATATTCTTCCGCATTCCCAGCTTTTTCAAAGCCATGCCTACTGAATTCCTAAGGTGGAATTATTTTTTATCTTCACAAGTTTTGCACTAAATTACATAAAATCATTAGCTAGAGCCATAATCTGTGTACCCAAGTCTCTCAGCTGTAGTAGCTACAGATACTGTTTATATTAAACTTTAAATCTAATTTATTATGTTAGGAAAAAAATGTATTTAATTACAAGTTACAAAAATTGTTATTGCTTATGTTCAGAAGGCTTACCTGTAGTCATAGAGACAGGCAATAATATAAAATGGAGAGGATCATTTTGATAGTTGTTAGTTTAAAACTTTAATTTCAACTCCTATATTTTTAGATATATATTGGCTGCCCTGGTGCAATTTGCTTTAATTGGATAATAGTAACAGTGTACTTTCACTATTTACTGTACAGTATCCTTCAGGGGCAGCCATGTGGGAAATAGTCAAGAAGGCAGAATTTTTCTTTGTTTCAGTCACAACTTCCTGCATCAACACCCTTATTACTGTTCTGAAGGAAGGCCCTGAGGTGAGCATCTTTGACTGTTCTTCAACCTTGCTCTTTCTGAGGTCAATATCCTTAGGTCTGGGCTGACAGTTAATGGCTATAAGTGCATTTCTTCCCAGGGGAATTGATTTTGCAATCAACTATTTTTGAATAAAGGAAACTTAAATCCCTGCAATGAGAGATGTTCAGTTTATGTGAACAGACTTAGACTGGGAATAGAGGAACCCTGCTTGACTTCCCTTCATAGACACGAAGTGTGGCCTTCAGGGGACTTATCTGTGGGCATGATTAGTGTGGTAAAGAGAGCATTAGGTGGGATTCAGCAGCCCAAGGCACCTTCTCAATATGGATTAAGTAGTATGGGATCTTAAATTAACTCCTAGCTGAGCCTTGGTTCTCTGGCTTGCAGAATGAAGGGGCTTCAACTAGAACATTCTGTGGTTCTGTAATCTCTTTTATCTCTTTTTACACACTGGCTTCCATTGGACTGCAGGTTTAAAAAAAAGGTGAGATTTTATTTCAAATATCTTTGAAACTGATCAGGGATAAATGATTAGTCCTTCAAACCTGTAGTAAATCTAGCTTAAATTGTTTACGCTTTTTGGTGGAAATTATAGTGTAGTGTAGACTCTGAAAAGTCTAGAACAATTTCACAGAGAATAACTCACAGACTCTAGGGACAATGAAAGCCATTTTTAATGCCAGAAGTTGCTCCATTGCTGTGACAGTGCCATGAGGACACTACCAATAAATAAGCAGTCTAGTCCAAAGAGAGCTTCCATATGAATACAGATGCAAGAAAACAAACCTTGCTCTATCTCCAGCCAGATTGACATACCTGAGCCCTTCATAGGTAAAATTCCTGTAGTTACTATGTTTTAATCAACAATTTTGGTTCTGGTCAGCCACAAGGACAAAGCATGAACCAGCTTCTGCAATGAAATACTTCTTTGTGTGGCTACATTTTTACAGATCCCTTTTCTTCCTTGATTTCCACCTTGTCTCTTTAATTTTCCCATAACTCTTTGAGAGTTTTTCTTATGCTATGGTCTCTGAAAATAGCATAGAGAGACATTTAGTGTCTTGAGATATTTATTAGTTTTTAAAATTGCAAAACCCATTTCAGAACTAGATGATAGCGAAGACTGGGAGGCCAAGGAGGGTGGATCACCTGAGGTCAGGAGTTCAAGACCAGCCTAGCCAACATGGTGAGGCTCTGTTTCCACCAAAAATACAAAAATTAGCTGGGCATGGCGGTGCATGCCTGTAATCCCAGCTACTTGGGAGACTGAGGCAGGAGAATCACTTGAACCCAGGAGTTGGAGGTTGCAGTGACCTGAGATCATGCCACTGCACTCTAGCCTGGGCCACAGAGCAAAGCTTCATCTCAAAATAAAAAATAAAAATTGTTATAAAAAATTTCTAATATACACAAAAGGAGAGAATAATATAAAAAACTGCCATGTATCTACCAGCTCACTTCTACAGTTTCAACATTTTGGCAATCTTATTTCTTCTTGATTATTTTTCTGGATCATTTTAATACAAACTCTGTTATTACTTGATGATGTGGTCTTGTGCTCTGGCCATTAAATCTTCTTTAGAAAAATTCAGTTGAACGCACAGGTAACTACAAACTGACTGTTTTATCTGATTCCAAAGAGAGCTGATGATGTGCAATCTGAGACTGCCTCGAAGAGCTGGTATATGATATTACCTTACTATGAATCATCTACTAGACTGCAAGCTCATGAGAGCAGCATGAGCTTATGTGCTTAATATTTAGACTGTGGCTTTCAATTTTGAGATTAGGATAAAATTAGAAATTAAATATAACTTGGTTGCTCTTTCACTCCCAACTATACTACCTAATCCAGTGCCTTATAATTAAATAACTGACTTATTTTAAAGCTGATTTTGGCAAAATTAATATGTCATATTGAAATTCTTAACAGTTTGATCTGATTAGCTTTCATGATCCTGGTACTCGGATATTTATAACAAAATGATGATATTTATAATACCATTCTATCAGTTCCCTGATTACCAAAATGGTAGAGACTTGTTCAAGGTCAAATAATTGTATGTGATTGAATTAGAACTGGACTCCTGATTCATGAGTCTTAGGCTAGAACATGGGCCACTATCTCCCATTGCCTTCTACAATCCAATAGAAGCTTAGAGATTACCCAATCTATCTTAAGATCACCCGGCTGGGAAGTAAAGATTAGGATGATAATGATATACATGATAATGATAAATAAGAACTAACACTAATTATAGCTATGTGCCAGCCACTCTTCTTCCAGCACTGTTCGTTATTTCTCTTGTATGTAATAAATGTTTACTGAATTCCTGCTAAGTACCAGCCACTCTTTTAGGTGCTACAAGATAGCAATAAGCAAAACCCCAAATCTCTGTTCTCAGGGATTTTATCTTATAACAGTATTTTGTGTATATCATCCCATTCTTTAAATTTACATAATAACTTTATGGATAGTTACTCTTGTATCTGCATTTTATTGTTAGGAAAATTGATTGACAAAGAGCTTAAGTATCTTAAACCCAACATTATGCAAATAAGATGGGACACCCAGAATTTGAATTGGCCTGAGTCCTGAATATGATGAAAATTTCTGCTTAATGTGAAGCTCTAGGGGCATCTGAAAATCCTAGATGGAAACATACACACAAGAAAGTTACTAAGATAGGGAAAAAATAAATATATGGGCAGAATAAGAATTATGAGAGGCAACAATATTATTTGTTGCTAGCAATGAAACAAAAATACCATGCAGTAGGTTTATGTTTTAGAATAATAAAGAGCAGTGGGTTAATAGCAGACATCTTAGGTATGGGTTTAAATTATGTTGGCTTAAATGAGATGAATTAGGTCAACTGGAAGCATTTACACAGACAAATTTAAAATAATTTGTCAAGGTTTCAGTAACTTCTATTTAAAATTGCCTTTCTTCATGGATGCAGCCATATTTAATTATTACAGATATATTGCACACACATGTGAACACATGAATGCATGTACACACACGTCTCACTTTGTGAGATTTCTCTTTTCACTTTATTAACCATGATTTGACTCTTCACCAAATAGACTGTGCAAATTCTAACAGATTCATTACCTCACATTCAAGCTCTAAGACTGTCCCCTAATTTTCACTCTTTGGGTAGTATAGAACAATTGCTACAATTAATCTTGCCCACTCTAGTTCCTAATGCTTAGATAAATGATACCTGGCTTTAGTTTCAGTAAACTCAGCGAGGCAATATATCGTCAAAAGAAGGATGACCAAATTCTTAATAAATGTTCAGTGTATTTGAATTTATTTTGATGTGTAAAGAGCCATGTATTATTTTTTTAAAAATTTAAGAGACCATGAAATGTGATTGCAGCTGACAAAAAGTTTGGAAATTATAGGCTACACATGTTCATCCCTTTGATAGTCATAGCACCTATGCATTACAAACCCTGATAACTGGATGGATAAAACCACATTTCCAGAGCTGTCAATTTGTTCCACTTCCCTATGATTGAGTGCTTGGTGGTAGAAGATAGATGTCACATCACAACTTTAAAATTTCTGCCGACTCCTCTTTTCACTTTGCTTTGTTTTCTGTTCTTTCTAGTTTTCTAGCTACACCTTCTGTTCTGTTTGTTCTTTACTTTCCAGCCTTTATATTTGGGTTTAAAATTTGAAATATCTTGTTATTGGGGGCTTGCTGATAGATAGGCATTTAGGCTCATGGCCTCTTTAATGTGAAGAGGAGAACAGAGAGCTTGAGCCAATGGATATGCTTGCAGCCCTTGATTTTTGGAAGTTACACCCTAACCAATCAATAGGGTAGATTCTTTTAGTTGTATTTCCAGTATTGGTGATTGTTTTGATCTTACTTAGCCCTGACTGACAGATGAGGCACATTTTCTAAAAGCTTGTAAGTCCGTGATTTTCCAACGATTTGGAGTTAACAGCTACATGTGGGGATTGAACTTTGGTCTTGTTAAACCCTACTAATGAGTGAATTATTTGTACACAAAAGCAAAAAGAAAAAGCGAAAACAACAGTAAGATGCTGCTGAGAATGATAATGATGGATAGCAAAATAAGTTGATACTCTGTTACTGAGCTTGCAGACTGTTTTGCCAAAAGTGAACTCTGAACCCAAGCCTATCACATTTATTGAAGATAAAATGACTAGTAACTTCTAGTCAGTAAGTAGGTTCTTTTGAGAAAGCATTGTGTTCTGTTAAAATACAATAAATATTGTACTCCTGCCATATTGTTCACTCATTTCTGCACTTTTTCTACTCCCCAAGGCCCTTGTTGCATTAAGACCTAGGACAGAAATGCAGAGAGAGTAATCAAGCCCATTTTGACAAACAAATTTGTTTGCAACATAGAATATCATGTTTCATATTGCTTTACAAGTGCTTTTGGAATCACTTTCCTTCATAACAGATTCATAGGAAGAGCTTTGGAACTGAATAGTTATTTGACTCGATCTCTCTGTATGACTCAATCTCTCTTTTTTCCCTCCTCTCTGAGGAGGGAAAAAAGAGCAAACACAAGAAAAAGATACATTTCTTTTGAGGAAAGCATATCAGTTGAGTATGACGCAGTTAGGCCTACTTAGAATATCATCCCAGTGAGCAGACAGCATGATTTGTATTTCAAAGAAGGCTAGTTAATTTTGGTGTGTGACATGACCACAGTGTTCCCAAATCCTGCAAAACATCTGGAAAATGCATGCTATTGTTAATTAGAGACTGGGCCACAAAATGCTGATGGAAGCAAATTCCTGAGGGGACAGTCATGCTATCTTTGTCTGCAATAGAGAGAATTGCTATGAATTTCAGTACAATGAAACCCGTCTGCTTATCTTTGTATTTGGAGCTCCTGAGTTTTGGTTAATCACCTTACACATTCCTTACTGTCTGGGACAATGGTACTTGGAGCATGTGAACATGATTTTTAGGAAACATCACAACTTTTGTTTCATAATAGATATAAAATCGTACCTTTAGATATAGTGACTTTTACTTCTTTAGAAATAACACTACGTAGCAAGTACATACTGCAGCAAGAAGTAAAGCTTGTCATGTTTGAAAATGAGTCAAAGACAAAACTTTTAAGCAGTATGTTTCTTATTTTAAGAAGTATTTTCCCCCATAGCAAATATAGTTTTGGGGGTGACTCTGATTGTCAAGTTTCTGGAGGGTGAGCTCTCTGTTTATATACACTATGCTGTCCTTTGTTCACTATTTTGTTTTTCAAGACTGCCATCAAGCCATCAACCACATGACTTGCCAAGAGCCATGATGCATAATATTCTATGTTGCAAACAAATTTCTGTTTGTCAAAATGGGCTCGAGTACTCACTCTACATTTCTGTCCTAGGTCTTAATGCAACAAGCGCCTTGGGGAATAGGAAAAAGTACAGAAACGAGTAAACAGTATAATCATGTCATGGTCCTTGCTCTCTCATGATCTCTCTCTCTGGGGCTCAGGGCTGGGATACACAAGGGAGTAAGAAAAATTCGGAACTGGATATGCATAATAAACAGAAAATGGTAGAAATCTCTGTTCTGTGCTACTAGGTCAAAAAGTTCTGTTCACAATAACAATTGCTAGCATTGATTGAGAACTTACTATGGGCCAGATACCAACCCCAGTGGTTCCCATGGATTATCTCCTTTAACTTCCACAGCAACTGAATGAAATTATTACCCCATTTTTACATTTGTTAAAACAGTCTTAGCTAAGTGTAGTAGTATGCCTATAAAGATAGAAAGCAGCTGAGATTTGAATTCAGGCCCATCCTCCTAATCATGTCTCTATTTTACCATCTCGTAGCATAGAGACAGTAACTTCTGAGTTTTCTGGGTCACAGACACTGCACAAAAATGATTCCATTAAACACATGGACACCTAGAGGAAAATAACACACACTGGGTCCTATCAGAGGGTGGGAGGAAGGAGAAGATTAGGAAAAATAGCTAATGGGTACTAGGCTTAATACCTGGATGATGAAATAATCCATACAACAAACCCCCATGACACAAGTTTACCTATGTAACAAACTGCACATGTACTCCTGAACTTAAAATAAAAGTTAAAAAAAAATCCGTTAAAAGCATGTCATACACAGGGCTACAGTAAATGTAGCTGTTTCCATTGGTTGAACGGAGTCACCTACTTGGCATGATTTCAAGAGTGGCAGAGAGACCTACCTACTGGTTATTGCCTGAAATTTCGTGATTAGGCATTTCCTTTAGGAATGAGAACACATTGAAGCCCAATCAGCCACTTGCTAGCTTGCAGATTATTTTTCCTGAGGTGTGCTATTTCTAAGTGTAATGGCTTAGATCTTTTGGACTTTAAAAGAAGTTTTGCTTGTGTAATAAAAAAAAAATCTTAATTTTTTTCAAAATATTCTGTTCTTTTAAGGGGCATAATATAGTCCCTGGAAATGGGATATTTTGTGTTTTACTATGGTAAAAATCTAAATATTAAAGCTTCATGAAGAACAAAGGTTTTGTTCTAGCCTCTGCTCTGTATCCACATCCATGGCGGGTTGTTAGAGACCCAAGTCAGAGGGAAAGAGATTCTGGAGGGTCTTCCTTTGGCAGTTCTTGCTCACAAATAATACGTGTACTTCCCTTTTACCTTGTTGGAGAGAAATAGTCACATGGCCTCAACCACAAAGGGACTCCATTGGCTTCCTAGGTCTCCTGTAACAAATGACCACAAACTTGAGTGGCTGAAAATGACAGAACTTAATTTTCTCACAGTTCTGGGCTTCAAGTCTGAAATCCCATTGTCAGTAGGGCTGGATCCTTCTTCAAGTCTGAGTGGGAATTTGTTCCATGCCTCTCTCCTAGTTTCTGGCGGTTGCTATCAGCCCATGGCCTTTCTTGGCTTGTAGAAATCACTTCAATCTCTGCCTCTGTCTTCACATGGCATTCTCTTATCTGTGAGTCTGCATCCAAATTTCCTTCTTATAAGAAAACCAGGCATTGGATTAGTGCCCACTCTATTCCTTATTTTATAATAACTTGAATATATCTGTAAAAACTTTTTCCAAATAAGGTCACATTCACAGATACCGGGAGTTAGGACCTGGACATACCTTTTTGGAGGATGTAATTCATTAACAACAGGAACCATGAAGTGCAATTGAACCATGAGGTTGGAAGGAAAGAGACATGAAAATATATGGCAATCGGTACCAATGGCTGTTACATTCTCATTTAACATTTGAAATGGAGACACTTCTTTTCATAAGTTGCCAGGAGCTTAAGAAAGGTTAGCAGCTCAAAGAACTAAGAAAGATATGACTATGGATGTAAAACAAGTAATTTACCTGTTAAGAATGCTTGAATGACAGAGAGATGCTATTTAAGAATGAAGCCAAAAGGACATTTATGGTTTCTTTGATTTGAGGGCTCTGCTTTTCTTTGTCACCTTGTGGAAAGAAGTGAAACAGATTTTTTGGTAAGCCCAGGGGCAGAAATATAAACCAAGCCCTTTAACCTAACTGGAGCATTTTATATAGGATGTGGTATCCTCCTGGTAGTAACTGTGACAGAGGATAACTTAGAAATAAAAAGAATAAGACATTTCGGTGGCCGGGATGTCTCAAGATTTAAGAATAGACTATAAGAAACATCGTGTGATGACAAATGATTCTGGGTAAGCTGATGATGAAAAAATAAGAATTAATTGAAAAGCTGACAAGCTATATATTATATTACTCAGGCATTTTTTGAAAAAATAACTTTAGGCTGGGTGCGGTGGCTCAAGCCTGTAATCCCAGCACTGTGGGAGGCCGAGGCGGGTGGATCACGAGGTCAAGAGATCGAGACCATCCTGGTCAACATGGTGAAACCCCATCTCTACTAAAAATACAAAAAATTAGCTGGGCATGGTGGCACGTGCCTGTAATCCCAGCGACTCAGGAGGCTGGGGCAGGAGAATTGCGTGAACCCGGGAGGCGGAGGTTGCGGTGAGCCGAGATCGCGCCATTGCACTCCAGCCTGGGTAACAAGAGCGAAACTCCATCTCAAAAAAAAAAAAAAAAAAAAGAAAAAATAACTTTAAAATTCTGCTGTCAGAGGATAAGTTGTAATTGGATAAATAAGCTGTGGGAAATGATAGTTATAAGTGTTTTGGAGTCATGAAGCAGTCCCCATCAGAAGCTTGTTTAAAGTCTCCACAGTGAGGTTTGAGTCATCACAAGAACACCTTGCACCTAATGAGTATGTGGGTGGATGGGACACGGGGAGCAGCCTTGGGGTCTGCCAAGCGGCAAAATAAAGTCATTGATATGGTGCCATCTGAAAACAACCTTCATCTGCGCCCTCCCTTGTTACAGGATAAGTCTCATAGCTGGACCTTCTTTGTGATCTGTTGCAACTTGGTTGTGTACCTCCCCCTTGAGTCTCTCCCAGTTTGGGGGAGTGAGGGTTGATGGTGGTGAGACCGTTGATGCATCAGAATCTCAAATGTCAGCAAAACATGAACAAAATTTCAGGAGTGGAGAGAATAAAGCATGCAGAAATAACAGAGAAGGGCTACAGTTATAGCATATGGTGAGTGGCCTGGATCTTAAAATAACCTGCAGTACTTGAGATGAGAGGCCATGAGATGGAATAGAAAGACTGGGAGACAGAAGAGCTGGGTTCTAGGCCAAGCTTTGTCACCAGCCATCTGTGGCTTAGGCAGATCCCTCATCTTCTTTCAAATGGAACCAGATACTTTCTAAACTCCTTTTTAGCTGGAAACTACTGTGGTTAATGATTTTTACAACTTTCTGTTCACCATTACATGTGGTAAATGATTCATGGAGAATATGAAGCCCTCAGCATTGGGGAAGCTTTATTTTAGAGAACTGGCAAATATTGACAAAAGAAGGGAAACTTAGGTTTGGGGTCTGAACTGGGCACAGGGGACTATAATAAAAATAAAGATATAGCAGATATTTGTCAAGGATAATAATAAACCCATGCCAATTACAGACACTGTTCTGTTTTCTACGCATTAATCTTCATACAATTTTGGCAGACGAAAGCGACCAGGGAAGGTTGTCCAAGGCAACACAGGTAGTGATGAGGTGCCCTGACTGTTGAGCCTTTGCTCTTAACCTCTGCATCATAAAGCTTGACATAGATAGATGTAGAGACATTAGGTGAGAAGGAAAAGCCAGGGCACAGCAGTGGCCTTGGACATCTCTTAGGTTGATGCATTCACCCATTTACTCAACCATTATTTGCTATGTACTAACTAACTGCCAGTCACTGTTCCAGACAGGAAATAATGTGATCAAGGGAA
Organism: Cebus imitator; assembly: GCF_001604975.1. Taxonomy (NCBI): domain Eukaryota; kingdom Metazoa; phylum Chordata; class Mammalia; order Primates; family Cebidae; genus Cebus; species Cebus imitator. Next base: position 3,630,946 of record NW_016107470.1, on the reverse strand, counting down.
GTCCGGTTCCTGCCTCCACAGGGTTTTTAGCGCAGTAGAAGAACATAGGGAGTCAAACAGCACTTAAAATACATCGTGAGAAATGCTGACACAGGTTGGGTATAGTCAGAACACGTGGAGGTGTTGTGGTGCATCTTAGAAGAAGTAATAGTTAAGCTGTAACCCAAAAGATGAATATGACCTGAAGGGAAAGACGGATATTTCGAGCACAGAGAGCAGGTGGTAAGAATCTAAAACCAGCTGTTAAATTTTGAGCTGGTGCCAGTCTGGCTGCTTGAACATCAATTGCAATTCTGATTTGATCAGTGTGGGATGGGACCTGGGTATTTACATTATGAACAAAGTGGTTTGGAAGCCAGGGTGTTTGACTCCAGGAGACCTGCATAGGGGCAGGTGGTTCTGAGGCCCCACCTGGAAGTTTCGAATGATGTTGGCAGAGGACAGGAAAAGAACCGAGTTAGGTATGAAAGGTTACAACCTCCAAGGGAGCTTCCCACGCTGGGCCGACTTTGCTGGTGCCTGAGATAGAAAAAGGCTAGAAATTCTGGGAAAATCTGGTAGTGGTTGGGCCAGCCAGGGAGAACAACTGGAAGAGATCCTAAAGTGACATGACAGAACCTGTTTCTTTGTTTGAAAATTATATATACTTTAGGAAGTATTGAATTTTCAGAGACTTATGGCAAGGCTGCCATGTGAGATAAATAATGCTCATTTAGGTGCTTTCTTTTGCATGTGAACCATGTGACCAAGTGCCTGTTAGGATTCTGACACCATTTGCAAATATTTTGTACTAACTGCATGGTCAAATGCTGGGATAGCATATCCCATTTTTATCAGTAAATAACCCTAAAAGAAGATAAACAGAGAATCATCATTTTCAATAACCTCAGTGACATCTCTGTGCTATTCTTTCCAGGAAAAAATAAGTTTATTGTTGAATATAATGAAAAACTACATGAAATTATACTACATTTGAGTTGCTTTAAGAATACTCATGGGAGAAATTGTCAGTTTTCTTCAGAACATTTTTTATTAACTTTTTTCTTCTGTATTATGGAACTTTTCTAACATATAAAAACGTAAAACAAATAATATAATGAACATTTGTGTGTGCACTGTTCACTTTAAAAATCTTCCCATTTCCTTTTCTCTCTCTCCTACCTTCTTATTGCCTCTCCTCCCATAACCTATATTGTTGGACCTAGTATTTCTCATTTAGGGCATTTAAAAATATCTTTGTATGTAAGCACATAACACAAGATATATAGCAAATTGGACATTTAAAAATGTTATTTAAATCATAGCTTCCTGTAGATCTCCTTCCACAACTTTTTTTTGTCCATTATATTTTAAAGATATATTTATGTATATATTACTACTACATTCATTTTCATTGCTTTATAGTATTTGTTTAAAAAGACAAGACAATGATTTATTTATTCATTCTCCTAGCGATAGACATTTAAATTGGAAACCAGCTAAATGTCATATTCTTTTACTAATCATACAAATAGTTTAGATCATTCTTTGCCATTTATAGCTGCCTCCTTTCTTCATTTTCAATTATCATCTAAGTTATAGAACCATTGTTTCAGAAAGAAGTGTATAGTAAAGCAGACAACATTGCAACAACCACTAAATTTGTTCATGAATCCAATGACAGTCTGAAAGTTGTGTACTTCAGCTTACAATGTGAACTAAGGCTAATTTTCTAAACAGGTAGTAGCTGGTTAACCATAAGAAAGCCAACACTCTGGTTGTATTCCATAACTCAATACTTTCTAGCTCTAGTGAGTTTATCAACAAGGCCAAACAAATTGACAGTAATCTACAAGAAAAATGTTTTCACAATAACCTACACAGGACAGCTCATCAGGTGCACCTTTAGAAAGGATGACTTTAAGAAAAGTTCACCCTATCAGAATCCTGTCATACTCTTGGCCTTTTCAGTCTTGGATTCCAAATCAAAAAGGCCTTTGTTTTTAGTCATTTCTAATTTCCAGAAAGTTTCAGAAATAGTTGCTTTATGAGCATGGAGGTAGATATCAATATAGCCTAATCACCACGGTATTTATGTAACTGTTGTCCCCTCCCCAAAATATCTTCCATAGCAGTTATCACTGATCTTTCAAATATTCTCACTGGAAGAGACATTTTTCTGCTGTGTGACTAAAGATAAAGCTTATTAAATTTGGGGTGACATAAAGCTTGGCAAATGACTTGAAGTTATATGACAGAGCTGGAAATTTCATATGATGGAAGAAGAAACCCAAGTCAACAAAATAAATTGAACTAGAATGAATGGAAAAATTAAAAATCGGTGAAAAAGCATTATACTTAGCCAATTATATTTGCCAGTATTTCATGTGAAATATTTGATGATTTTAGGTGATAAAAATCTTAATGTGAATCAACAATTCAATTATTCTGTGAAACTAAAAATGCCAACTCAAGGCTAGAGGAACAGCCTTCGGTAAAAGTATAATTTCACAATCAAGGGAAGCTATCTGCCAATTATATTTAGGAGCTACTCAGACAACATCTAGAGATTTTTTTGCAGTTTAGAATCTGCATTGTCATTGGAACATTCATAAACCAGGAATCAGGTAACTAACCAGAGTATTGAAAGGTTGGGGATAGTGCCATTGAAGAAGAGTTTTTATGAAAACTAGTTTCTGTGTAATGAACCACAGTTCTGGTGTCATGACTGATCAGTACTTGACATGAAATACCTTGAGATTAAATTGAAACAATGTGTAAATTGTGACTTCTTTTCATAGACTGTGAGATATTTGCTCATTTGTGGAAATATGATTTCTCCAGATAGGACAAATCATAAATAGCAAGATTGAAAAGGAATCCATTTGATACAGTCTCCAATCTGTAGATAGAGTGTGGATGATTACTAATATTAAGTCAGAGCAAATGTTAATTTTTTAGCTTTGACATCGGTCATTTTTTGGGTCTGTGTGCATGCACTTACAATGAGAACACTGTTATGATGGAGTGATGGATCCCAGGCTTCCATGTTATCACTTTTCTTCCCCAGAGTCCAACAGTGCTGTGGAGGAGTTGGTAGTCTGTTCAACAAGGAGATGAACAGGTCCTAGTTCTGTGGCAGAGTGTAAGAATTCATGTGAGGGAAAGATTTCACAACATAGTCTAATAGTTTCTGAGGCCCCCTTTCAAATACATGTGACATTGGTCAAAAGGAAAGACATTTGATTGATTGTTGATTGTAATCATATTTTTAAATGATCCTATGAAAGGGCATTCATTGGTTTTGATTTGTTTTGGTTTTGGCAAACTTAAAAAGTTAAAATATTTTACAATTATCTTGGTTTTAAAAACCTAAATTCAGTCTTCATTTAAGAAAGCGATTTACTGAATGTTACGCTGAAGTCTTCTTCATGGAATTTCTCTTTTCTGGTTTTCTGGAATGTGAATTGCTCCATGAGTCTTAATTTGCTCAGCTCTGATGAAGCCTCTAAAAATGTACATTTCCATTGTGAATTAAGGCGGGAGATCCCTCTGGCTCTACCAGATTGCTTCTCTTCTATTGAGTTTTCAAAAAACTACAACGTCCTGATATTGAAAACATGTAGTTTTATAATTTTCTCAGTTAGAAATACTGATTTAAATTGTATATGGATTCTTCGATAGTAGAGAGGTAATTTCAGAGCCATCAAAATAGTGATAAAAGATGCATTTTTGGATTCACATCATCTCCACCCCTCACTTTCTAATCTGAAGCACTGTTGGAGCAGGTAATCTTCAAAAGAATGTAATACTTTTCTAGCCCTTATATGAGCCAGCTGATGTTCTTGAGTATACAGTGTACTTGAAGCCCAGCAAGGTGAGATTTGAAGCACAGCATGTTTGATCTGCTTTTGATTTCACATGTTGATTAACTTAACTGATCTTCAGTAGCTTTATTTAGGAACTTTCTCATAACAGATCACTGGCCATTCTCAGAATAACTAACTTATATTCTTATCATTCTGTCATCAATAATAATAACTGGCTGGGCACGGTGGCTCATGCCTGTAATTCTAGCACTTTGGGAAGGTGAGCTAGGTGGATCACTTGAGGCCAGGAGTTTGAGACCAGCCTGGCCAACATAGTGAAACCTTGTCTCTACTAAAAAAAAAAAAAAAAAAAAAAAAAAAAATTTAGTTTGGCTTGGTAGCGGGTACCTGTAATCCCGGCTACTTGGGAGGCTGAGTCAGGAGGATCACTTGATCACTTGAAGCCAGGAGGCTGAGGCTGCAGTGAGCGGAGATTACCCCACTGCATTCCACCCTAGGTGACAGGAGACTCAGTCTCAAAAAAGAGAAAGAAATAATAAAAATGGTTTTCAGAAACGTCAACTACCAAACTATCAAAATGACAGAAGTTTTGAAACAGTTTCTCTGTTTGCAAAAAAAATAGAAAAGTGTGCTTTTCTTTCTGGGTTTTTTGTAGATGAATGAACTACATACTGTTTGGGAAAGGACTTAGCACAGCAATAGCTATACAGGAGAAAGTTATAAAGTAACTGAATTGTGCTGCTTTAAGATAATCACAAAAAATTTAAAAAGTCTAATAGCTGTAGAAACTGTTCATCAAATGCAGCAATGATTCAAAATAAGCCACAAAACTTTTGCTGGGTAATTTCTGAATAATTAACATTTATTTGAATTATTATTTCCGTTGCTTGCTGAAATGTGTCTCTGTATGCATAACTTTTAAATTGTTATTAAAGCAAAAATATAAAAAAGTAATTTTTTTTTTCTTTTTGAGATAGAGTCTTGCTGTGTTGCCCAGGCTGGAGTGCAATGGCATGATCTCGGCGCACTGCAACCTCTGCCTCCCGGGTTCAAGTCATTCTCCTGCCTCAGCCTCCTAGGTAGCTGGGACTACAGGCATTCACCACAATGCCCGGCTAATTTTTTTTTTATTTTGAGTAGAGATGGGGTTTCACAATGCTGGCCAAGTTGGTCTCAAATGCCTGCCCTCAAGTGATCTGCTCGCCTTGGCCTCCGAAAGTGCTGGGATTACAGATGTGAGCCACCATGCCTGGTCATAATTTTTCTTTCTAGGGGCTTTACACTTTAATCTGTTTATCAACAATCAAAATAGCAAGTAAAATTGTTTTAAGTCATTTGTCACTTTTGTGTGAAAAGAAAAGATTTCTTAAACCTTACAAGAGTTGCTCATTTTAACATTTTCGCAACCACGAGAAACATACTATTTCTTAATGCAAATCAGCTCTATTTGCAGGGAATGTACATCTTTTCAACTTTTCAAGAAATAAGCAATCAATAACATGTTTAAAGTGTTAAAACCTAATAAATACAATTTAAGTTTAAAAGTTTTAATTTAAACTTTTAATAAAAGAGTTATTTTAGTATTTCTCATTTGATTTTTTAATCAAATGTTAAAAAATAAACACAGGGCCTCACTATGTTGCCCATGCTGATCTCAAACACCTGGCCTCAAATGAGCCCCGCATCTCAGCTTCCCAAAGTTCTGGAATTACAGGCCTAAGCCACATCACCTGGCCTAATGTCTCCTAATTTCATGTTAAATTACAGATGATGAAGTTATTATCTGGGGCGAAAAATTAAGCTGTCTAACTCGAAATGTTTATTTTGTGATTTTAAAACTGTGTAACCACCGTATCCATGTAAAGTTTTGAAAACTTTAAAATCAACCATTCTCTGCCAAGCCTGATAATGGTGTATTTCAATAATGGCGAATAAATTAACTAAAAAATTGAACATAACTAAGTAAAGTCCATGGACAAAGAGCCTTTCTGTGCTTTGTCAGAAAACAAGACAAGAAAACCTCAATTATTTGGGGGAGGGGTAAATCTACAGATGCTTATGAAAGGGTCCTAAATGATGAAAGGGTTCTAAGGAGAGCTACAGGAACAACTGACACTAACTGAATGTCTATTATGTATCGACATTTTTATATTTGCTATGTGGTTAACCTTCCTAGTAACATGATTCTTGGGTGATAGTATAATTCATTGTCCCGGTGGGGATAACTTCAACCACTAAAATGCTAAATCAAACATGATATTGGAACAAAGGAATATATAAGAGCTATGTTGTGAAAGCAGAATGTATAGTCAGCTTTTTCATTATAGGGAAGCTTCTTCCCCTTTAGGGATTTGTTTAATAACCAGATTTCCCAATGTATCAGAAAAGTCAGTTTCTCTCATCAGAATTCACTTATGGTTTGTGCCACATATCTAAGTGGTGAGAACAACATGGTATCCTGACTATCCGTGCCCAGAAAATAACAATATAAAACAGATTCTTTATTGTGATCCTCACCCCCATCCCAATCAATGAGGTTTTCCAAAAGCAGATAGAACTCCTACCTCCTACTCCTACTCTGTTCCCTTCTGTACACAGCTGCTGCTTGTCTCTTTGCGTTCCTGTTTCAGCCAAGACACTAAGATAAAGATACCGCTCCTCTTAATTTCCATGTGTTCTCTCATTACTTTATCTGAGGCTTACCTCTCTTTCCTATGAGCTACTCTCTGCTTCCTTTTGCTCCTGGCCAATGGCACCGCTCTTTCCCAAAGGCACCTTTTTCCAATTAAAAAATTTTATCTTTTATTTTTCTAGTTTACAACAGCTGTTAGTGATACTGGCTCTTTTGCAAAGAGTTTAGCTCCCTGTATTGGTTTACCAGAAAGCTAATGCAGTTTAATTAGGCCCTGTGCCTAATTTTGTACTTGTATTATTTTACTTCTCATAGTACACCCCTAAGACTATGGAAGAAGCAAACTCCCCAAACCCAGGAGACAGAGAGCTGCAGAGGCAGTTAGTAAAAATGAGCATAACAAGAAGCGTCAAGATTTTGTTAACTGTGTAATTTGCATGCAATAAACTCTACAGATTTTAAGTGTACAGTTTGATAAACAGTCATCCTTGTTTTATGTATCAGTAATTAATTGCCTTTTATTGCTGAGTGGTATTCCATTCTATGAATGTTATATAATTTTTATATCCACACATCTGTTGGTTGATATTGTTGTTTCCAATTTTGGAGTGAGTAAAACTGCTATGAATGTTCTTGTACAATTCTTTTAAAGAATATATGCTTTTATTTATTTTGATAATATATCTGTGTGGAATTGCTAAGTCTTTTCACAAACGTTTTAAAAATGTGCTAAACAACTTCATAGGATAGTGTTAGTAAGGTTAAGAGTTACAGTTGGTCCACATTTGTGCCAACATTTTATGTTGTCAGCCTTTTCAAGGTGAGCCGTTCTAGTGGGTGTGTGGTATAATTTGTAATTTTAATTTCCATTTCCCTGAAAACCAATAATATTCAACATCTTTTATGTGGTTATTAAACATTCGTATATCTTGTCATGTATCTGTGCACATCTTTTGTCACTTTTTAAAATTATACTTTAAGTTCTGGGATACATGTGCAGAATGTGCAGGTTTTTACATAGGTATACATGTGTCATGTTGGTTTGCTGTACCCATCAACCTGTCATCTACATTAGATAGTTCTCAGAATGCTATCCCTCCCCTTGACCTCCACCCCACAACAGGCCCCAGTATGTGATTCTTCCCTCACTGTGTCCACATGTTCTCATTGTTCAACACCCACTTATAGGTGAAAACGTGGTGTTTGGTTTTTTGTTCCTGTATTTGTTTGCTAAGGATGATGTTTTCTAGCTTCAACCATGTCCCTGGAAAGGACATGAACTTATCCTTTTTTATGGCTGCATATTATTCCATGGTGTATATGTGCCATATTTTCTTTATCCAGTCTATCGCTGATGGGCATTTGGGTTGGTTCCAAGTATTTGTTATTGTCAATAGTGCTGCAGTAAACATATGTGTGCATGTATCTTTATAATCGAATGATTTGTAATCCTTTGGGTATATACTCAGTAACGGGATTGCTGGGTCAAATGGTATCTCTGGTTCTAGATCCTTGAGGAATTGCCACACTGTCTTCCACAACGGTTGAACTAATTTACACTCCCATTAACAGTGTAAAAGCATTTCTATTTCTCCACATCCTCTCCAGCATCTGTTGTTTCCTGACTTTTTAATGATCACTATTCTAACTGGTGTGAGATGGTATTTCATTGTGGTTTTCATTTGCATTTCTCTAATGACCGGTGATGATGAGCTTTTATTTCATATGTTTGTTGGCCAAATAAATGTCTTCTTTTAAGAAGTGTCTGTCCATGTCCTTCACCCACATTTTATGTTTTGCCACTTTTTGAGTGTTTGTGTTTTCTTGTTATTGACTTGCAAGAGTTCCTTACATATTGTTTCTAAGTCATTTATCAGATATATTCATTGCGAATATTTTTTCTAGTCTGTGGCTTGCTTTTTGTTTTATTAATAGTGTTATGACTGGAAGCTTTTAATTTTGATAAAATCTAGTTTATAGTTTTTTTGGTTAGCGTATTTTGAGTCCTATATAAGAAATGTCTGTCAACCTTAGTGGTGTGATGTTATTGTCCTATGTTTCTTCCAAAAGTTTTATGGTCTTAGTTTTTATATTTGTCCACTCTATGTGGTACTATTTTTTTTTTCTTAGCAACTAATAAGCATTATATTTTAATGTCATGCAAATATCCTATTTAAAAAAATCAATTTTCCCTAGTAGATTTAGTATGCATTGATGTTTGTCGACTCAGTTAATTTTTCTTTTTCTTTTTTTTTTTTTTTGAGATGGAGTCTTGCTCCATTGCCCAGGCTGGAGTGCAATGGCATGATCTTGGCTCAATGCAACCTCCACTTCCTGGGTTCAAGCAATTGTCCTGCCTCAGCCTCTCTAGTAGCTGAGATTATCGGCAACGCACCACCACACCTGGCTAATTTTTGTAATTTTGGTAGAGATTGGGTTTTGTCATGTTGACCAGGCTGGTCTTGAACTCCTGACCTCAGATGATCCACCCACCTTGGCCTCTCATACTGCTGAGAGTAAACGTGTCAGCCACTACACCTGGCTGCCCCAGTTAATTTTTTCTATAGCGGTTTAAAATGACAGATTTTTAACTTAACCCACATTCATTGGTGATTATCGTGTGTAATGAAGAATCCCTCCTCTTCAATCAGTCAGTCTAATCTGTCTGTCTGTCTGTCCATCTATCTATCTATCTATCCATCCATCCATCCATCCATCCAACATGGAATAATAGGTTCCTATTTTATTCAATAGGTTATAATTGTTATCATTTATTTTGATACTCAAATTGTCCCATATATGGCCAGTAGGTGCCCCTTCATGAGGAGTCCCCATTCCTTTTGAAATACCTCCATTGTTCTTAAAAACTTCCTAGCTTTCTGGCTTAATAAGATGACTGAAGCTCATCTTATATTTTCCCTGCATCAGACCTGTCATCATCCATTCTTCAAAGATTCCTGTATCTTTTGTTCCTTCTAATGGGAAATGCTATGTTAGAAACCAACATCTAGGTGCTGGCAGTGCTTGCTGCTACTGAAATGTTGTTACTTGGAGGCCCTTTAAGTGGACACAGATAGAATATGAATAGCTATTTTCTCTTTATGAAATTACATTCTATAATTATTTCATGTAGATAGCTTCAAGCCAATCTCACAGGATTCTTCTGTCCCTTCTTTTGTTCCATATTTCTGTCTCCTTTCTTCCATGTGACTGTCCTAACTCTCAACAATATCAACAGATTTATTCATTGTCCAACATAATATACATAAAATAACTCCAGAATGGCCACCCCATGCCATTACAAAAACCAACCTACTAAAAACAGTTCAAGATTTATTTGAATGCCCTTCCCACATTGATAGTGAAGTTGTATTGTGAAAATACTTTGATCAGAAGCTACTTGGACTAGTTCGTTTCCTCTTTTTCAGTGTCATTATTTATTGTGAAATATAGTTGAATATGTTTAGTTTTGTTTGCATTCAGTTCTGAGTTTTCTTGATTGCTTTTTGACTTATTTTTATGTTCTAAATAGAACACTTATCTGCTCCCAAAGTCAAAATTATACTTAAAAATTACACTAAAGGAAGTATGGGTCCATTCCCTATTCCTTTCACCCTGTTACCCCCCTCCCTTCCCTACTATAAGCCCTTATAGAAAATCTATATAATACTCTGGTTTATTTGTTTTGTGTTTCCTTTGGCAAAAATAAGCCTATAATTTTTTTATTTCATCTTTCTTTCTTATATGAAAGGTAGCGTATTATAGATATTTTTAAATTTTATAGACTTAGTAATAGGCATTAAAAAGTTCTTCATTTGTGCTGTAGCTCGGTAGCTCATTTCTTTTTATCACTGAATAAGAAACCATTGTACACATGGACCAGTTTTTATATGTTTTTAAATTAACTTATTAAAAGAGGTCTTGCCTCATTCCAATTTTTTACAACTACGAATAAAGCTGGCACAAATATTTGTGTGCAGGTTGTGTGGACTTAGTTTGGTTGATTGGGGTAAAGATCTAGGAGCATAGTTGTTGGATATTACAGTAGGCCTACGTTTAGTTTCATAGAAACTGCCACATTGTCTTTCAAAATGACAGTACTGTTTTACATTCTTACCAGCAATGAATGAGTTTTTGTTGCTGCACATCCTTGCCAGCACTTAGATATGTGTTATTTTTCTCTTCACATTTTTCACTTAATAATACATCTTGGTAATTATTTCATATCGATTCACGGAGTTAACTAATTACTTTTTATAGCCATGTAGTACTCAGTTGTCTGATGGTATCATAATTTATTCATATTTATCATGTAATATAATTACTCAACCAGTCTTTCTGGTTTGGGCATATTTATAGTTTTTCTATTTGGGCATATTCATAGTTTTTGATGATTTTTGCAGTGTGTTCAAAAGTGTGTTTTCAGGATAGTTTTTGAGGTAGAATTGCTGAATAAAAGAGCAAAAGCATACATATACATATTTAAAGATATCACCAAATTCTTCTCCATAAAGTTTGGCACATTTAGTGAAACTTTATGGAGAAGGTATTTAAAAGTGTCTGTTTTCCCACAGCCTTGCCAACATAATCTTTCTCATTTTGATAGATGAGAAATAGTGTTTCTGTGTGGTGTTACTCTGCATTTTTTCTGAGTGAAGTGTTTGATCTGCGTAAGGACCATTCTTAAGCCATTTTAAATAAATTGTTCCTGCCTTTTGCTCAGCCTCTCTGCTTCAATTTTTAGAAGTTCTTTACACTTTAGGGAGATTAACTCTATCTGTGATGTGTTGTATTTTCTCCCAATTTGTAATTTTTTTGATTTTGTGTATGGTATTATTTTCAATGCAGAAGATAGACAAAAGTGGAATGTCCCCATATATACCTGTCTCCACATCCCTTTAACATCTTCCATATCCATAGGAAATTTATCAAAACTAAGAAATTAATATTGGTATGTACTATGAACTGAATTATAAATTTTACTTGATGTTTTACCAATTATTTTTTTACTAGTTCCTTTTTTCTTTTCCAGGATCCAATCTAGGATTCTGCATTGAATTTATTTCTCATGTCTCCTTACCTTTCTCCTCCTATTGAGCATTCAATGTCTTTCCTTGTGCTTTGTAATTTTGGCAGTTTTTAAGGGTACTCGTCACTCATTTTGTAAAATGTTTCTCAACCTGAGTTTGTCTGTAGTTTTCTAGTAAATAGGTTGAGGTTGTGTATTATTGGAAAAGATACCAGAGAAGTGATATGCCCTTCTCAGTGTATCATGCCAGGTGTATGTGTTAGTAATATGTCACGTGGCTAGCGATGCTAACCTTGATCATTTGGTTAAGGTGGTGTCTGCCAGATTTCCTCACCATGAAGTTACTCTTTTTCCTGTTGAAATTAACAAACATTAGGGTAGGATATTTTGAGATTTATGCAATTAGCCTGTTTCCGCTTAAACTTTTGTCTATACATTTAGTATTAATCAGCAGATATTACAAAGATTTAAAGCAAACATCATAAATATGCTTCAACAAGCAATTATAAGCACACCTGAAACAAGTGAAAATAGAAAATCTAGGCAAATAAATAGAAGATATAAATATTGCCTGAGGCAAAGTTTACTGTGGTTTCCCATTGGTCATTTTTTACTTCTCTCATTCCTCCTATATATTTCAATTGAAACTTTTTTATAAGAAAGAGTTCCTTTTCCCAGTTTATTCAGTTATTTATATAACAAATATAGACTAATGGATATAGTATTATTGCAATAACAACATTTTTTATGTTAATGCACAGGATGTTCCAATTTTGGGAGCATTTTCACATTGGTTTCTGTGCCCTTTTGATAAGAATTTATGAACTTACGATTTTTGGTGGTGGTGATGGTTGTTGTTGCTTTTTGGCATTTTCTTACTTTCTGGCACAACAAATCATCCAGGGTTCTCTTGCATATTTTTCCTGTTCTTCCTCTAGAATGATCACTTCTACAAGGAACCCTGGTTTCTTTTACTGGAAAATGGTAGTAAGAAACAAAAATCTGGTTGCTGGGTATGCCCATTGCTACTGAGTATCACTGCTTTTAGTCCCATTCAATAGTAGGAGCTAAGAAATACATGTACACGTATACCAACTGTATTTAGTCTGTTTTCATGTTGCTGATAAAGACATACCTGAGACTGGGAAGTTTATAAAAGAAAGAGGTTTATTGGACTTATAGTTGTACATGGCTGGGGAGCCCTCACAATCATGGTGGAAGGTGAAAGACAAGTTTCTCATGGCAGCAAACAAGAGAAGAGAGCTTGTGCAGGGAAACTCCCCATTTTAAAACCGTCAGATCTCATGAGAGTTATTCACTATCATGAGAACAGCATGAGAAAGACTTGTCCCATGATTCAGTTACCTCTCACTGGGTCCCTCCCACAACATGTGGTAATTCAGGATGAGATTTGGGTGGGGACATAACCAAACTATATCACTAACCCATGCATTCACACATATATTGATATCTATATTTAGCTATATGCATATGTAACAAAACCATGAGTCCATACGGATACCTCTCACTCCAGCCCAACACTACTGGATTAATTATAGCCTTCCCCCTTTTCTTATTTGTAACTTCTTTCTCTGACATGCTAAATCTTGCTGTCATTGTCTGCAATGTATTTGCACATTTGTTTAACCCTGGCATAAAAATACTTGCATGTATAGTTGCAGAAGTGGTAAACCATGCCACAGAAGAAACAAATGGACCAACTTCAGTGTTGTGTAGACTTCTTTTTGTCTTTAGCATTACAATGTTCAGTGAAAATCCTGTTTTCGAAGTTACTTAGGTAGTTTTATTCCCTGATCTACTGAGTGTGATTATGAGATTTATTTATAATACAGATAGATTTGTTTGTCACTGTCTGAATTCCATTTTTACCCCCAACCTGTTTTTGTAAATTTATGTACCAAAAAAGTCTGTGTAGTATCTAGTTCTGAATTTTGTCAAATGCATATTCATATGTTCATGAGCAAAGTTCATATAGAACAGGTCCATTATTCCCCAAATTCTCCTGCTTCCCCCCCCCAGAGTCAACTCTCTCCATCACCCAGCCTCTAGAAATCACAGATCTGTGTATAGGGATAGAACCCTATAGCTTTGCCTTTTTTAGAGTACTAAATAAATGGAGTCATATGCTATGTATGGCATGAAGAACAAATCTAATATTATCTTTTCCCAAATAGCTGATAATTATCACAACATGAGTTATTTAGAAGTGTGTCCTTGACCTAGCAGTTCAAGATGCCACCTTTATTATATGCTAAATTTCTATACATTGAGTCTGTTTCAGGACTTATTCTATTCCATGGGTTTGTCAGTTCATGCACTAGTACCCACATTTTTTTTTTTTGGAGGCTTTGTATTTAGTGTATGAGATTTAGGTGGCGACACAGCCAAACCATATCACCAACTCATGCATTCACACACATATTGATCTTTGTATTTAGCTATATGCATATATAACAATTGTATTTAGTGTATTAGGCTTTGTATTTTCAGGTTTCTTTGCTAATTTACTGAATGTTAACATATGTAAATATCAGGTAAAGCTATTTCCCTTTAAAGCTCATTTCTTTCACTGTTTTTCTAGTTGTTCTTGCATATCTGTTTTTTCATTTGAACTGCATTACAGCTTGTGTAGCCCCAGAAAAAAGATTTTTGTTGTGATCACATTAACTTTATAAATTAACTCTGAGAAAACTAACGTCTTGATATTTGACTTTTAAAACAATAACAAGGGGTGTTTTTAATTTATGTAAGTCTCCATTTATATCTTTTAATGATATTTTAATAATTTTGTTCATAAAGGGTTTGAAGTTCATTTTTGAATATTTCTTTATTGATGCTATTGTGAATTGAGTTTTCTGTTCCATTTTATCTAACTTACTCTGTAAAAAATATTGATTTTTAGCACCCTAAGTTTATATCTGCTGCATTGTCTAATTCTTTGGTCATTTTAGATAATCATTGGTTTTCTAGCCATTTCTGGGTATACTGCCGTGTTATCTACAAATAGAAATAGTTTTATTTCTTCCAGTTTCATGTCTAATTGCATTGGTTAACACCTTCAGTTAAATGGTATTGTAAAGGTAAATATTGGACATCTTTGTCTTGTTTTTTACTTTAGCAGAAATATCAGTAATGTTTCTCTATCAAGTAAGATCCTGACTCTAGGATTGAGCGAGGAGGGGTGTTCAAGGAAGTAACCATCTATTTCTCTTTATCAGGGATTTTTATTTGAAATGGTGTTAAATCTTGTCAAAGGCTTTTGGTTTTTTTTGAAGCTAGTCATATGTTTTATTTCAGATACTGCTTTTTGTTAGTTTTAGGATTTTTATTACTTTTACATTTATCATATCTTTTCTGCAATCCCCATCTCTATCATTACTCTCATCTTTTCCTGTAGTTTAACATTGATCATAGATTCTTTTTTATCAATTCTTGTGCACTAATTCTAAAATCTATCTTGTAACTGGGTCTGTTTCTGCTGACTTTTCTCTAGACTGAGTCATATTTTCATGTTTCTCTGCTAATTTGCTGGACATTATGTATGACACATCATGTAGACTTTGCCTTCCGTCATTTCCCTTGAAGAGTGTTGAACATTATTCTAGCAGGCGATTAAATTACTGGCAGATCATCTTGGTCTTCTGAAGGCTTGGTTTTAGGTTTTGTTGGAGTAGAGCTAAATTAGGCTTGCACTTACTCTAAGGAACACCTCTGAGTCATGAGATGTGATTTTCATTCATCAAGTAAACAAAGGTTCAAAAAGAGATGGCTGAGGTGTTTTCCAAGCTGCTTTGACTTAGTGAGCAGCTGCCAAAGTTTCTGGTCAGCTCTTTCAACCTGCTCTCTTTTATTTTCTTTAGACTGTTTGTAGCCTTTGAGCATGTATGGTTAGTTAGGAGCCATTCAAACATTTTGAGAGAAAATTTTATGTAGATTTTGGAACGCCACACTTTAAGACTCCCCTTTTTTAGGGAGTTTTTTTCCTTAATTGATAGATTTTCTGGCAACCCCAAACTCTGACATCTGAGTCTTCGATTCACTAAGATTACCAATTTCTGCTTGAGTTCCAGTCCTTACTCTGGGAAGAATGAATGGTGCTCTCAGAGGAAGAGCTGTATACATGAGGATCTTGCTCAGTGTCACATTCTTCTGTCAGGGAATGGATCCTTTCCAGTTCCTGTTTAATTTTGTTCACTCTCTGATACCTCCAGACACATTAATAAATACTCTCCCTGGAATTTTTATTGTCATTGGTAGGAAGTTTAATCTGATGCTAATGGCTCTGCCATTACTTGAATCCAGAAGTCCAGAACCAAGAGTATACTCTCAGTGGAATTAATGTCAATATGTTTGTTCTTTCCATTTTATGACACTGTCCTACTTACTCTCATGGAAACTTCCTAGGTGAGAGAAATGAGTTCTATTATTTTGTAGTTATTTTCCAGGCTAGCTAGCCAGAAGACACCTGATGTCTTCTTGGAGTATGTTAATAAGCTAATGGTTTGTTTCGAATAAATTGAGTGGTAGGGTGGAGGAGCAATGCCTTTGAATATTTTTTCCTGGACTGACCAGTCTCACAGACCCCATGATGATTTTTCTGACTATGGCAAATCTGCCTGATGCTAACGCTATTCATATGCAGAGTTAAATGCCAAAAAGGACCATATCTCCCCACTTGGAAAAGCATTAAAGGTATTTAGTATTGAAGTACCAAACTGTTTCTGTTAGATTCTAATACATTCCACTTGATATTAGACCACACCTGACATTCCTTATGTTTACAAAATTAATTGGAAGATTTAAAAATATATGGTAAGTCTGTAGGAAATAGCTCATTTTAAAAAGGTTATTTGTATAATCTTTTAAATAACTCAGTTTATTGGTCTTGGGGACAAAATATTAGGCTACGTTTTGATTTCTTATATTACTTTAAATGGAAAAGTAGGAAATTTAATTTTAGCAATTCAGAATTGTTTCATATCAGTGATGAGGAGAAACTTTTGTATGTAGCATTGCCAAGTTTAAAGTGTTCTGTATAAGTCACATAGGAAAATTATAAAGATGTGTTCTATTTTAAAAGTACTCACTAGTTAAGAATTTAACTACAACTCATTATGTTTTAAAGATGGCTACTCTCTTTATGAAGCCTTATTTTCATAATATTCATTTTGTGTAAAGAGTCTTCTGGTATATTGAAATAAAATGTAACGTAAAATAACCTGATTGGCCAAACTTCTACCCAGGGCTTCAGGGCAGGGTCTAGGTTTACTGAAATACTGTAATAGTCTATGCTAAATAGAAAATCTTGCTGGGGAGGAGAGTTGACTCCAGGTCTCCGAGAAGCCATGGCCATGTTTCATGCCTGCAAACTTATTAATATACTTTCACATCATTAAAAGTGACTACAGTTTTTTTTTTTTTTTTTTAATCCGTAATGTTTTGGATATCCACGATCTCCTTGCTAATATCTTCTACTTCTTTTCATTCGATTATGGCATTTAAAAATTAAGTGGTGATAGCATTTTGTAATGTAGGGCAAAATGCCATCATATATTACCAATAATTGATTTTTCTTCAGTGATTCTTTAAGGAGCTCAGTATTGGTTTGTATATGTAGAATAAACCAACAATGAGGTAAACAACTGGAAAGGAAAAGATGAAGAGAAAAAAATAGTGTAGTAATTTGGAAGTTAGCTTGTAAAGCCTTGAACTAGCATCATTATTAAAGAAACATAAAGGAAGTAATATTTAAGCTAATCAAATTAAAGTTAAAGAACAGCTATTCAGATTTCATAACTAAATGGAAATGGCTGTGGTGGAATGGTTCGGGAGGAGGCAATTTGGGAGAAAGATGGTTGTTGAATAAGAAGTAGGATAGCTAAGAGAAAACACAATTTGAGATAA
The DNA here is from genome assembly GCF_001604975.1 of Cebus imitator. NCBI lineage: Eukaryota > Metazoa > Chordata > Mammalia > Primates > Cebidae > Cebus > Cebus imitator. The sequence goes on along the minus strand of NW_016107470.1, from coordinate 3,613,551 downwards.
AGGATTTTAGTTGAGGGACATGGCCAGGGATAGAAATGGCTATTTGGGATTCATTCTCTTAGAAATGATAGATGAAATGTTGAGAGTGGATAAGACAGGATTAGCCATCGTCTGTGAAAGAGCAGATGATGTTATGGTAATTTTGCGGCACAAATTTATAGAAACATTTTGTCTTAAAATATTTTAGTATGACTTATATCCCTGAGTACATTTTTGTATTAGAAATTGGTCTCTGTTTCCTAGCAGTTTGCAACTCATGTATATTAACCACAGTATAGTCTCTGACATTTAAAAAGGGGAAAATAATCCCCTGGGTTTTCCTCTACTGCTTGCTTATTAGCATTTTGTAGAAACACATGAGCAAAAGATTAAGATTTAATATTAGAGCTTTTAGCGATTCAAGGTCTCTTTCTGGTGAACTACTTATAATTTTTTTTCCTCTAATTTTGTTACTAATGGTCGTGCCTACTTGCACAGGAGCTTCTTACCTTTCAAGATACCATCTCTGTTGGCATGTTATACTTTAGAGGAAAAATTAGTTTGTTGTTTGATTTTATTTTAGAGAACTTTCTCATTCCACAGTGGTATCACTGAATGCTCACTTTCGGTCGTCATCTCTGGCATTTCCCTTATTAGCGTATTCCCTTTAACCTTCAGAGGCGTTGTTTGCCTCTGTGTGACATGTTAAGCTATTAAACTAATTGGTTTTCAACCTAAGTAGAAACAGGAGATTTCACACACTGGAATCTGGATTTCCAACTGCTCTTGAAACTTTAGAACATCAGTTCACATTTCAAACAACAATGCTTATTACCTCTGTTTTTGTGGGTAAGGAATCCAGGTGTAGCATAACGGGGCCCTCTGGCTCTAAATCTCCCAAAAGCTGCACTCAAGTTATCTCGTGGAGTTGAATTCATCGCAAGAGTTTACTGGAAGAGTACTATCCCAGCTCACTCCTGTGGTTGTTGGAGGAATTCGGTTCCTTAGAGGATGCTGGTCAAAGGCCTTCCTCAGTTCTTTCTCTTAGAAGCCTCTCCGTAGGGCAGCTTATCACATGGCAGTTGACTCATCAGAGCAAAAATGAGAATAGCCAGTGAGTGTAGTAGCTGTACAGAAATGACAGTCTTTCGTAAGCTTATCTTGGAAATATCATCTTGTCACTTTTGCTGGTTCCCCTACTCTCCCATTGGAAGTGAATCTCCACACTCATTAAGAGAGGATTATCCAAGGGCACGAATGCTATCGGGAGCTACTTTAGAAGTCGATTTCATACTACCCTGAGTTTTCATGGTACAGACACTTGTTAGAGCTGAGTTCTGACTGGCTCCCTAGAAGTAGGTCATGAACTCTCTGGTTCAGAGCTGACCTCTTGCAGTCCTTTTAACGGATTCATGTTGCCTGCTGGGATTCCATATACAATTGAGTTTGTGATCTCTGTTTAGTTTCATTGTCACTATCTTTTTTATAGAAATACTTGCTCTACATTTCCAAATTCTTCCTTTCTCTGCCCTGGGGAGACAAAATAACCACATAGAGTTAAAGTCTAATACTTGAAAGAGACCAGATTGAATATAGTGATATTGTTATAATACATTATTTTGGAAGTTCTGTAGGAATTCTCCTAATTTTGATCTGAACTTTATTGACATGGATATTCCAATAATTTAAAAACTGTTTAAGAAAACCTGCTAGAATATATTACATAAAAGTTGCCACACTTAGAAACCAGCAAAGCTTAATTTGTGTTTTTTCTGGGCAAAGCTTCCACTTTGCACATACATTTAAAATTTTTCTAAATGTGTTGTTAATTAGAAGCTTGTGGCATTGGACTGGTCTTTTTAAGAAATCCTATAAAATTGTACATGAATGCTCAATAGTGTGAAGCAGCATCTTCATGAAATTGTGCAACTACAATGAAATGCAGGAGTCAATTGATAAGGAAACAGATGCCACACTGTAACTTTTCTCTTTATCTCCTGATTTCACATTTTTTTTTTTTGGTTCATCCGAGCAGAATCTACTGGATTCTTATGGACTGGCTTTGTAATAAATACATTTTTAAAGTGTGAGTTTATTTAAATTAATAAAACGTCACATTTAGCTCAATTGCCAAACTATGTGGGATTTCACTAGAGCAAAGGATTCTGTGGTGAAACACAAACAGACCCCCGACACACACCCTCCCCGTTGAAAACCACTGAACTAGACTAATTTTCCTTTGGGGTAGATAGAGGGATTTTAGCCAAAGATGTATCCAGAAAAAACATTATTATTCCTAGTCAAAATCATAAAATAGTAAAATATAAGCTTGTTTTTCTATAACAGCTACAAATAATATTTTAAAACTCCAAGGTGCACCAAAATTCTGAAGTATATTTTAAAATCATCTAAGATTTGAATATGCTTAGTTTTTTTTAGTAAAGGGGTTATTATTAGTAGTGGATAGATGTGTTGATTTTGTTATTTGACCACTGTATTCAATTAACCAGAATTTTCTTTACCTTGACCATACTGTGTTTACAGAAAGTTTATTTTATGAACCCTGTATCTGTATAATAACTGGGTAAATTGTTTATTAACCCTCCCTCTTTTTCCTCCTCCTCCCTCCTCCACCTTCTTGTCCTGCACCTTCTTCCTCTTCTTCCTTCTCCTCTTCCTCCTCTTCTTCTTTTCTCCTCCTCCTCTTGTTCTTCGTTCTTCTTTTCTTCTTCTTTTCTCCTTTCTTTTCTTCTTCCTCTTCCTTCCCTCCTCCCTCCTTCCCTCCCTCCCTTCCTTCCTTCCATCCATCCTTTTTCTTCTCCTCCTCCTTCTGCTTTTCTCCCTCCTCCTCATCCTTCTTCTTCTCCTCGTCCTCCTCCCCTTGCTTCTTCTTTTCCTCCTCCTCCTCTTTTTTTCTCCTCTCTCCCACCCTCCTCTTCCTCCTCCTCCTCCTGGTTTTAGGATGTATACTAAATGATAAGAAATGTAAAAAGCATGCTTAGTAAATATTGGAACTCTTTTTGCAAGATTATAATAGAATGTAGAATATAGTAGAGAATATGGAATAATTATATTTTACATAGAATATAAATCATATAAAATATAGACAAGAAATGAGGCAGCTATTTGCAGTAACTATATTAGGATATTGGCCAATATAACCAAATATTGGCCCGCCATCTATTATCAGCCTGCATTATAACTTAGATCAACACGAAGGATATTAATATGAGGCAAAATTAATGTGTGGTTACTTTATCTTACTTGAACATTAGTGAAAGTTTTCATAGGCTTTTAAACACATATTTTAAGAGTTTACAATCTAATTTTTAAAATGAGTTTCTGTTGTCATATTTGTTTTCACAACAAGTTGTATAAATTTATCCAAAATTTTGCTGAGAATTATTTTTACTGTGGTACAATTAACACACGTTTGTGATTATTTTCTAAGTAATCAGTAATTTACTAATATTCTATAAGATCAACTATTTAAAATTATATAAGCTACTTTGGCATTCTAATTTGTCTTCTTAATTTTATCAACGGAAAATTGAGATCCCAGGAATCCTAGCAACTTGCCCAAGCTCTCGTAGTCATTTAAAGATACACAAAATCTGTTTTTTGAGACCCAGACAAGTCCTATAAAACAAATGGAAATGGATCTAGACCAGCTCAGCACTCCTGTCAGCTGCCGCCTCTCCTGAGACTATGGAAACCCCACCAGGAAAGACTGTGGTTCCCCTCTGGCTCTAGGAGTTTTAGTAGATTCTGCCTCCCATATCTGTGTGAATCCTTCTCATCGTCATTGGACATGGATTTTACCCTGTGGCTGCCTTGTACTCAGATTCCCACTACCTCTTACAGGGCAAACACTTAGCGTTTAATGTACTCAGCACCCTGCCTCTCCTTTTCTGAGATGGAGAAATCAGAAATGTAATCTGTGCTCTTTCTGTTACACCGTACTGAGAATTTGATTTCTTATTATTAGAAAGATATTGGCAAAAAGAAATCCTAACATTTCATTATTGTGATCATTAGTATCATAATAACTGGTAAGTAGCTGGCATTCAATAAATATGCTCATTATCCCTTTTCTAGTGTAGTTAGTATAGGATTCTGAATTTTAATGGTGCCATTTTTGTTTGAACCTATACAATGATTATAAAAGTGTTTCTCTCTCATTGAAGCAGGCCCTACACAGAACTGAAAACTTTTTGGTACCCTAATTGAGTTACTATTTCTGAAAGTAATTAAACTATGTAAACTTAACAGAAATCTGCAATCTAGTTTTTCACAGATTCAGACTGCAATTTCTGCTCTAATTAGTTAAGATTAGGAAGATGCTCCTGTGTGTGGTCTGACAAACGCAAGAGCAGCCTGCATGTAAGATACAGCAGGACTGTGCCTAAGGAATACATTGTTTTGGTGCTATGCCGGGCACCATGCTGCAGCTGCTACCAGACGGTGATTTCTAGTGGTTTGGCTTTCTTCTATTGTACTTCTAAATTTGGGATCTTTTTTCTCACTCATTTTCTTCTGGTCTGCCAACTTACATCCCACAACTCCTTCAAATTAAACCTTAGAAAATGATGCTTCCAAGAAATTTTCTGTATTTATTTGTACTAAGGTTCATGAGTGCTTATGTTTGAGTTGTCAGATGATCTGCACATAGCAGGTGCTCAAGAAACCCCCTTTAAAAGAATTTCAAAATCATAAAAACATGTTTTTACATTGTTAGAGAGACAGTACCTCCAAATCCTAAGTCCAGGTATGTATCTCTTTTCTTCAGGATGAAGGATGCAGGAAGAACACGGAGGAGGAGAACTCCAGAATTTATAGATAATAAACAGCTTGACACAAGATATTTAAGGTGCATATTGATTTGTCTTCATGGGTACATATTTTGAGTACTCATGACAGTGGTTTTTAACCCTTATTTTAACCTGTAGCTCCCTCTCCCTTATCCAGTATCATTCATATATCCAATTATAAAGCATAAAGTAGGGCTCCTTTAGTTGCTACAATATCTTCATGGTCCCTCTGAACTTTTTGCTATATTCCTGAGGCTCAGCTCACCTATGAGGCTTTGGGATATTCCACACTGAACTCTTAATGACCAATGGAAATAGTGAGGAATCATCAGATAATTAAAACGGCATTTAATTCAGACTGTCCAATATCTGCCTGGAATCATTTTAGATACTGCACAAAACACAGAAAATGATAAGACCTACTCATTTCTTTGCAGCTGCTACTTTGAGAGACAAAATAAACACACATGAAAGCAGAATGAACAGTGGAGGTAGCTGATAATTAAGCAGAGCTACATCGCTATTCTGAGGTTGTTGCTGTTGTTACTGTTATGTGTGTTGCAAATCCCAAGTTAACAAGTAGCAGGTAACGTTGAGTGGTGTCAGGCATTTTTCTTACCTTATCTTATTCATCTTTACAATAGTTCTATTGTCACCTCTCTTTTGCAGAAAAAGAAACTGAGGCTCAGAAAGGTCAACTTCCTTGCGCATAAACACCAGAATAGAATTTTGAATCCAATTAAGTCTATACTTTTGATTATTATACTTTGCAAGCATTCAGCATTTTCCGTATGTGAGTACAAAAGGTGTTGGCCTCTGGGAATGGTGATAGGGATGCATTTCTTTCTGGGACAGCATTGAAAGTAGCTGTTAAAATACGAATGGAACCTGTGCTATAATGCAGTCCATCAGACATAATAAAAATAACAGAGCAGTTGAAGGAGCTTTTGTATTTTGAAACCAGTTCCATATAAATTGTGGATTTTTAAATAAGCTGTCATTTGGTTACCGGTATTGCCATGCCCACTGAAAGGATGAGGAAATTGACCAAAGACACCAAATGACTTATCTTATGCGACATTGCCAGGGACAGATCTGGGAATAGAAATCAGTCTTCTAGGCCCCTTTGTACCAAGGATTTTTTCAGAATTGGGCAAGTAAAAACCAGACAGTTTTGCAGGTTTAGTGGCAAATCTGGACAGGTTGAGCTTCCACAACTGTGGCAAAGGTGAAAGAGAAGTCAGAGAATATAGACAGGGGGTTGGAAGCCCTTTGGCTTTCCTTCAATCTGGTCACTTGGGCTTTTTATTTTTTAAACTCAGAAAAATGACGTATCATTTCTGGCTGATGCCATCTGTAGTCATTCCCAATCTTTTTGATATCCAGAGAGCAGTTCATCTCCCAGCAGTGGTATGGAGCAGGAAAACTGACCTCTTGGAGGACTGCTATTCTTGTGCTATTTAATGTGAAGTACCACACATAGTTGACACTCAGGAAACTATTCCTCTTATATCCTTTTTGGAATCAGTCAATGTATTATGATTAATACATTAAAAAATTGTAAAACATTGATAGAATCTCTCAGGAAGATGTTAGCAGGCACAGATTGCTTCAGAATAAAAGCTGACTTCTGAAGGGACTTCAGAGGCTGTTGAAGGAAAAGAGTGGAAGGAAACTTCTTTTGAACAGTGTGTGTTTTGTTTCAGATATGCAGAATAAAAAACCAGACTATGTTATTGAAACATTTTGAAACACTACTTCATTCACTGTATACTTTTTGGATTGAAAACCACTAGATGATTTGTATTGCACTGTTTTCCCTGTTCCTAGGTTAATCTCATATTTTGTATTTCCTTGGTGAATTGTGTCTCAAAGGTTCTCAATGGGACTCATAAGTGTATGTAACATTCTTCCCTATATTCCTGGAAAACCACCACCTCTCTTCTGAAGGGGACATTACCTGGGGAGACAGTGCGTGACATGGCTGATCAGTCAGCCTGTTCCAGTATCACACGTTGTTAGACATCTCCAGAACCACCAGCACATCAAGTCACTTAGCACAATGGCATTGGCAGTTGTTAATTGCTTTTTATGGTTAACCTCTTTTCAGTGATATTTTGCTCCCTATAACATTTGAACAAAATCATTACTTGAAATCAAATCTCCAGTATCTTTAATAAAAGCTAATTCAGCCTCAGACCACAAAAAGGCAGATGCAGTGGTCCAAGGAAGATGGAGGAGCAGCCTAACTCCAAGCAGCAGATCCTATCAACTAGTCTGTGTCCAGTTACAGAAACTGAGGAGGGTTTTCTGTAAGAGCAGAGGCTCTGCACAAAGCCCACATGGTTGACCAGTCCGTGCGGCCTTACCTAGAGACACAGTCCTGGTATCATCTTGACCGGTGAATGCATAACCAGTGTGTTAGACAGCTCAGTGAGGGAATGTAGGGTGAGTGTTCTATCCTCTGTGCAGAGGAGCTTGGGAGCTTGGGAGCTACACCAGAGACATCAGCCCTGTTTCTCATCTGCCGGGTTAGAGGAGATTGTAAGAAAGTTCATGACCAGGGCCCCAGAGTTGCTGAGAATGAAGGAGTTATTTCTGGGCCTAGGGAAATTCTGGCTGGCTCCTATCTCTCCTGTTCATCTTCTGACACAAAAGGGTATTCCTGGGCTTCTTTGTAAGCCCATCAGGAACACTAAATGGCAGTATCAAAGAGGGTAAACATTGCATGATTAAAAGAACAGTCATCTACTTCCTCATCTTGATTAGAATTTGTACTTGAGAAGTATGAGTTGCATTTTATGAGTTCCTGACTTATTCAACCATCGCTTAACAGGACACTCATGCTGAGCCAGGTAGGCTATTGGGTGTTTATGAATGCAAAGACTAATAGAATTATTTGTCTTCCAAGAGCTCATAGTCTGCTAAATACATACACACATGCATGCACACATACATGCATACATACAAACACAGATGCATGCATGAATACATACATACATACTTGTGATACAAAGAGTACCTGATAAGAATTGCTCAGCTGCTGACACCTGGGAAGGCCTCAGGTTCCTCTTCTGTGACATGGAAATGTATGTAATGGCCTTTTTGCTTTTCTCTAGCTCTGATGTTTCTTGGTTTCTTTTAAATTATTATCAATAAATATCATGGTTCTTAGAAATGTAGAATATTTTGTTTGCTACAAGATAGTATCATTCTGTCAGTTCAATCACTGCATATGTTCTTCCCCACAATCTTAGGTTAAATAGGCTTAATGCCTGTATTTTAAGGCTTTCAAATGTAAAAAGTAAAAATATTTTCTGACATGGGCAAGTGTTACTAAATTTGGAGGAAATGTATACATCAAATACATTACAATATTTATATCACATCACTAGAATCCATTTTTTAGCAGGGACTTGTTGCAGTGGAACCATCTTTTGAAACAATGGTTTTAGATTCTGCCCAAGTTTCCCACAAATTTGTAAAATATCTAGGTGAATCCATTATGATTAGCAATGGACAATACATTGTTGTAAGCAGAGTAGAGTTCCAACAGAAAAAAATCATCAAATTAGTGTTCCCATCTAACGAGGCATGTGGCAGATCCTTGTCACTTTGTGTGTGTGCATGTGTGTGTGTGTGGGTGGGTGGGTGTGTATGAGAGGGAGATTATGGTCATCATCATTGAGAAGAAAGAAGGGAGGTTATACCTTTGTAGGTTTTGTAAGTTAGTGGACTGCATCATTACCTTCATTCCTTCTCCCTGCCTAAGCAGTTCTTTCATTCACTTGCACATCTATTTACCTATTGTGCTCCAGGCTGATTTTAAACTGTGTTGCATCCTCTCTCACCTTTGAGTAAAAGTGGATTTTATCATTTATAGTCTCTGTGACTCTAGACTTGAGATTTGTTTTTTGTGAGCCTCAATTTTTTGACCTGTGAAATGGGGGAATACTTTCTGTCAAGGTTTCTTAGGATTTAATAAGCCCGTATGTGATAAAAGGTCACAAGTATGCCAGCAGCCTTCAAAGATGATGTATGATAAGCTGGTGCTGAAGACACGTCCGCCCCTTTCCTTGCTCATTACATTGGCTTGCAATGTAGAAATTGACTTTGGTTAACATTTGTCCGATTTCGGCAATTTTTGATAAAAGCTTGCTTTAATATCTTGTGTTAGAGATCTGTTTTTTTGGTTTTGTTTGCAGAAAATGCTAATAATGTATTTGTTATTTACACAAATTTATGGGGTCTGTGAGAAATTTTGTTACATATAAGTCAGGGTATTTCAGGTGCCCATCACTTGAGTACAGTATATTTTTGTTAAGTATAGCCACTCTACTGTGTTTTCAGTCATTGAGTTTATTTATTCTTACTGTATATTTGTACCCTTTAACACACTTCTCTTCATACTCTCCTCCCCCACTCACCCTTTCCAATCGGTTGTCTATTTTTTTACTCTGTAGCTCCATGTGTTATGTTTTTTTATCTTACGCATGTGAGACCATGCGATACTTGTTTCACTTAAGAGAATGACCTCCAATTCCATTCATGCTGCTGGTAAAGGAATGATTTTATTCTGTTTCTAATGGCTGAATAGTATACTATTATGTATACATACCACACTTTGTTTATCCATTTATCTGCCAGTGGACGCTTAGGTTGATTCCATATCTTTGCTATTGTGAAGAGTATTGTAATAAACATGTGAGTGCAGGTATCCTTTTCATATATTAGTTGCTTTTCCTTTGCATAGGTACCTAGTGTTGGGATTGCTGAGTCAAGTGTTAATTTTATTTTTAGGGTTTTTTTTATCCCCCATAGTGCATATACTAGATTACATTCCCACCAACAGTATATAAGAGTTCCCTTTTCTCTGCATTCTTACCAACATTTGGTATATTTTTTTGTCTTTTTAATAAATAACTATTCTGACTAGGATAATATGATATCTCATTGTGGTTTTAGTTTGTATTTCTTTGATTTGTGGTGTTGAGTATCTTTTCATATATCTATTGGCCATTTGAAATACTGATAATTTTGGATTACTTAAGAGGCTTGTGATTTCTAAGAGTTTTATTTACATATTTCTCTTAAATATTATTTTCTAATTATTTCCATTGATAATTTATCATTTCCCTAGTTATTCCATATATAACAATAATTCTATTACATGTATAAATAAGGTAATATACTCCCTCTATCGAATCTATTTATCTATAGTTTGATTAGAAACTCATACCAGGTGAACACATTCTGATATTTTAAAGTATCAATTGAATAGATTCTGTAAGGAAGAAGAAGTTCACAATTTTGTGCACAACAAAGAGCATTGGGAATAAACCCAGAGCTTGATGATTCAAGTCAGGGCTCTACCACTGTCCCTTAGTTAAGGCAGCTCTGGTTGTGACAGAGACCACTCAGGCTAGCTTAAGACAAAGGATTTAGTGTAAGCCTCCAGTAGTCAATTTCACTGTCATCTAAGATCAGTAGGTAAAGTACAGGCAGACCCTGTGTGGATCAGAACAGAAATCCAGTAACGAGATCCCTATCTTTCTCTCTTTTAGGCTGTACATTTTCCCTTCATGTCATCTTCCCTCTCGTCTTCATGTGTCAACTTTATTTTTTTCTTCACTGATTTCTTTTGCTTGCCCATATTGTATGTGACTTTGCAGGGTCATTTCTTGGTCCCTCAGAACATAGCTTGACCATTCATTTCCAAAGCCTACATCCAACTGTAGCCTCTTTGTGTCTTAGTTCAAATTCTCAGGACAACCCAGTGAAGAATTCATTGGTTTGAGATGAAATATCTATTTCTGATCTGTTTAGCAGTTTTGGGTGGAAAGGTTTCAAACAACGAACCATATCTACTATAACCCTTACTAGTTTGGTTAACAAATAAATTTTCTCATTTGAAAAAATTTAGATAATACCACTTCCTTCAAAGGATAATGTGAAGATGAAGTAAAATAATGTTTGTGAGATTTTGGATAAAATATTAAAAGTTCTACAGCAAGAGAAGGACTTGTGGTTAGGATAGTGGTTACTAGGTAAGTTGAAGCATTTGGCAGCTGGTATTGCTGAAATGACAGCTATTCCCTTTAAATTCACTTCCACTCATTTCAAAGACTTTTGCCCCAATTGTGCTGTAACACATGAAGGCTTATGTAATGGTGTTTTGGAAGACTGAACAGAGACTACACTGTTTAAATTAGGACAAATCAGTGTGAACTGCAAGGGGAAAAATAGATGGGGCTGCTAGTGTCCCAAATGTTGAAATATTTAATACTATCCAATCTTGACATTTAGAATGTATTGTCTTTATTAAATTTAACAAAGGGCAAAAAAGACGTAGAAATATTGTGAAAAGGCAAATGAAAGTGGCTGATCTTTTGTCAGCAAATACACCTAATAGCTGAACTCTTAACCTTCAACTAATTGTTAGTTGAACCACTTCTTTTTATCAAGTCAAAGTACTTAATTTATTGATTGCCTTAAAAAAAAAACAAACTAAACTCAGTTTTTCCTTTGGCAATGCTGGGATCTGGAGAGAATTGCATAAATGTGCAAGTCATTATTTTGAAAATACATCAGAACTTACAGATCAATCAAACATATTAAGTAGTTGATATGCTTTTTTCATGAAATTCTGGACGAAATGTCTAATATAGGGATTTTTTTTTGTCATTTCTACTGACACTGTAAGATATAAAGTGGAAAAAAAAGACAGTGGACTCATTCTTGCTTTTAAAATGTTGTTCATATGACAGGACTTGACATTTTCCTTGTAACCACCTCACTCACACAGAGCATGCTGGTATAGTCTAACTTTGCTGTAACCCGAGGCAATATGACTGGCTACTGTTTACGGAATAATATATCAAGTTGGATTCCTAGTTAGATATAAAGATGCTTAATGGCTTTTCATTTAAAAGAATGCATTGCAATCTTATGAGAAATATTTTAAATAAGAGTGTTCTCTGGTATCATCGTCTGATTGGTTGAATCATTTGTGTGCTTTGTCCATATGTGAATTATCTGCAAAATTCACAGGCTAATATTCAGCTAACATATCATTAGGGAGATCTAAAATCTTTAGAGAGTTAAGACCGCTGCTAAACATGGATCTCCAAATCATATTGAACGTCATGACATACCACTCTTCCTCAAAATCCAAGTTGTCTGTACAACCAAAAATGTTGACAAAAGCTTCTGCGAGTGAAAGGTTCTGTCCTAACTCATAGGCTACTTTATCTGCAATGTTTAATTAAACATTTAGCTTTCTCCTGTTTATTTGCTTTATAGCAAATAAAACTATTGCAAAAAAACCCTATTTTTATGTACCTATTAATCTCTTTTATCTCACCTCATTTTTTCCTTCTGTGATATCTTCTGGTTGTGGGCTTTTAAGCTTTTGCTCATATTTTTATCTCTGCAAGTATATTGTGTGTGGGTATTTTGAGGGCAAGGACCACTTCTCAAACTTCTGCATATGCTAAAAAAATTGCCCACCAAATTAACGTACATGTACTAGCTGCTCAATAAGCATTGGCTGAAAGAATAAGGACTTTTCTATTTACAGATGCTAGTCCCAGCTTAGACCCTTTTAAGACGTCTTAGGCACTTTTTTTCTCCCTGTGTCTAATTATACTTACCAGGAAGTTCATGTCACAGAACTGACTGTCATTTCATTAATGAAACATCTAATCTATGTAATACATTTTCCATATTGTTAACAAATGCATACAATGTTGAACCCTGTTTATTTTGCATTTTTTTACATCTATTCCAGGTATAGGAAGTCTCATGTATGAATGCCTCATATGAGATGAAAGTGATATTTACGTATATTCAGTCTCGTGTTATTGATTTTTTTAATTTGATTTTAACTAAGTAGTTTAAGCAAGGGAGGGATGTAGCCTTTTGCTTTAGGACAATCACTTTGGTTGCATTTGTAACACAGATTTTAGAGGCAAAGACCACAGATGAAGACAGGAATTTCAAAGCATTTGGTATAATCTAGGCAAGAGGTGATGATAATGTTAGGATCTAGTTTAGTGGCAATGGGATTGAAAAAAGTAGACAGATTTAAAAGACATTTAGTTGGAATAATTTTTAAAGTGATTGAATTTCAGATATTCTGAGGAGTAGGAAGGGATGGTTTGTGTTTTGAAGGATCCTTCTGGCTCAGAGCATACATTTTAAAACTAGAAGTCATAGGTTGGGTGCGGTGGCTCACACCTGTAATCCCAGCAATTTGAGAGGCCAAGGCAGCTGAATCATGAGGTCAGGAGTTCAAGACCAGCCTGGCCAACATGGTGAAACCTGTCTCTACTAAAAATACAAAAAAATTAGTTGGGGGTAGTGGCAAGCATCTGTAATCCCAGCTACTTGGGAGGCTGAGACAGGAGAATCGATTGAACGTGGGAGGCAGAGGTTGCAGTGAGCCGAGATAGTGCCACTGCACTCCACTCCAGCCCAGGCAACATAGTGAGGCTCTTTCTCAAAACAAACAAACAAACAAAAAACAATAACAACAAAAAACCTAGAAGACATATGGGTCTTGTTGGGGAGTTGCTGAAATTGTCTATGATGGTAACTTGATCTAGGATGAAAACAGCAGAAATGGGTAGAAGTGGACGAGTTGGAGGGAGATTGTGCTGAGAGAGTAAAGACAACAACAATTGAAGATGCCTTTGGTATGGGAGGAGGATGAGGGGGAGAGAGATGTCAAGGATGGCCCTGTGTGTGGGTATTGGGATATAATCATTCACTGAGATGGGGAACTGTGGAAGAGGATCCTTTTGAGAGGAAGATTAAAGCTTTCTCTTTGGCATGTTGACTTTGAGATGACTTGGGAACTTTCAAGACGATTTTTAAAGTTGGTAAGTGGATATGTACCTCTAGAGCCATGAGGGGAGACCTGGGTTGGAGTTATACAATGAGTTACTGTGTATAAGTGGCAATTCAAGGCATTGGGAATGAATGAAATTGCCAGAAAAAAAGAAGAGGGCTACATGTTGAGGAGAGAGGAACTTTAGTACTTATACACTGGGTCAAGGGAGTTAATCCTGCAAAGGAGATGAAGAAGGGGGAGTGCCCACAGTTGGATTTCACTGGTCAGAAGCAATGAAAGAACAAGTGAAGTACAGTATACAGAACACTGATTAAAAAAAGGATTTTTTCCTTCTCTTGTTTTGACCAACATTGGCATTTTCTTATTGCTTCACTAACCTGTGTTGGTGTAGTGCTTTCTTGGAGACTCTTAAGATAAGCAGAGAACTCTGTTTCATGAGATCACTCAATGTTCAGACCATATCAGATGCATCTGTTTTTAAAAAAAATTAACACTGCAAATATGTGTGCAATACCAGAATTGCAGGAAGGATAATTCTAGGCCTGGCTTTACTCTATGTTGCTGTTCTTTGTAATATACCTTTCACACTTTAGGGAACACAATATACTCTAGGATGGCTGTGGTCCAGAAGAAACTCCCCACCCCAACCCCTTACTCATATTCCTTCCTACCTTCTTCCAACAGCTCGTTGGGAAGTGGTGTTTTTAGCAGGTCCTTGTCCATATGTTCTAATTTTAGTAGCTCAATCCTTAATGTAACAAAGCACAAAGATACAAAGTCTCCTCATACTAGAATTTTGTAATTGTTTGCAGGTATTTCAGGAACCAGCAGAAATGACACAAAAGAATTTTTATTCCTCCGCTCTCAAAATTTCCTTCTCATTTCATGTAGTAGTGACCATAGCCTAGCTGATCCTGAGGATCATCTGCTTGTTGTCAAAGTAGTGGGATTTCTCAGGCTGAGGGTAACATTTTTGAATGATAATATTATTATATTAAATGTTACCTTATAAAGCATACTCTTGGTTAATTTTATGTGTCAGCTTGACTGGGCTAAGGGATGTCCAGGTAGCAGGTAAGACATTATTTCTGGGTATGTCTATGAGGGCATTTCCAGAGAGATTGTCAGTTGAATCAGCAGACTGATTAAAGAAGATCACCCTCATTAATGTGGGCAGGCATCATCCATTCCATTAGGGCCCAAATAGAACAGAAAGGTAGAGAAGGGCAGATTCATTCTCGAGCTGGAACATTGGTCTTCTACCTTTCAGCATTGGAGTGTCTGGTTCTTGGGTCTTGATATTTGGACTGGGACTTACCCCATTGACTTCACTGGTTCTCAGTCCTTTGGACCTGTGTTAATAATGACACCACTGGCTTTCCTGGGCCTCCAGTGGGGCAGACAGTATACTGTTGGACTTCTTAGTCCCATATGATCAATCTCAGCCAAGTGGACACAACCTCTTCCTAGGTCTCCACATGTATACTATTGGCTCTGTTGCTCCGGAGAACCCTGACTAATACACGCACAAAGTACGTGACTATGGACATAACAAGGAGTTTCAGCTCATCAATTTGCCCGCTAAGGACCTTATATGAATAAAATAATTAACTTTAGAAATACTAAAAAATAAAAAACCATTGATATATGGAACAAAACTGATGAGTCTCAAAATTATCCTAAGTGAAAGAAACAAGGCAAAAAGAGTACGTACTGTATAATTTTACTTACATAATATCTTGGAAAATGCAAAATTGTCAATAACGGAAAGCAGGTCTGTAGCTGCCTGGAGCAGGTCTGTATCTACACCCTGCTGTAGGGACTAGAGCAGGGTGCTGGGGGAGAGATCTGGGGTAGATACCAAGGGAAATTTTAGGGGTTAATTCAAATGTCCATTAGCTTGATTGTGGTGGTGGTTTCAGATATCAGAATTAATCAAACTGTACACTTTAAATACATAGTTTATTTTATTTCAGCTATACTTCAATAATTAAAAAACATACTAAGTGACTAAAAAATCAATTTTAAAGTTCTTTTTAACTCTCAAATCCTGTGATTCTCTTATTTTAGAGGTGAGGGGACTACAGGCAAAGACAATGTCTTGTAAGAGTTACTTTTGCACCTAGCATTAGCGCTAGATGGTTATGGTTACAGATTGTTAGTTCCTGGAAACTACTTTTATAACAGAGGGTCTCCTTCCTCTAATCTAGTGAGAGAAAAATTCTTCACAATTTAAAAATACTTACAGGTTAAAGGAGAAATACATATGTTGTAGACACAATTACTGAAAAATAAAACACTTTTCTTACCACTCAGTTGTCTTTTAATTATATACAATAAAACTTCATCCGCAATGTAGAGTTGTGAAAACTCTGTACAAATTTGTAGTAAGTCAAAATTTTGAATTTTAAAATAAAATGTCATTTTGGTTATGACTTATTCATGGACCATGATTATATTTGGAGTTGAGACTCCATTACACAACATCCTCTCCTATTTTAAAACCCCTATTTTGGCTGTTTTTTAATACCTTTTAATTCAGTCATGATTAAATGTATCTTCTAAATTATCATAAACTCTGTAATAATGGATATTACAAAGTTTTATTTTTGCCCCCGCTGTGTTTTGTTTGTTATAGAGATAGAGTTTCTTCCTATGTTGTCCAGGCTGCTCTCAAATTCCTGGCCTTAAGCAATCCTCCTGCCTTGGCCTTTCAAAGTGTTGGGATTACAGGTGTGAGACATCATTTGGCCTCCATTCTATTTTATTTTTTTTATTATACTTTAAGTTCTGGGGTACGTGTGCAGAATGTGCAGGTTTGTTACATAGGTATACACGTGCCGTGGTGGTTTGCTGCATCCATCACCCCATCGTCTACATTAGGTATTTCTGCTAATGCTATCTCTCCCCCAAGATAATGCTAATCCCCCCACCCCCTGCTGTCCCACCCCTACCCACCCCCAGCCCCCGACAGGCCCCAGTGTGTGATGTTCCCAACCCTGTGTCCATGTGTTCTCATTGTTCAACACCCATTTATGAGTGAGAACATGCAGTGTTTTGTTTTCTGTTCTTGTGTCAGTTTGCTGAGAATGATGATTTCCAGGTTCATCCATGTCCCTGCAAAGGGCATGAACTCATCCTTTCATATGGCCGCACAGTATGCCATGGTGTGTATGTGCCATATTTTTTTTATCCAGTCTATCATTGATGGGCATTTGGATTGGTTCCAAGTTGTTGCTATTGTGAACAGTGCCGCAGTAAACATACGTGTGAATGTGTCTTTATAATAGAATGATTCATAATCCTTTGGGTATATACCCAGTAATGGGATTGCTGGGTCAAATGTTATTTCTCTTTCTACATCTTTGAGGAGTTGCTACACTGTCTTCCACAATGGTTGAACTAGTTTGCTCTCCCACCAACAGTGTAAAAGCATTCCTATTCCTCCATATCCTCTCCAGGATCTGTTGTCTCCTGATCTTTTAATGATCACCGTTCTAACTGGCATGAGATGGTATCTCAACGTGGTATTGTTTTGCATTTCTCTAATGACCAGTGATGATGAGCATTTTTTCATGTTTTTTGGCTGCATGAATGTCTTATTTTGAGATGTGTCCGTTCATATCCTTTGCCCACTTTTTGATGGGGTTTTTTTTTTTTTTTCTTGTAAATATGTTTAAGTTCGCCGTAGATTCTAGATATTAGCCCATTGTCAGATGGGTAGATTTAAAATTTTTTTTCCCATTCTGTTTGTTGCTGGTTAACTCTAATGATAGTTTCTTTCACTGTGCAGAAGCTCTTAACTTTAATTAGATCCCATTTGTCTATTTTGGCTTTTGTTGCCATTGCTTTTGGTATTTCTGTCATGAAATCCTTGCCTATGCCTATGTCCTGAATGGTATTGTCTAGGTTTTCTTCTAGAGTTTTTGTGGTGTTTAGGTCTTATGTTTAAATCTTTAGTCCATCTGGAGTTAATTTTTGTAGAAGGTGTAAGGAAGGGATCCAGTTTCAGCTTTCTGCATATGGCTAGCCAGTTTTCCCAAAGCCAATTATTAATAGGGAATCCTTTCCCCATTGCTTGTTTTTTGTCAGGTCTGTCAAAGATCAGATGATTGTAGATATGTGGTGTTACTTCTGAGGCCTCTGTTCTGTTGCATTTGTCGATATCTCTGTTTTGGTACCAGTACCATGCTGTATTAATCACTGTAGCCTTGTAATACAGTTTGAAGGCAGGTAATGTGATGTCTCCACCTTTTTTGTTTTTCCTTAGGATTGGCTCTGCGGGCTCTTTTTTGATTCTATATGAAATTTAGGGTGTTTTTTTTTTTCCAGTTTGTGAAGAAAGTCAATGGTAGCTTGATGGGTATAGCATTGAATCTATAAATTACTTTGGGCAGAATGGTCGTTTTCATGATATTGATTCTTCCTAACCATGAGCATGGCATGTTTCTCCATCTGTTTGTGACCTCTCTTATCTCCTTAAGCAGTGGTTTGTAGTTCTCCTAGAGGAGGTGCTTTACATCCCTTCTTAGTTGTATTCCTAGGTATTTTATTCTCTTTGTTGCAGTTTCGAATGGGAGTTTACTCATGATTTGGCTCTCTGTCTGTTGTTGGTGTATAGGAATGCTTGTGATTTTTGCACATTGATTTTGTATCCCGAAGTCCAATTTCTTGCCTGTGCTTTTTCTAGGATATATTTAAAAGATACATTTTTGTTGTATTTCAAAAATGTTGTCATAGGCAGAAATTTGATGAAGATAATTAATGCTTAGATAAATTCAGAATACTTATAAATACAAAAGTATTTTGTTGGTGAAAGAATGAGAATAATAGTAGTTTTAAAAATGTAAGGAGAATCTAATTTACAGGGTTTTTTTGTTGCACGTTTTCTGTCTGTGTGTGTTTGTGTGTGTGTGTGTGTGTGTGTGTGTGTGTATACATATATATGTATTTTTTTTTTTGAAGGTCTTGCTCTGTCCCCTAGGTTGGAGTGTAGTGGCCCAATCTCAGCTCACTGCAATCTCTACCTCTTGGGCTCAAGCTGTTCTCCACCTCAGCCTCCTGAGTAGCTGGGACTATAGGCATGTACCACCACACCTGGCTAATTTTTGCAGTTCTTGTAGAGATGGGGTTCCACCATGTTGCCCAGGCTGGCTTGAACTCCCATCCTCAAGCAGTCTGCTTTCCTTAGCCTCAGCCTCCCAAAGTTCTGGGATTACAGGAATGAGCCACTGTTCCAGGCCTTGGTCTATATTTTGAACAAAAATACAAAGAAATTGTTTTATCAATCAGTCTTTTTTACTTAACAAAATATTTCATACTTCTGGCTCAAATACTTGTGATTCCATTTCCACTAGAAATGAGAGATTCATCTCTCTTTTTTTTTTTTTTTTTAAGGTGTTCATTTTTGAGCCTTTAATCTCAGCATTCTCATGTGTGCCACAGTGTGAATGTAGTATGACAGGTAAGAAGTACATTCTGGTTGTGATACATCTTGACATCTTCTCAAGGAGAGAGTCAAATAGAATGACAGAAACCCGGAGGTAACATAGGGGATATAGTTTTTGTATAATCTCAAACTATTTCATGCCTCAGAGTTAGGAATTCAATATGTGCAAATTTTCTTAATAGAAAAGAATTAAAAGTGATACTGTAGAATTGTGAATGACATTACCCATCTGAAAAGTGGTATGCAGGTGGCCCACAGAATTTTTTGTCTTTATGATGAGATTAATTCGTATGAGATATATCAGTTGTCTATTGCTGTTGTAACGATTTCCCTCAATCTTAATGGTTTAAAGAATAAAAAAATGTGCATCTTAGAGTTCTATAAGTCAGAAGCATAAGTGGCTCCCACTGCGCTAATATCAAGGTGTCAGCTGGGCTATGTTCTCTTCTGCAGGCTCCAGGGGAGAATCCATTTCTCTATCTTTTTCAGCTTCTAGAGGTTGCTTTCATTCCTTGGCTTATGGCCTGCTTCCTCCATCTTCAAAGACAACAGTGCTACATCTTTTGATGACCTCTCTTAACTTTTATCTCTGGCAAAAAGGTTCTTTTAAGAACTCATGTGATTTAAATGGGCCCTCCTGCACAGTTCAAAATACTCTTCCTTCCAGGTCCTTAACCTTAATCACATGCAAAGACCCTTTGCAATGTAAAGTAACATATTCACAAGTTCCAAGAATTAAAACATGGACATCTTTGAGAGGTCATTATTCTGCCTATCACATTGGATAAAATACTAGAACAGTTAGGGACTAAACAAGGGCAGAGACAGATTGAATGAATAGACATGTTTTGGAGAGTGTCTGTTGGTATGGTCTTCAAGAGAAGAACCAATAAAAAAAATTATCAACAAAAAGAAAAGTAGATGTTGGGATAACACCTTTTAGTTAGCAGTTGCCACACTGCACATAGAGCAATCCTCTTTGTTCATTCAATGTTTAAATAAACTAATTACACTATTAGGCCTGTCCTGTCATCTGTTTCCCAATCTGGGTAGCAAATATAATTCCATCATTTAGGTACTTGAAGTTCTATAGCAAACAGTTGAAAACTACTAAGGTAAAATAAAACTAGGTTAATAGACAGAGTTTCTAGAGTTTCTAACCTAGAGTATATTTAGGGTCCACAGAAGAATGACAATAACTGTAGCCCAACTAAACGATAAACCAAATTTTGTCTTCTCAGAAAAATGTTTTTGACTTAACTAAATAAAACTATAATATGTCTAATCAAAAGAAGGGCAAGATTTAGTTCTAGTTTTTAAATTTGCAAAACAAAGTGTCAGTTGTCACAAAACTTACTAATAAAAGAAGGAAAATTCTACTTTAAAAATCATTTTAAAACATTGCTGGATAATATCCTCTTTGTTTTAGTAATTAAATATCTTTAATTTCTTCAGAATCCTTTTAAACTGTATTTTTCTTAAGTTGATTTTAATTAATGAGCTGGATAAAATGAATATTCATGTGAATCTAGTAGGTGGCTACAAACTTAGCTGGATTTGATAGTCTTAAAACTAATTGTAGTTTAAACTAACTGAAATTTAGAGCTCAAGATATAAAATCAGTGACAATTGAGTAAAGCAGGGATCCAGGCAAAGGAGAAAGATAATTTCATATGTCACGGGAAATTTCTCAGCGTCAAATTTACAGAAAGTTTGAAAAATGCCTCTTCCTCCCCACTACTGATGCTTATAAAAGCAATAACTGGTTTTGCATGCAAAATATGCCTGAATTATGCAGCAGAATTACTTGGTTTATTTCTAAAAGTTAATTTATGTGTGAATGTAAATCAATACCATGTTTACTTGTGTAATATTTTGACCCTATCCCCTGTAGCGGGCTGGACAACCTAGGAAAAAATCCAGAATTCCTGATTTCAGTCTTGAGTCTAGATGGAAAAGAGAAGAACTCAGTGAAGCAGAGGAATTTGGAGGCAGAGAAAAGTATCAGTGCTTATTAAACCCTACCACGTACCAGATGAACTGTTTCATGCTTTCTACACATTGTCACACATTTTAAAGCGAGTTATCACCCAGGAGACAACACTTGAGTGTGGCCAAGAACCTTGTGCAAGGTCACACACTCTACGTAGTCTAGAGTCTACTCTGGCTTGGACGCTTATAGGCGTGACTCCAAAACTTTGTTTTTCTTATCTCCTCCATGCTACCTCCCTGAACCTTGAGGCCTATTTTATTTTATTTTATTTCTCTTCTCAATCAGAAGGTCCTGCTGGCCTCAGACAACAAGCTAAGTCCCTCCAAATCTCTGATGCTGTCATGTTTATAGGATTCCCCAAAGCAGCCCAGGGTCCTCAAACTAGATAAGCCTTCAAATCAAGGGACTTTTCTTGTTCTCCTAGTTGGGGGATTCATTCACGTTTTCTAATCTGGCCTCCTAAGTGATGAGTCCCGTCTGGGAGCAGATGGAATATGTGATGCTGTCTTAAAGGGGGTGGGCCATGGTTATGTTTCAGCTCAGATTCTCCCTGTCTTGTCAACTCACATCAGATTTCTCTGAGGATTTCAGTTTTCCTCTCCATTGTTTCCTTCTGTACGCCGTTTGGGGTTAGCAGGGTAGGCATGGGACCAAAAATAATTTTTCCAATTTTAAAAGAACCTTTTCGGCAATGTTGACTATAGTTAAAACTAGAGAACAAAGAAATGATTATACAGGCTACTGAAAGAGAAAGAAACTTAAATGTTGACAAATAAGGAAGGTACAACTGTGTGGAATATATGTCTGATAAAAATGCTATCAATTTATGTAATATTTTTATTTGATTACAAAATCATATGATAACTGTGTTCATGGTGTATTTATCACAGGTATAAGTGAGTTCCCTTTAAGGCCAATAGGGTATTATTGAGAAAAAAAATCCTGTAAAAAATGTTTAAAATATAGGGAGACATTACAGTGAAAAGATATTTATCATGCCATTATATTGCCCAGCAAGAGGAAAATAGTTAAATAAATTCTTGATTCTGTTGTGATGTCCTCAGCCTTTAACAGTGGTGTTTATGAATAATTTATAATGACATAGAAAAAAAATTTTACAATAATATTCTAAAACAAGAGAGGGATATGATCTTAATTATGAAAATGCAAAAAAATCTAAACAAAACTGCTAAAATGTTAACAGTCTTGCCTGAGGAGTTCTGGTTTATTGCTGATCTTTTCTTCTGCTTCATTATGCTTTTCCAATATTTACAACTAGAAAAAAAGGTTCCATGATGAAAAAAATAACAAAAGAGTTCATGAGTATTTTCATGTGGCCAATGAGGAAATAAAATATCCTTCTGGTCAGATGGGATTTCTCATTGTTGGAATTTAAATGGATATGTGACCTTTCTGTTTAGATTAATGCCAGTGGAAATCAGGTAGTGACAGTAAACCTGAAGACTATGTTATTTCAGTAAAGGGAAAAAGTAATTAGAAAAGTAATACAACAGAAATTTCTTAACTGTGAAAGAACAAGGAAAGGGATATCATGAGTCATATAAGGTACATCTTTCAGACATTAAAATATGATGTGATTTACTTTTGAACACACATAAGTTAATCTTGGAGTAAAACAAAAATTACATCTTAATGCATTTGGTATGTTTTTCCTTTTTATAATTTCATTTAATGTAAGATTATCTTATAAAACAGACAGGTCATCTAGAAATTTAGGAATCAGGTATCAAGTCTCAGTTCATTGTTTTAAAAACTTTTAAAGTGCTAGATTTGGCTTTCCATATCAGTGAGCAATGACTTATGTAAGTATATAAATATAATACTTTAAAAAGTTTTAGCTTTTTTTTTTTTTAATAGACTCTTTCCAAAAGAGCTGATTTAGATGCACTGCGAAATTAAGCAGAACATACAGAATTCCCATTGGCCAGTATGCCACTTTCTTCCACACATGCATAGCCTCCCCACTATCAATCTCCTGCACCAGAGGAGATGCAGGTGCCTTAACATGTGTTAATCAGTGAATTTACATTGACACATCATTATCACATAATTTATATTAAGGTTCACTCTTGGTGTCATACATTCTATGAATTTTGGCAGATGTATATAATAACATTACTCTCCCATTGTAGTACTATGCAGAGTAATTTCACTGCCTCCAAAAATCCTCTGCCCTCCCTATTCATCTCTCCCTTCCTCCAATTCCTGACCACAACTGATCTTTTACTGTCTCCATAGTTTTGCCTTTTTCAGAATGTCATATAGTTAGAATCATATAATAATGTAGCCTTTTCCAGATTGGCTATTCTCACTTAATAATATGCAACTTAATATGTGTTTTTATGGCTTGGTAACCCAGTTCCTCTTGCATTGAATCATATCCCGTTGCTTATATATATTACAGTTTATTTAGCCATTCACCTACTGAAGGACATCTTGTTTACTTCCTAGTGTTGACAATTTTGAATAAAGCTGCTATAAACATCCATGTGCAGATTTTTATTGGTGTGTGTGTGGATATAAGTTTGTGATTCAGTTGGTTAAATGTGAAGTAGTACAATTGCTGGATTGTATGATAAGAGTATGTTCAGTTTTATACAAAACTGCCAAACTGTTCTCTAAAGTGGCTGTACCAACTTTGTATTCCCATCAACAATGGATGAGAATGCCCATTGCACCACATCCTTGTCAGCATTTGGTGTTGTTGGTGTTCTGGATTTTGGCCATTTTAATAGATATGTAGTGATATCTCATTCTTGTTTTAATTTGCATTTCTCTGCTGACATTTGATTATGGAGCATCTTTACACTTGTTTGCTATCTGTCTTTGGTGAGCTGTCTGTTCACATCTTCTGCCTATTTTTAATTGGGTTATTTTCTCACTGTTGAGTTTTAAGAGTTCTTAGAATATTTTGGCTGCCAGTCCTTTATCTGATAGATCTTTCGCAAATATTTTCCTCAAGTCTATGTTTTGTCTCCTCATTCTCTTGGCTATGTCTTTCACAGAGAAGAGGTTTTAAATTTTAATGAATCCCAGCCTATAGATGACTTCTTTCACGGATAGTGCTTTTGGCGTTATAACTAAAAGATCACCACCATACCCAAGACCATCTAGATCAAGCTTGTTCAACCTGCAACCCACAGGCTTCGTGTTGCCCAGGATGGCAATTCATAAACTTTCTTAAAACATTCTGAGACTTTTTGAATCTTTGAATGCAGCCCAACAAAAAATCATAAACTTTCTTAAAACATTGTAAGATTTTCCTGTGATTTTTTTTTTTTTTTTTAGCTTATCAGCTATCATTAGTATATTTTATATGTGGCCCAAGACAGTTCTTCCTCAAATGTGGCCCAGGGAAGCCAAAAGATTGGACACCCCTGATCTTGTTTTTTTTTTTTTTTTTCTATGTTACCCTCTAGAAGTTTTACAGTTTGACCCCTTACATTTAGGTCTATGCCTCATGTTGAGTTACTTTTTTTTTTTTTGGTAAGATTAAAGGTCTGTATCTAGATTCAGTTTTTTGGTAAGTGAATACCCAGTTGTTCTAGCACCATTTGTTGAAAAGACAGTCTTTGCTTCATTGTATTGCCTTTGCTCCTCTGCCAAAGATCAGCTGACTGTATTTATGTGTGCCTAATTATATGGCTCTCTATTCTGTTCCATTAATGTATTTTTCTATTATTTTGCCAATACTACACTGTCTTGAAAAGAGATTATTTTTAAAACCCACAGTAAGTACAGTTTCTTCTATCTGGGTTTGACACATATTTTCTGCAAAATAATTGCACTCTTGTAAAATGTTGCTCTCATGTTAAAATTAGTTCTGATGTTGTAAACAGCCTAAGTACAGTAGAAAAGATGAATTTACAGAAAAATTCTTTATTAGTGACAATTTTTTTCACTTTGTGTACAAGTTTTAAACCATTTCTGCAGGAATAAACATGAAATAAATTATTAGGATAATATTAGATTATATTTTCTTTTAAATATTTTCTTTAAAGTCACCCTCCAAAAAAGTATGTAAGGTAGAAAATATGAAGGAAAATCTTAATGTTCATTTACCACAATTCTGGAATAATCTTTTTAATAATTTTTAATAGGCCTTATATTTAAGATTGAAAGTTAAGGAACAGATTGAGAAATTTACAACCCAGTATCAGGTTAAAAACTCTTCCGTGTTTTTTGTCTCTTAACTGTCATCTTTCTCTCCATAGTAAAGAGAAAAACATTAGGCTGCTTCATCATCAGGTTGAGAAACACATTAGGTTAAGCTTTTTTCAGTGCCTAGATTTTGGTAAAGGGTGTTTTTTAGGGTATTGTCCTATGCTTGAAGTCAGAGCATGTCTGGTCAGCTTGGAGGTGACATTGACAGACTGATCTGTATTAGCCAAAGTCACAAGAGATTGCTTTATACATCTAATGTCCACTCATTAATTTACAGTAGGTGCTACATTTAATAAAATAACTGGAGTAGTTAAGCAAACAAGACACTCCCCTTGGGTGAGTAGATGTGCTCTAGTGGCTAAATTATAGATAGGAAACTTGCGTGGTGGCTATGAAATTAGAGCAATGGGAATTGAATATTAACATATATTTTTCTCCAGCCAAAGGGGCCGGATAATTAACCCTTGGCCCCTCCAGAGATTTTCCTATTCTAATAACCAGAGATGTTGCCTGTATCATTTTTTTTAATTTTAAAATTTTATTTAATGTTGGTAACTAACAAAAGATTGATGAGTACTGTGACAGGGTGTGGGCTGAACAAAAATGAACTGGAAGATACATAGCAACAGAAAAATCACAGTAGGAAATGCCTATATCTCTTAAAAATTTACCTTACCCACTTCTTTCTCCAGATCCTTTAAGCTTACTATAACATACTGCTATTAAATCATCCTTCATGAAATGTTGGTTTCGGTTTTCAAGATTATAGTACATTTCAGAACAGTTTTATTGTGGGTTCTTGCTTTTCTGACTGCTAGAGACACATATAAAAAATAAACCATCTGAAAATAACATAATAGATTACAATTAATTTGAATTATTGTGTGATGATTCTTACCTCATTTAATTTCAGAAATTGCTATGTATTGATTTAAGATTTCTATCCTATGATTTTGACTTAAATTCTTTCCTTTTAACATATTTTAGGCTAACATGTAGACTACCCAAGATCTGCATTTTAATTTTATATTTAAGTTTGATGGCTTACAAATATTGGCAGTTTTGCATTTTTGCTATCCACCTTAATGTATGCTACACTTGTTTCATTTATGAAAATAAGTTCGTTTTAAAGGTTTGTTCTCTACTATATAATTCATTCATGCTTCAGTTTATGGGATGAAGAATAATGATAGAAATATTTAATTTAATTTTGTATCCTACAAATCACTTTTAGAAATTTTTTAAAAATAGCATGCTGAGGGAGTCTTTTATTCTGTCATTTTTGTCAATTCTGCCATGATATTTTCATGGCATTTTAGTTAAAATGAATGTGTGTGCATTTGAGTTGTAAATTAAGATGTCAGTGTATTGGTTGCAGAAAGTATGTCATTCTAAGAAAATGGAAACAATGAATTCAATATTAAAGTTTTGTTTTTCATTTATTTATTAAATACAATATGTTATTCATGTGCTCATTATTTCAGAATTACACCAACATTTTAAGAGCAAGAAAATAACTAAAAATACTAGAATGGGGAAAGTGCAGTTGTGATGGATATGGCAGAGCATACTTTATTTTGGGGAAAGGGAATATGTGATTATAGCGATGCTGTGAATCCTTCCGATATGTTTACTTAGTAACTAAAATGATTTCACCTTTAACAGTGTGTATTGAGAACAGTCTATTTGCCTGCATTAAATATCAAGCTATTGAATTGGTATTCTTCTGGAAAAAATATTAGATATGCTTCTATATTATGTTAGTTTGAATGTATCTGCATTAAGAAAATCTGTGAAACACAGAAATTCTGCCATGAATAGAAAAGCAAATGAAATGTTTATGAAAGTCATCTCAGAAATCTAGGTGTCCTAAACATTACAGCTATTAAAAAGCTGGACAATAGACAAGATTGGTTGTTGTGAGTCTTAGAAAAAGTGTAAGTAATCTGGAAGCAATACTACTTGATGCACGTTAAAAGATTAAAAGTAAATTTCAAATGGTGATATGTTTATATCTCCCACTACGTCCTGTTTCTTTAGGCTGCTCCTGCAATACTTTAGAACATTATAGCAGCACCTCTTAACTGCTGATCAGACAAGGACAGGATTCTACCCAATGGAAAACTCAATTCAAGTCTCCATCAATCTATGTCATGATGTCTCTTGATGAGAGAATGGCATATTCTTTGGTGTGCTTGGGGAGTTACATTAAGGAAGGAATGTGACAACACCCAGTGCATTAGAATTAGTGTCATAATCTCATTCCCAAAGATTGGCAATCAGTCTTAACCGTAGCCTGTATTTCTTTTCATTGCAAGCTTACTTTCGTTTTCTGCTTCTGTGGTTTCATCTTCCATCTTTGAACTTCAATTACAGAGCACAGCAGTGCTATTTATATAAAAACCCCCCATTACTTTGTTTGATGAGGTGTAAAATAATTTTCCTTCTGAGTCAGAACAGGTCCTACCTAACCTCCAACTGATTCTACAAAAAGAAAATGATTAGGTTCTTTACTTTAAGGGTGTTAAATACTATCTTTAGAATAGGCATTTTAATGAAATGGCAACTGATCGTTAAATAGTTATGACAACTAGATTCTGTCTGAATTGCTAATAAGACTGGATAAATGTAGTAATCACAAATTGATGTTTAAATTAGATATATAAACAACCATATTAGTCTTCCCCTCAGTTTTCCTGAATTCATGCTGAGAACCTCTCAAATAATCCTCTAAATTTAGACCTTGAAAATATATAAAAATAAGTCGAGTAATTGGTTTTTTTTTTTTTTAAAGAAACATTTCTCAATGGTCATAAATTTGTATTGATTCTAAATATAAATTATTGTATGGATTTAGGGGGCAGGGATATTAAAGTATATTGAAACCTAAGTAAAACATTGCCAAGCATGGTGGCTCATGTCTATGGCTCATGTCTGTAATCTCAGAACTTTGGGAGGCTGAGGTGCATGGATCACTTGAGGTCAGGAGTTTGAGATGAGCCTGGTCAAAGTGGTGAAACCTCGTCTCTACTAAAAATACAAAAATTAGCCAGGTATCGTGGCATGCACCTGTAATATCAGCAGCTTGGAGGCAGAGGCAGTAGAATCACTTAAATCGGGGAGGTGATTGCACTCTAGCCTGGGCTGGGCGACAGGAGGGAAACTCCCTCTGAAACAAAACAAAACAAAACAAAAAACCAACCAACCAAACAAAACTTCTAATAAATGTCTCTAGTAAAGTAGATGAGTACAACGTAAATATGTTTTTAAAAAAGCACAATAAATGCCTTACTAGAAGTAGTTAGGAGTTACAATAAAAAATTAATTTATAATAGTAGCAAATTACATGAAATAATCTGCAAAGAGATTGTGTATTTTTTAATAAAACTTTACTGAGATAATGAAAATATGAATAAATAGACGTATTTCTAGTGGGAAAACTATATCATATGTTAGTACATCCAAAATGGATCTTTCAAATGATGCTTTTACATAAGAAAAGACCTGTTATTAGAAAAGGATCGCTGCTGAATAAATCTAATTATACGCATAACCTCTTCCCCCACTTAAGAGGGGAGAGAAGCAGACTATAAAAAACATTTCTAATAAATGGTTAGCAGTTTGGGGTACAAATTTAGTTAAATGCATATTTTATATAATTTTTAAAATTACAATAAATAAGAAAAAAAGAAAATTGGATATTAGCTCTTAGATGAAAAAATCTAAATTTAATAGTGCTAGGGTAAATCAACAATTTAAAAAATCAACAAAGGCAATAATAAGATTGGTAAATAAATGGGGAAATAGAGATCAAAGCACCTGTTGTATTGGGAAAACGAAGAAAAAACATAGGAAAAGGAAATAAATACATAAGAAAAAGAAATGATAAGGTTTCCATGAATCACTAATCATATGTATGGTCAGAGCACGTAAAATTAACTGGAGATTCTCAGTACTCACAAAAGTGGGCATTCCAGGTTAAGATGTGATTCAAATGAAGGTAAAGCCAAAATAATTAGTCTTAAAAAATGCATACAGTGTTCAGCACAGGAACAACTGCAGTAAAAAAATTGGAAGCAAACTAGTGAATAATCTATGAAGCATTAAGTTTTGTGCTAATGTCAAAGATATTTTACAGATAGTAACAATGTTAGGAGCAATATGGAGTTATCCTTAACCAGATACTCAGATACTATAAGGTTTTTAAAAATTATATTTGGAAATAAATATATAGAAGGCTTACAGATATCAGAATAGTGACATTATAATCTGTTTTGGATTTTCTAATGTAAAGAAAAGGACAAACAAAATTAAACAGAAGTAGAGTAAAACTTTCTATATTGAATATATCAGTTAGTTATAGAAATATTAAACCAAGAGAAGGAAATGAAAAAAACAAAGATTCTAGGGAAGCACCTCATTCAACTTAGGCCAAATTTCTCTGCAAGGGGATCCCAGTTACAAACCGAAACTTTGTATGACAGTCCAAGTCATTTGCTGCATGGCTCTCAGGAACCTACGTAAGAGAGGAGAGAGATGGTTTGGTCATATTACAGAAAAGTTACCACATTCAGGGATTTCCTGTTCAGTCAAGAATTTACATTGCATGATTTTGATTTGATCTAAAGAGCCAAAATGTTTCTTTCTTCATCTTCTAAACTATAATCAATCTTGTGATAATAATTAGCAAATAGCAAAGCAAGGTCATATGCTCTCTACATTTCTGCTTGAGAGTCTGTGAATGTAAAACAAGGTGTATATGTGTGACAGTCAAACTTCCTTTTAATTGATGACAGTTGTCAAACTTGAGAGGACAATTTATCTGTCAATGTGAAATACAGAACGGAAACGTTTAGTGTATACGACAGAGCCTCTTTCTCAGATATTCCTATTGTAGTTAGAATTGCAAAAAGTCCTGATCAGTAGCAAACTCTGATCCTGCAAGGAAAGTTTTTTTTTTTTAAAGAAGAAATTCTGATCCAAATATAAGATACTTTCTAGTAATGAGCAGATATGGCTATAAAGAACAAGCACTGTGACCTAAAGAAAGAAAGGAAGCAAGTCAATACCAGCACTCTAAAACTTCTAAACATCACCTAGCAGGCCTGGCTTTCCTACCATGCTGAATAATAATTCTTAAATCTACCATGAACCTTTGCTTACAGACTAAAATCTAGTGGGGAGTTGTGCTCTTTGTTACATTGGAACCTATTAAATTATCTGGCAATTTAATTTTGTATAAGTGAAACAAAACACTTTGTATCATAATGTGTCACTTTAGCTACTTGTAGCCTGTCTAGTCAGACCTCTGTCTTTGCTAATATTTTTCACTGCATTTCCTTGTAATTTTATTTACTAGACCTTTACGTTGGAGAAAAAGACCAACGGTGGTAGCCACCAACAGGCTTGACATAAATTAGGTCTATGTCGCAGTTTTCTGCCTCACTCCCCTAGTATGATGAATGCAGTCATTTTACAAGGCTCACCATTCCTCAAAAGGTTATTTTTACTAAAATGTCTAAAAATCAGCCTCCATCTCTGTCAGTCCTAGAGGTTTCCAAATTTTGATTCTTGGCTTTCCTCTGCTTCTACAGCATTCCAAATGTATTTTGATTATAATTAAACCTTTTAAAACATTGCCATGCTTTAATTTTCTCACTGCACTAAATGTCCATGCCTTTCTTGCAAGTATAATGACAAGAACATTGCCCTCGTAGACACGTCTGTATTTTTATTACTGGCTGTGTATGTTTGCGAAAATTCTTGGTCTCTGTCAGCCTCAGTTGCTTATTTGTGTAATCAGAGAATAATCTCTGTCTCACTGGGGTATTTTAAGAATCAAATATGACAGGGAAGGCCAAGTCCTCAGCTTAGTACCTACTAAAAAATGTTCAATTAGTGGGAACTATTATTTTTTTAATTTGTGGTGATTATGGTGTCTAAGAAGCTCTTGGAATCCTAGGCGAGGAGTGAAGACCATGATCAAAATGAGAGATTCACCCAAGGTACAGAACCCAACCAAACTAATCAGTAAAATGTAATCCATTCTGTCTATACGTGGTTTCACTGATGTCTCCATTACTCTTGTACTGTATTCTGTAGTATTTAAGTATGCCTCAAGAGAGCACATTGTAAATCAGATCACTGATCTACAAAATAACTTTTGCAAATATAATTGCTGACCTAATTTTTAGTACTGTATGTTTACATGGTGATGTGGCATGTCTATTATGCCCTATTCAATATGTAGAGACTTGGGAATAATTCATTTAGGTTTAATTAAAATGGAACCTTATTTGAGTAAAGGATTACCTTTACAATAGATGCTAGGTGGGATTCCTTTGATGTTTGTAAACCTTAATTCTAATTGCCGTCTGGTAGATGCCTTGTGGGAGTATGCTAATTTCCAGCTTAAACCAGTCCTTGTAATACCAACTTCCCATCTCACTGAACACAGAGGGTTTTGGAACATTGCCTTCCACCGGATCAGGTGGACATCCACAGCAGGTTCCTGCAGCTTTTCAAAGCTGACACTAGTTTGGAAGAAATAAAGTCCAGCTGAAAAACAAAACCCAAATCAAAACCAGACCTGGAGAACTCTATCCTTAACTTGGTATGTTAATTTAGCATGACTGCAATAAAACAGTATAAGTATATAATATTACTATATGTATAGCTGTGTAGACAATTTATGTACATCAGTTTCAATTTGTTGCATCAATTATGTGTGCAGTTTCTTCAAGCTAACAATTTTGTGTATTGGTCTTCAATATGTATGTGTCTGTCCATAAGCATGTGTGAGTTTCTAACATACTAATTTCACTTAACAAATAGAAACAATTTATTGTGTACAACATGTTTTAAAATATATATATTTTATAGAAGGGCTAACCTAAATAGTGTGTTTATACATGTTTTTGCACAGGAATTAGAATAGTTTTTCTGTTTTTGTAATTCACAGAAACAAATCTTGATCATTACAATATAATAAACCTAAAGCATAGTTTTATTTTCCTTAAGTATTTCTGTGAAAAACCTATTTAAAATAATGTAAAACTTTATGTTCTACCTTTTCTCTTGAGGTCTTGATAATAGAGTTTTATTTTCTTTATCTCTAATTTAATAAGCTAGTGACAAAAGCTAGGCTATTAGGTTTAATTTTCGCTAACTCTAGGCAAAAGCTTGAGCTCTGTCTTACAGGGTTTCTCTCCTCTCTCCCTCAGGGAGCTTATATCTTCTCACTAATGAGCTAAAAATGTCAAAATAGTGAAGTGCCAAGAAACGCATGGGATCATGGCTGGTGGTATAGGGATTTGCTCACACATGTATTTTACCTCAGTCACTGACTTCTCGCCGTTTCTCTAATTCTTTGTCTTGAGATTTTTATTACCTATTTCTCCTTCTCCATTTACCAGTGTTCAAAAGTCAACATCTAAAAAGATCACTGTAACCTGTTAAAATTTATACTGCAGGATGCAGAAGCAGAGAAATTTAACTTTGTTTTCTATAATTAAATTCCACTT
The DNA here is from genome assembly GCF_001604975.1 of Cebus imitator. Taxonomy (NCBI): domain Eukaryota; kingdom Metazoa; phylum Chordata; class Mammalia; order Primates; family Cebidae; genus Cebus; species Cebus imitator. Next base: position 3,580,757 of record NW_016107470.1, on the reverse strand, counting down.
GGTATTGAGCTTCCATTTTTGTTGATGGTGGAGGAAAATAAACTTTGAAAAGGTAAGACAAAGTAATTTGTTCTCTTCCTTTACACAATTTAGGTTTTTATAAAGCAATGAGTCCAGGGTTATTTTCCCCCCCAACATCCCTTTCTTTTTCTTGGGGAAGATGGGGAAGCTTACATCACAGCATGATGGTGGAGTTGGTTGGTGTCCAGGAAGTCCTCTGGGTTCCTTCAGGCCACTGTGGGTGAAGAAACTAGATTTGTTTAGTCTGAGTATTGGTGAGTGCCCACTGCTAGTGTCCCTAGAGTCTGCAATGACCTCAGGCTTCAAGTTCTGAAACTCTGCACACATCTGATTTAACTTTACGTTCGCCACCAAGTATCTTCCCTAGGCCTTTCTCAGTGACACAAGCGCTTTGCTTTTTTCTTGATTCTTGACTTCTCCCTTTGTAGTCTCTTCGGTCCATACTATAATTTACAAACGGTGCTTTCCCTCTCTCCCTTTCTCCCTGCCTGCTTCCCTGCTTCCCTGTTTCCCTGCCTGATTGCCTACCTACCTACCTTCTGCCTCCCTTCCTGCTTGCCTTGCCTGCCCCTCCGTCCGTCCCTCCCTTCCTTCCTTTCTTTTGGTTTTAAAAAAATCTTTATTTTATATTCTGCAATTGACATTAATAATCTCTATGCTGAGCCTTCAGCTTTGTCTCATTGGGCCTCCTAAATCCATCCTCTCAACAAAGACTGCCTCTTACAAATAAAAGCTCTGGCTCTCACAACCGTTGTTTCTGACATGAGCAATGAGAACTCATTTTGAAATGTAAGAGTAGAGTATAATTGTATTTGTGGCATTCTGCCTTTCACTTGAACCAATGGATGCCTCAACTTCAAGGAATATAAAGACAGTCGAGAACTGGAGAAATGAAATTATATCAAACAGCATTTTAGAATTATTTGATATCATTACTCTTTAAGCTCATGCATTGCGGATCTTGAATATTCAGTATCGTTCAAAGAATATTTTGGTGGCTTTTGGACTATCCTATCAATTAGATAGTCCTTACTCAAATAGTCTGTTGGTCTTTCAAGCTGGTCATAAAATACTAGGAAATGAGGATACATACAATATTTAGTAGTATTTATTGGCAAATTTCTATGACTTCAGACATGTTGAGTATTTGCGATGACTTTTATCCTGTGTGTTTAAAATAACTACAGTTGGTTTTTTTTCAAATGTGTAAAATTTTTAAACTACAGTTTCATAGAAAGTAATTTAAAAACCTGCAGTGTGGGTGTTGATTTGTGACACTAAATTATACATGATTTTTTATTTTATATAGACATTTGGAGTTTGCTGTTTTATTCCCAAAGCTATGGCAATTATCTGTAATGGTTCAGAGTAAAGAGAGGCATAAACACAAATGCTGTTTCATTCAATGCAGAATTGGAAGGGAGAATAATTGATCGGGATTTCTAACTATGGAGTCAACCTCTTGAGGGGAAATCCATGTTTCCACAGAAATATAAAGGAATTTAATATTTATGAAGCATCTGCTGTATGCTGGGTACTACATTAATAGCTTATATGTATATGATGTTTCATTTAGTCCCTATTAGGTGGATAATTCTTATAATAAAGCACTTCATAATGAAGGAACTGGCTCACAGCTCAGCTAGAATTTAAAACTAGGTCTCTCCCCACACTCTATTGCCAAACACAAAAATCATCTTCATATAATCTTTCCCCTTATCATCTGAGCAGCAGCTGACATTTGAGTAAAGTGATATCTTTAAAGATATTCAAAGAAAAGTTAACCAGATAACCAAGAAAATGATTTATTAAATACATTTTTTTATAATATGTTTTGCCATATAATGTAAATATTTAGTCTGAGTCTTGGTATATATGGCTTCAGTATGTGGCTTTGAAACTGAGTGTAAGTGATTTTGAGAACAACTGAACACAATATGTTGGTACATATTCAGTGACTCTTGGGAATTAAGAATAGCAATAATCAATGTATAAAGCATCATTTTTTCCTCCTGGGAATTATTTTAGAAATAGAAATATTTCCCTTCTAAAGTTTGTCTTATCTATAAAGTGAAAAATTACTCATAGTACCATTCAGGTCCCCAAACATTCTTTGGCTGTTTTTGGACAGAGTGCTATGTCTCTTGCTCAGAAGACAAAGATGAATGAGGTGAGATCTCTTGCATCTAATCAGACATCAATCCTAAATTAAAACTTTTTGGCATATGTTGTCCTGAGACAGTTCCCTGAGGGCAGGTGTTCTGTTTTCTTACATTTCTTCTCATGGTTTCAAGTGGCATATATATAGGAAGTACCCTATACATATTCATTTGATGGTGATTAAATGAAAGCATGGTGAAATGAAGCCTTGGTTTAATAGTGTGGAATCTAGCACATATTAGTTATTGAATACGTATAAATCACATTGAATCAAATTTCAAGGTGCTACTTAAGGCATGTTATTGAGGTTCCAGTTTGGTCCTGAGAACATGAATTAGTAGTAGTGGGTATTCCCCTAAATGCTGAATCCCAAATATCTTATATATCCAATTATTGGCTTTAGAGGTTCTTTTCCATTTCAGAGTTTAAAATGACATTTGAAATAGATCATCTAGGGATTGCTTATACAATTGTAGGAAAAAAGGGGCAAGGCTTTTATTAGCAAACTTTTATAAAAACTGACCTTTAATTGACTCAAGGCTCTAATTTGAGAAGTGTCAGGTAATTCCTGACTTAGATTATAGTTAATCTCGTAAACCAGTGTTATCTTTAAACACAAACATATACAACGAAAGCTTGCTGTATTCACCATTCAGGGCCTTGTTTTGATTTAACAGTACGGAGTTAAAGAAAAAAGGTTTAATGTCGAAAGTTGTGGTATGTAAGTCTTCTATTTACTTCCTCAGTCTACATTTTGACAAAATAGAATCCTTAGGAAGGCACTGACATACCTTACATGAGCTAAGAAATGCATTTATTTTACAACTGAATGGAGGGAAGAATCCAATTAAATAATTTATTAGCCCATTAATCTGCAGGCATCCCTGTTCTGGGCTTCCATGATAGCACCATTAAAACCAGCTCGCAGCTTCATGCATTTTGAAAGTGTGTCTTGACCACCAGTGAGAATATATTTAAATTTTAATGAAGTTAATGTTTCTAAGGTTTATAAAGTTACTGTTTCTTTGGTTACCTCATGATTAATAGTATTTCACCATTATAGACATCCTTTTATCTTTAAGGACCATGAAATAAGGAATAGCGTCAGTGACATCTTGGTTCTTTATAGTTCCTAACACAGAGATAATTTTCAGTTCGAAATTCTGTTTACTCATTATGTCTGGGTTATGCTATCTTGTAGCCAATGATACAGCTCATAGCTCAGTTTACTAGACTTTCCTAGAAAGACCTCCACTGTCGAATGTCTCCTATGTAACTCTTTAAGTCTGCTCAGCTATGCGCTGTTCACCTTTTATTGTCTACAAGACTCAATTACATTACAAATATGCTAAGGAAACTGTAAAATTGGGCAGTCAAGTGGTCAAGAGTAAGGAATGTGGAGCCAAGACTGCTTGGATTCAAACTCTGCTTCTGCCACTTACTAGCCATGAGACCTGGGGCAAGTGAAGAAACGTGGTGTTTCATTTTCTATTGATGTGGTTTGGCTGCGTCCCCACCCAAATTTTATGTCCTATATAAATATGCCCTCTTGTGGATTTTCATCCCCTTTTCTCTTTCCCTTACGTTATATCTATTTAAGTGTAGTTAATTTTTGCCCTCTTATCTAGAGTTCAATCCTTAATCGTCATTTTTTTCCACAAATTTTCTTTTCAATTTCTTTATAAATGTGCACAGGGCCATTTTAAGGGAACTTGTACAGTCTTAGCCAACAGAAAATAAGATACAAAGTTTTCTTGCCAACCCAACAACTTGTAGATGGAAAGTTATTTGATTTTTCTGAGAACTGAGAGGGACATTTCACAATATAACCATTGAACAAAGACATAGTTAACAAATTAGAATAGTTTCTATTACTTTAACAGTTTTCTTCCCTCCTTCCTTCCCTCCCTCCCCTCTCCATCCTACCTTTTCTTTTCTGCCTTCCTTCCTCCCTTCCTTCAGTCTTTTTCTCTTTTATTTTCCTTCTTCCCCTTAACTTGCTAATTTTTCTCTTTCTCAGTTTCAATTTCCTCATTTGTAAGATTGGGAGAACATTAATACAGATACAGTAGGAGAGTTGGTAGAGTTAGGGCATTTACACACACTAGCATTTACCATAGCACTGGGTGCACAGTTAAGTGTTAGGTCAATTTTGGGTGATTAAAATAAACACATGACTTTTGTTTATCTCAATCAAAACACATTCAGAGTTAGAGCTGGAGAGCCTTAATAGTCTGTTCTTTGGTTTACTTAAGGTATTTCATCTAGTCAGTGGCGAAGAGAATGCAGTCAGACCTCTTGGCATCTATCTTATCAGCCTGCACTCCGCAAGCACAATCATTGGTTTTCATCATTCAGAAGATCTGCACTAGAAAGTTTTGGTCTTGAGTAGAAAAAAAAAGTTTTCTTGGTTGAACATTAAAAATTCAGCAGTTTTTTTTTTATCCTTTACTTTCTTTTAGACAAAGATTTATCTGGTATTACCTTTGTGGAAATGAAAGCAATAAAATAGAGTTATTTCTCTTATCTAGAAAACTAGGACAATGTCAACTATAAGTAAATGTTAGTTTTTAATTTAGTGTCGTCTTTTTCCTTACAAAAGAGGGTTTCACAAAAATACTGAGATTTATTCTGCAGGTGAAAGCACATTTGCCTAGTGACGCAAGTACTCTGAAGGAGGGCTGTTCTGAGCTAGAGAGAGATTTAGAGTGATCATGGAGGTGACATTAGAAGGTGTTTCCTGTGTTGCTACCTGCAGTTTGCCCTTGGGCCCTAGCCAAGCAGTGATGGGGCATCTGTTTGGACTCCAAATTCCTATTATTGTGAGAAACAACTTTTTAAAAAAATGTATATGATATAATTAAGGGGATTAGTGAAGTACCACATTGATTATATACCGCTGCTGAACAAACATAAAACCATATATCTTTATATCCTCATGTACTTAAAAAAAGAAAAAATTGGCCAGATTATTTTGAATGTCCTCCTTGTGCCATGATAATTTGGGGAAACAGATTTTACTGTGCCCAAGGCCATATTTGCCCCGTGAACTTAGGCAAATATCTCAGTGTACAAATTTATCTTCACAATAAGGAAATGTTGGATTATCCCAACTGGATCTATGGATTATACTTCCTGATGAGAAGCAAACAAGCAGCAAAAACAAATGTTAAAGGTTTCCAGATCCAACAAGGTTGAATATATCTTATATTCCTCTTTGATATTCATTATGACACTATTATATTAAAGACCTAAGACATCCTACAGTAAATAAATAATCATGTTTAGATTTATTTGACTCAGTTTACTATAGGAACATTTTTTCTTTTGGGGACAGTTTATGGGCATACTGTGGAATGCTCACCCTCCCACAGATTTTAGACTAGAGTACCTCTAAATTATACTGTAAACATTTGATACTATGTTTCTAAAATACAATTTAAGAGACCAGTAAGAGTTGATAATCAGCTCTTTAAGTCTGCTAAGCTATGTGCCGTTCACCTGTTATTGTCTACAAGGCTCAATTACATTACAGGTATGCTAAGAAAACTGATATTGAGCAGTCAAGTGGTCAAGAGTAAGGAATGTGGAGCCAAGACTGTTTAGATTCAAATTCTGCTTCTGTCATTTACTAGTCATAAGACCTGGGGCAAGTAAAGAAACTTGGTGCTTCATTTTCTATTGATATGGTTTGACTGTGTCCCCACCCAAATCTCATCTTAAATTGTAGTTCCCATAATCCCTACATGTGGTGGGAGGGACCCAGTGGGAGGTAATTGACACATGGGAACAGTTTCCCCTATGCTATTCTTGTGATAGTAAGTTCTCATGAGATCTGGTGGTTTTGTGAGGGGCTTCCTCCTTCACTCTGATCTTACTCTCCTTACTGCCACCATGTGAATAAGGACATATTTGCTTCCCCTTCCACTGAGATTGTAAGTTTCCTGAGGCGTCCCCAGCCCTGCAGAATTGTGAGCCAATTAAACCTCTTTCCTTTCTAAATTATCCAGTCTCAGTCAGTTGTTTATAGCAGCATGAGAATGGACTAATACATCTATCATCAAGTAAATGAGCATGATAATAGCACTTACATCTTAGGGCTCAGATCAGGAACAGGGACCGGCATATAGTGAGTTCTCCACAACCATTATACTATTAAATATCACTGTTACTAAAGAAAGCTGGTGCCTCCTCCTCTGGAGATACTGAGAAGTAAGGGAAAGATTCACATTCCTTGTTTGTTCATGTATTGTTCAATTTTAATAGCTTTAAGTCTCTCTGCAGTGTTTCTTATCTCCATAAATGGCATTACCCTTCAGCCAGTAGTAGGTGCCCAAAACTTAAGAGCTCAATTAGTAAGTTCTTTCTCTTCTACTTTCAAAATATATCTAAAAACCAGCTCTTTTGAGAGATTTATTGCTACCATCTCAGTGCAAACCCCCACCATCTACTCCATTGGATCTTGTAGTAATCTTCTAATGGTCTGTAGTTTCCCATAGTCCTTTTATCAGTAGCAACTAGAGTGCTAGTTAAAAAATATATCAGCTAATTTGTCGAGGGCTCCAGTGCATTAAAATAAAATTCAAGCATCTAACTGTGACCTTCAGTCTCTACCTGCCCTCCTTAATCTCATTAAGCCTCATTCATGGTGCTTTGGTCAACCTGGCCAAACAAACACAACTTGTTCTCTCCTTGCTGTTTTGTATTTGATGTTCATTCAACTAGCAGTATTTCTTCCCAAGATCTTTATAAGGCTGATTCATTTTTTGTATTCTAGTCTGGATCACATGTTCTCAGAGAAGCAATCCTCCATTGCTCTAGGTAAAAGTAACCTCCATCACACTCTATCTGGATATTTTGTCTACTTGTTTATTTTTTTTCCCCTCTTCCTAGAAGAATATAAAGCTGCAAGGGGGTAGGGACCTCGTTAATGTTGTTCACAGGCATCTAGAATAATCTCCTATTTTCATTTCAATGTATATTTAGTGGCTGAATGTAGTCTTTCTTAAGGGCCAAATAGTACTCATCTCTGCAGTTTGTTTTGAATATTAAAAGAAACTACATGTAAAGTAGCTGAGTCCAGAGCTTAGCACATGAAAGCTGTTGAGCATCTATGTTTAGTATTTCTTAATATTTTAATACTATTTTCACAGACCTATCAACTGTCCTAAAATCTGCAGAGAATGAGGAAGCAGAGTTGTCAGAGCTGGAGCCTGGATCTCAGGGCCTTTGGTCCAGGAAGAGTTCTGACACTATGTTAACAAACTTCTATGATAAAAAAAAAAAGTAGACATTTAATAACAACTCCTCCTCCTCTTCTTCCTCCTCCTTCTTCCTCTTCCTCATCTTCCTCCTTCTTCCTCTTCCTCCTCCCCTTCTTCCTCTTGTTCCTCTTCCTATTCCTCCTCCTAGTCCTCCTCCTCCTCCTCGTGGTCCTCCTCGTCGTCCTCCTCCTCGTCCTCTTCCTCCTCCTCTTCTTCCTTCTCCTCCTTCTTCTTCTTCCTCCTCTTCCTCCTCCTTTTTCTTCCTCCTTTTTCTTCCTCCTCCTTTTTCTTCCTTCTCTTCCTCCTCCTCTTCTTCCTCTTTCTGCTCCTCCTCCTCCTCCTTCTCCTCCTCCTCCTCCTCCTTCTCCTCCTCCTTCTCATTCTCCTCCTTCTTCTCCTTCTCCTTCTCCACCTTTCTTCTTTCTTCTTCCTCCAGGATCTCATTCTGTTGCCCAAGCTGGCATGCAGCAGCATGATCATGGCTCACTGAAGCCTCAAACTCCTGGGCACAAGGCATCCTCCCATCTCAGCTTCTTCAGTAGCTGGGGCTACAGGTGCATGCTACCATGCCAGGATTGTTTGTTTGTTTATTTACTTATTTATTTGTAGAAACACAGTCTTGCTGTGTTGAGCTGGCTGGTCTGGAACTCCTGGGCTCAAACCATCCTCCTGCCTCAGCCTCCCAAAGTGCTGAGATTACATGTGTGAGCCACTGCCCCTGGCAGCATTTAAATTTCAGAGACTTTAGTTACATATTCATACTTCATGAGATAAATTATAATACTTTTGCTGAAGAAAAAGGAAGGCAAAACAGATTTAAAACCATGATGGAGTTAATTTACTCTCCTATGATCATTAAAACCAAAATTTTTATCATAGCTAGTCACTTGTATTTTTTTTATGCCTTCTAAGATTCAACATTTGGCATGAGCTCTCATTCTACAACAGCACAGTGTCTATTGTAACTCTATAATTTTTATTCACAGGCTTTGAAAATACCGACCATCACTATCTCCCTTAAATGAATACTTCTGTCTTGCTGAGATTTGTGTTATTTACATAATAAGTCAGCAGATTTATATTTAGGGACGTATATTGCTGATACAGTTATATATTTTGCAAAAAGTATTATATGTACAAAGGTGTGTGTAACAAGAGCATAGTTTAACTAATAGCATTAAATAAACACCTCTACTTTTACTGTCCAGATTATAAAAATAGAACATGATCAGTACCCTTGACATTTCCTGTGTATTCTCTTCTTACAGAGGTAATTGCGTCTAAATTTGATGTTAATCATTTCCTTTTCTTTATGTCCCTAAATAATGTAAGTTTAGTTTTGCCTGTTTTTGACTGTTTCACATACATGGAATCATATTATGTATATTGTTCTGTGATTTTCTTTTTATGTTTGAGATTCATCCATATTGATGAATATACTTAGAATCAGTCATGCTCACTTTGATATAGAATTTGATTGTGTGAGTAAATCACAATTTAATGCCCTGTCATCTTGTTAATGAATATGTGAGCTTAGAGTTTTTTGCTTAGAGTTTGATGAATATGTGAGCTTAGATGTTTTTGTGGACATTTTCTAATGTCTCCTAGTACACCCGTGCAAGAGATTTTCTAGGGTTTGTATTTAGAATTAGTTATAGGTTCCTACTTGGTCAAAGAATATCCTCATATTCAATTCTACTATGCAACACCAACTTGTTTCCCAAAGTGATTATATCAAATTACGTTTTCCTTCAGTGGTACATAAAAATTCATAGAGCTTTATATCCTCCTCAATATTGTCAAGAAGATTGTCAGGCTTTTTAAGTTTTGCCAGCCTGGCAGGTGTGAAATGGTGTCTCCTTGAGATTTCAATTTACATTTCCTTGCTTACTAAAGGGTCTGTGCATCATGTCATAGGTTTATTTGGCATTCCCATTACCTCTTTTGGGAAATGTTTGTGTGTTTTTCTATTAGATTGTTTGTTTTTGTCTTATTGATTTATAGGAGCTCTTTTTACATATTTTAGATCCATTTTTGTCATATGTACAGCAATTATTTTCCGTTTTTGGGTTGTCATTTTATGGTTCCTCTTGATAAACAGAAGTTTTATATTTTAACCTAATTGAATTTGTCAATAGTTTTCTTTTTGAAAAAATTGGTACATAAAATATTCTTTATTGCGATATCATAAAGATAGTCTTCTATATTTTCTCAGTGATCCTTATTTTTCGCATTAAAGCGTTGGAAGAGACTTTTGCATTTATTCCCAGAAGGAATCAATTTTGTATGATGTTTTATATGAATTTGTAATTATTCTGCATAGTTTATTGAGAAATCCATTCCTCGTAGGCGTGCAATACCAGCTGTATCATATTTGAAGTCTCTACATATGCATGAGTCTGTTTCTGGGTTCTGTCTTATTTCATTGGCCTATTTGTTTATCCTTAAGACAACATTATTGTTACAGTTCTATAAAAAGTCTTAATAACTGGTAGGAAAATGTTTTCAGCATATTCTTAATCCTTTACTCCTACATGAAAATATTTAGGCTTATTCTGTCAAGTTCTTTGAAATATCCTTGGGATTTTTATTGAAAATGCATTAGAAGTATAGATTAATTTGGGGGAGAAGGTTGGTATCTACTACTATTGAGCATTTTTAATTCCAAACATAGTATATCTCTCCATTTATTTAGTTCTCTCTTAGGGTGTTTCAGTAAAATTTTGAACTTTTTATGTAAAGGATTTGCACAACTTAATATTATATTTATTTCTAGGTACCACCAACCTTTTATTTGTAAAGAATATATTTTAAAATTGCATTTTCTAATTTGTTCTATTAAAAAGCAGTCTGTATTTTATTTTAATAATTTGGTAATGCTTTAGTTTCCTATGCATAAAATGTCCATGAATAATGGATGTTTTATTTATTTACAAACGATTTATATGTTATCTTTTATCTAGACTTATTGCATTGACCCAAACATCAAAGTTAATGTTGTAAGGAAGAGACAGTGGGCATTTTTTGTGTGTAATTTCAAAGGGAATAATTTTAATATTTCACTTTCGAAAGTATGTTTGCTATAAGGCTCTTTCTTTGTAGATACCCTTTATCAAGATGAAGTTGTCTTATTGTTTTTAAAAAGTTTTTATTATGAAGTGATGCTGAATCTTAAAGAATGCTTTTCACCAAATATATTGAGATGAATATGTAGATTTTTATTTCTTTGAATTGTTACTATGTTGACTTACATTTCTGGATTCTTATGTTCAACCAACTTTACATTCTTGAGATAAACACAATGTGGTCATTATGTATTTGCTTTTTTGGGCATTGCTGTGTTTTGATTTGCTATTTTAGTTGAAAGACTATACATAATCATTCATTAATATATAAATAATTAGGATTGGCCTGTTACTTTTCATTTGTGGTGTCTCCTTGTCTGGTGTTAGTATCAAAAGTTAGGCTTGTAAAAAAATTTGGAGAATATTTCTTCCTTTTGTGTTCTGTAGAAATGGTAGTAATATAGCAAGGTTATTGATTCCTTGAAGGTTTGTAGAACTTGCTGGTAAAATGCTCTGAGTATGATATTTTCTTTGAAGAATCTTAAACAGCTAACTTATTTTTTAGAAAAAACATTATTAGGATTATTCTAATTCTCTATTTCTCCTATGCCTTCTTAATAGACAGATAGTAATACTGACTCCCTAAGTCACTTTGAACAATTCACACATTTCTAAGAATGTTGTTTTTTCCACATTTTTATATTTTGTTGCTTATAATATCTTTTAAATGATTACTTTTGATTTATAATAGTTTATTTCTGCCTCTTTAAAAAATCAGTATTTAGAGGCTGCTTAATTGTATTAACCATTAAAAGCAGATTAACTCTGTTAATTCTCTCTTGTATCTTCTTTTCTGTTTTCTGTTCTTTTTTTCTCATCTATTTCAGCTTTTGATTGTTATTTTCTCCTGATAGCTTTTTAAAAGCAATTCTTTTTTAGCCGTGTATGTGTGTGTGTGTGTGTGTGTGTGTGTGTGTGTGTGTGTGTGTGAATTATCTACCTTTCTTCCAGGTGGGCTTTTCAACTTGTAATGTACTGTGTTTTCGTCATCATTCATCAGGTTTTCAACATCACTTCTTTTTCATTATGCTTTATTTTTACATGTACTACTTACAAGTGGGTTTCTTTAATTTCTGTTTACTATCTTCCTCTTCCTTTTCTGCCTGTGCTTCTTGTCTTTCTCCTCCTATTCCTCTGTCATTATTTGTTTCTAACTTAATTGCGTTGTAGTGAGAGAATATGATGTACATGACATTGATTACTTAAAACATGATGAGACTTGCTTTATGTTCTAAATTGCAGTGAGTTTCCTAAATGTCCCACTTGAACTTGAGAAAAATATGTACTCCTCTGTACTGGTTTCAGGATTTATTTGTCCATCAGATCAAGGTTCCGATTCCATTATTCAAGTCTTTTCTAATTTCATCAATTTCTCTTTGATTGCTTTATAATGTCAATTATCAGTGTATCAGAACCTCCTACTATGAGGACAGATTTGTCATTGTTTTTGTACCTGTATTCATTTTTCCTTTGTAAGGACATAAAAACTTGAAAATATGACATATTCTTGGTTAATTAAATAACTTATCAACAGGTAATGACTTTCTTTTACCTCTGCTAAGGTTTTTGCCTTAGGGTCTATTTTGGTGAGTAGTGATCTATTAATTCAGCTTGATTCAGCTATTATTTGACTAATACATCTTTTACTATTGTCAAAGGATACACTTTTGATAAATTAAAGATCTAATTGGCTTTTATTAGCAATTCATGAATCAGGCAACATCTAATTTACAAAATAGAAAGAGCTTCATTGGGCATGGCAAAATAGTTGCTTTTGAGCCAGAACTAAGAAAGTACAGTACTAGAAAGGAGATTGGTTAACAACAGGTTACTTTCCTTGCAAGGATTAAAGCAGACTTTACTTCCTTGTTATGCTGGCTCAGGTATACTGGGCCTCTTCTAGTTGATTGTTGCAAATCTCCCAATTTTGGAAAAACTGGTATGTTTAGAGATTTTTCTGTATTTTAAGATTTCAGTTTGATATGTGGCACTTGACAAGATTGTCTCCATTTTGGTTTGGTCTGCTGAGGCCTGGCACAGGAGCTCCATCCCAAATAATAGCCTCACATGAGTTTTATTCAACAATCTTTTATCTTTTAAATGTTTGTGTCTTTGTTAACAGCATATATTTCGCTTTTATCTTTTTTTGAATCAAATACGATCATCTGTGTTCTTAGAGAGTTTAGTAATTTAGTCCATTTACATTTATTATTGCTTATATATCTGTCTTCATTTTTAACATATTGTTTGTGCTGTTTTTTCATTTTCCTTGCATTTTTCAATTTTTTTCTCTTTCTATTCTCCTCCTCCATTAGATTTTATACGTTTATGGTATACTTTTAGATCCTATAGTTTAATAAGCATATTTAACAAAGCCTAATACATAATTTACTCCTCCCAAACACTGTAAGGGTTTTAGAATTATTTGATGTGAATTACTTTCTTCCTGACTTGTATAATTATGTTGTATTTTAGCAATATCTTGATTCTTCTATTTCTGTAAATGAGGCATGTTTTATTATTCTACATTATTTTGATCATGGGTCTACACATTTCTCTTGTTCATCATTTCTTGAGTTTTGTAGATTCCTTTTGAGGCATTTTTTTCTAACATATTTTTTAGAAAACTCTTTAGAGAGTCTCCTATTTCTAAACTCTGTTTCTGTTGATCTGAAAATATATTTGTTCTGTCCTCATTCTATTGGACATTCAATTCTTGGAACTATTTTTTTCAGTGTTTAAAAAATACTAATTCAAATAACTGGCTTCAGCTATTGCAGACAGAAATCATCATTCAATATAATTTTTCATTTGCAGGTTACTTTTTTGCTGATTTTAGTATCTTTCTTTGTTTTTGGCATTCTGAGTTGAATTACTATTTATTTGTGAGTTTCTTATTTATTCGTGGGATATCTTGCACTGCTTAATTGTAAAACACAGTGTCTTATCAGTTCTGAAAAAGAGAGCATCACATTACCTTTTCCAGTATCACCTATGTCCTGTCACATCTTCTCTTTTGTAAACTTTGAATAGATACCTGTTGTACTTTGTTATTCTGTTCTCCAGACTCTGAGCTTCTCTCCTTTTTCTGTATTTTTTAAATTGACATATCACAGTTGTACATATTTTGGGGGCACATGTGTTATTTTGGTAAAAGAATACAACATATGATCAAATCGGGGCAAATTAGATATCCCATCAAATATTTATCTTTGTTTTGGGAATATTTCAATTTTTCTTACCTAGTTCTTATCTAGCTTTTTTTTTTTTTTTTTTTTTTTAATTTGAGACAGTCTTGCTCTGTCACCCAGGCTTGAGTGCAGTGGTGCCATCTTAGCTCACTGCAGTCTCTGCCTCCTGAGTTCAGGCAATTGTCCTGCCTCAGCCTCCCGAGTAGCTGGAATTACAAGCATGAGCCACCAGGCTGGGCCAATTTTTGCATTTTTAGTAGAGGTGGCATTTCACCACATTGGCCAGGCTGGTCTCGAACTGCTGACCTCAAGTGATATGCCCACCTTGGCCTCCCAAAGCATTGGGATTACAGGTGTGAGCCACAATGCTTGACCTTATCTAGCTATTTTGAAGCATATAATAAATTATTGTTAACCCTACTGTACTATTGAAAACTAGAGCTTGAGCTTCTGTTTTATATTTTGCCTCTCCTTACTTCTCAGTACTACATTTGGAATAATTTCCTCTGATCTATCTTTAAGTGTGCAAACTTGTCCCCAGATGTGCCTCATCTGTTAAACACATTTATGGAGGTCTGATTTCTATTATAGGCTTTGTCTCTAAAAGTTTTATTGCTTCCCTTTTTAAAACTTTGTGGTCAATTTTTGATGGTTTCTTTTTCCTTTGTCTTACTCTCAGTATCATCTTTAATTTCTTTAAGCGCATTTATAGATACTAAGTGTTTATGGGGTTTGCAGGACGAATCCTGCAGTTCACATTTTCTGCTGTCTCTCTCTCTTTCTCACTGTTTCCTTACATATTTTGTGATGCTTTTTAAAGTTGTAAAGTGTGTAGTTCTCCCAGAGAAGATTTGAATTTGCTTTGTGCATGGCATTAGAGGTGTTACGTGTCCATTACATGTTTAAAATAAATGTGAATATGAAGGACTGTTGAGCCAGTCATGTTGTATAAACTGTGTTCTCCAAAAGCACACTGGACTTGGGGTTAGAAAGTCTTGGGAATTTTTTTCCCCCATTTCCACTTAAGAGTCAAAACTAAGGAGACATGCATGCCCCACTGTCTCCCTCTGCAGGAGGTTTTATTTTTCTAGCTCAACTACTGGGATCTTCCAGCTTCGTATCTGCAGGTCTCTGTCTGTCTGCTTGTCTGTTGGGTCCAAGACATTGATTTTCTATAAAAATCTAGGCTCTGAGTCAACTCTGGATTGGCTGACGTCCCCAGAGTAAACACTGGCTTCAGGTCTGTGCACCTCTCTCTGCTCATCCTTTGTCACTTCTGGTCTCCAAGAAATTCTCTTCATTTCCCCAATAACTCAGCCCTGTGTGAAAGTGCTTTTTAAAAAGTTCATCCCTTTTAGTTCTTCCTTGTTACTGAGTTGTGTGTGTGAGAGTGTGTGTGTGTGTGTGTGTGTGTGTGCATGTATAAAACTAGTCTGCTATACAACTAGAAGCTAAACATATACATTTTTCAACAGAGAACTTTCTGTCATACTCAGATGAGCTTTGTCCATTTGTCTGTATGTATACATATGTACATATATGTATGTATATATAAACATGAAAAATAATGCTATGTGTAAATATCAGTAAATTTCAGTTTTGTTAATTGAACAGTTTTAGCTCTACATACAGAAAATAGCATCTATCGTAGACAATATTATGAGGTTAAAAATTGTTCTTATGCTAACATGCCTTCTCCTTCTGTTCCCTTTTGTTTTAGTATCATAATTTAAATATTATAAGATAAAAATATATTTAATATCATAAATTTAATATCAGGGGTTTAGAGCAAAGAATAATGGGGAAAATCTTGACTTTCAGAGAGCAAATGTTATAAAATTTTCAGCCAACAAAGAATATTTAACATTTAAAAGATATTTAATATTTTCTGTGATCGAGCCCATTTCTAAATTGAGAAGGGATAGTTAACACAGGTCAGCTGTCCTCTAGAAGTTTAAGTTCAGGCTGATTGGTACCCATATTTGGTAATACCTGTAAATATCTGAGCAAAGTGACCTAGGGTTTACCAGAATTGTTACCTCAATTGTAGAGTAGCTGCTTCCAAAATCCGCATTCCAGCTATTACTGTATATGTGACGTTGGGTGCATTGTTTGGCCTCTCTAATTACCATTTCCTCATTTATTAAATGGGTTAATGGAAATAACACATGTATAGGTCTCATGTTGCTGCTGTGAGAAACAAAAGATCTTATTCAATTGATTGACAGTACATGGCTCGTATAAAGTATTAATAATTCAGGCTGCATTTTTCTGAGTAAATGACACTTTCCATAATTCTGGAGTTGTAGTCTTTGCTGTACATTGAAGTCCAGTGGTTGAATTTTCAAGACCTTCCTCTCTACCCTTCAAATTGAGAGGCTATGCTTCTCCTATTTCCACTTTTCTGAAGTTGCTCAGCATTTATGTAACACCTCGGCTGTTACCATGAGCACAGATAAATTACCCCAAATAGGATGGAATTTGTGGGACAGCTTCATGGTGACTGCCAGTACAAAAATCTTACATACAGCCATGAAAGCTCATTGCTGTATATTCTGAAATTCCTGAGACTTCAGAAGGGAAGGCAAGTCATTGCTTCTCCCGTGAACTATTTCTGCCTCTTCTTGGCATTTGTACAATACATACAGGTATCATTTCTTCTATACAATGTATTTCTCAAATTAAATGGTAGATCTCCAGAGGATGGGTATCTTGATATTAATGTATTAATTATATATATATATATATATATATACACACACACACACACACACACACACACACACTCTCAAAGTGTAGAGAATAATCTTACTTTTTGTTTATTCACTCATCATTCAACAAGCATTTGTTGAGCACCTAGCAAAAGATGCTTACAAAGAAAAGTTTCTAGGCTCTGGGGTATTTATCAGTTAACGAGTTATACAAGATTCTGCTCTCATGGAATTTACATTGGCTTAGAGGGAGACAGGAAAATGAACAAGTAAATGAACAAGGTTTGTAAATAGTGGTCAGGGAATGCTTCTGTGAGAGGTGACATTTGAGGTTTGAATTAAACAATGTGAGGCATCTGAAGATGTGAGAAAGCAATCCAGGCAGGCGGAAGGGGCTGGCATTTTGAAAAACAGGAGGAAGACCAGTGTAACTAAAACACAACAGACAAGAATAAGAGCAGTACAAGATTAAATCTGAGCAGCAGACAATGGCTAGATTCTTTAATCCATGATTTTTATTAACAGTATTCCAGGTGGAAATAAATAGAATGTATTGTACTGACTTTTATTTCCTTTTGCCTCTTCGCCCCTAAATAGGGGTTTACTACTGTTAATTTCCTAAGTTAGAAATAGCAAACTTGTTACTTCCTGATTCCAGTGAATATCTCTTTCTCTATTCCAATCTTCTACACTCATTGTAACTCCTCTGGTCACAAATGACCAACAAAGCTAGTTTGGTTAGTGATGTATTAAAGAATTAACATATTAATGGGCTACATTCTCTGGGTTGAGATTTTCCCTCTCTATGGAAGATGGATTTTGCAAAATGAGCTTTGCACATGAAGGGCAAATCACAGCAAGATTCTGGCTCCTTGCAACAAACAGATTGCAAATCCGAATAAATAACATGCCCTCCCCTGATTTAGCTTAATTTGAATTACTATTGTCTAACATGAGTTTCCTGAACTGTTAATCATGACTTATCAACAAGTTGATTGGGAAACTACAGAACTACTAACCCTGGTCTGATGACGCCTCACAAACTTGCAGTGATTCCCACCCACACCTCCCTACCTTGTTATGGAAAGGAATTCTCAAGATCTCAGAGAAAATTGTCAAACTTCCTCAAACAGATGTGGAGCCCTTGATTTTACAGCTTATAAGTTTTCAGAAATGAATCACTTTCTTTTCCGTGAAAGTCACATTTTTTTTTTGCATTAGATTAAATAAAAATAGGAAATAAGAATTTGAAAGAAAGTTATAGGCAAATATGAACAATTTTGTGCTGTGACATTATCAATCTTCTGCTTATATGAAATGGATAAGTCAGTCTTTGGAAATTACATTGCGTAATGGGTTAATTTGCACCTGCTGAGTGATTGTCAAGGGGCGTCTAGGGGATAGTTCTCGGTGAAGCTTGATTTTGAGATTTGGTACCTACTCCAGCTGGGAAGTTAGGCGGGCGAAATCAGCAGGAGCAAGCTAAATGTACGCAGAGACTGGTGGTGCTGGTGCTTGTTCTCAGTAAAGAAAGCCTTGTATGATGTCTGAGCACTTGAGCTGGCTTGGACCAAACAGCTTAGGCATTATTTGATTTGGACTAAGTAACCCTGAGATGAAATGGCCTTTTATTCAACTTTGTTAAACTGGGGCGTGCTGGGCCTTGTTTCTCTGGAGTTTGCCAAGTGAAAGGATTGGCAGCCTCGGAAACAGAGTAAGACCTTTCTGCTACGTCAGTCTCTCGATGGCAACAGTTCGAGCTAATAGGCAGCTGTTCAACTCTGAGGACTATATTGTTTGCTCAGTGTTTCCTTGCTTGTTTGGGGACAAAAAAAAAAAAAAAAGAAGAGGAACAAGAAGCAAAGGCTCTCTCTTTACCAAATGCAGCTAGGGCCCTCTAGTGGCTGATAGTCAGAATGCAGGTAATTTGAAACGCAATTGGAAGGATTGAATCATTTCTAATCCTCAGATAGATGATCATACCCAGTCAGGAGTGCAGGAGTTTGGGTTCAGTGGGGCCTGAAGCTTATACAGTTTTAGATGGGATGGGCGCTTTTAGAAGAAAATGTAAAATATCTTATGTAAGTGTTGCAAAAACATGCAAATATGTAAACACATTACTAGGGTTCTTCCCCATCTCCCAACTTCCATAAATTTCATGGTAAATCTGCCTCTGGATTTACCTGTTCTGTGTTTGCCAATTTTAATTAAAATCGATATTATGGAGAATGTATTTTTAAATGGTTTGATAATTTCAGCTTTTTAGTCTATACAAGTTATTTTGAACAAAAATTTAATATGCTTTGAAAATACAATACAAAATTCAGACAATTCACAATTATTTCTTAGGAACAGTTAATCTAGCTTTTACAGCATTTTGCAGAATGAATAGCCTCTTTTATTTCCCAGCTGAATTCAGAACTGTATATACTAAGTAGTGTAGAATACGTTAGTTTTTAGCTTATAAAATCTGAGTTGAGTTATGGTAAAGTGCAAAGTTAGTAAACGTTAGTAACATTGCCCTCACTAACCAGGAGAAAATATTTTAATGATCAGCATGGTCAATTCTACTAATTTATGGTTTACCTATATAAATAGATGAGTCATATAATTAAAAATGTGTTTTTATTTTTATCAGAAATGTGTGACCTCACCACTCAAAAGAATAACAAGCTAACATAACAGTACAGGGTTTATTAGGCTCAGATGCTGAGAGGCAAGCTGAAAGACCGCCTGTAAGGCCATCTGATCGAGTCTCCTCGGCCATCAGACAAGTCAAGGGTTGTGTTCTCCATGTTTTCTTCACATATAAGAATGACTGATTTTAAAGAAAAACTTACATTAAGCTTCTTGATCTCTCCCAACATTGAGACAAACTACCTGAAGGATTAAAAACTCTGGATGATTATCCTGAATCACTAGTTGTCTTTTAAATAGAAATGGAAGTTAATTTTATGTTTGCAAGTATAAATTAATTTAAAATCCAGAATAATAATAGCTAGCTTTTAGGTTTGCTTTTATGACGTTTCAGGCACTGGTCTACATATCATGCTAGTGCATGTACCTCCCATGTATTAATTCCTTTATCATGAAAAATCCATTGAAATTGGTACTACAGGTGAGAACACTAAGGACTGCGAAGGTTAAATTTCCTGGGGCCGTTTAGCTAACAAGTGGCAGAACCAGGGCTCATGTTAGGTAGTCTGCATCCCTCATATGTTGCCTACCACTCAGAGTGCCCTGAGGAAACCCACTGGTGTTGGGATGTGTGGCAGATTAGTGCATTCAAAAAGGAGGAACTTAGACACAATTACAAAACACAACTCTCAGAAGACGGTATCTGAAGTCACATAGATGGTGGTATATTCGATAGTGCACTTGACTTGGAATCTGAAACTCCTGAAAAGTGGTGGTAGTCAAAACGGTAAGAACAGAGCCAAAAGAACCGAAAGCAGAGTCTTAAAGAAACATTTGCACACAATGTTCAGACCAGCATTATCTGCGATATCCAAGTGCCACCAGCAGATGAATGAATAAACAAAACATGGTATATAAATACAGTGGGATGTGATTTTGCTTTACAAAAGAAGGAAATGCTGACTCATGAGACAACATGGAGCATTTTTAAAGACATCATGCTAAGTAAAACAAGCCAGTGACAGAAATACTACATAGTTCCACTTATATAAAGTATCAGTAATAAAGTCATAGAAATGGAAAGTATAATGGTGGTTTCCAAGGACTTGGAGGAGGGGAGAACGGGGAATTGTTTAACAGATACAAACTGTACAATTAAATATGGTTAAGATGGTAAATTTTATGCGTTGTGTACTTTACCACAATTTGAGAAGAGTCCAAGAAAGGAATTACAGATAAGAGGAGGGATCATAATATGGAGCCTTCAGATGCACAAGAAGGGCTGAAAGTGAGACTGAGAAAGAATGATTGGTGGGTCGGAGAGCTGCCATCCAGCAGTGCCCTGAGGGTCAGGACAGACTTTCTCACAAGTTCAAGGTAGCTGGCAAAGCTGGTAGCATACACGTATACCTTAGGTCTGGTTGACCTAAAGGTATCTAGTTACATCAGCCACTTGTAGAGCCTGATGATATTTCAGTTAGTAAATAAGTTATTTTGCATTGGGGAAGGAAGGTGGGCAGGGGCAGTAATATTCCTGAAGAACATCTCTCCTGTGGTTTTAGTTCTCATGCTGGTGAGCCTCAAACAAGAAAGAACATGCTGCTAATTTTGACTTTAAATTCCTATACAGATGGTACTAACAGATGTTTCCAACAACAGACTTGTAAAAAATAACAATTTTACTTGCAGTTTCAAACATAAATAGGCATAGACTTCGTAGCGCTGTCGCTTGTTTTTAAAAACAGCACTACCCTTTGAACTGCTTGGGACGAGTGAGCCTTTGTTTAGTTACAGTTTTCATACCTACAGTACCTTACCATTGCTGAGGATGTTCATGGACACTTGAATGTGGTTTTCTCCTGTAATTTTTATGAGTTTAATAAGAAATTAATATGATGGCTTTAGGAATCCTACAAATTCTAAAATATGAAAAGCATACCTCCTCAGTTTAGGGGGAGTGTAGTTTAAATGCTGTAGATAGCAATGAAAAGAACCAGAAGACACTTGGCTCTAAATTCCCACCAGCAGAATTAATTCAAATGTATTGAGTGGATTTCATGTACTGGATACTATACCTGGGGAGACAGCAGCAAACAAAATGCCTTCCCAAGGAGCCTTCTTCCAGAAAGCAAACAAAACACATGAATGAAATAGATGGTAGCAGATGGGGGAAAGTGATTGGGAGACAAGGTGACCCAGATTTTAACCTGATCCGGTAGGGGTGTCAAGGTGCTTATGAACTGTTTGGAATGGTCATTCAACTGCTCTCACTGTCCCTCTGCTAAAGTTTGCCAGTTCTTTATCCTGTATGTCCTAAATTGCTGTTGCTTTCTCAGCTTGTTCCATGATGGAGGCTAACCTTGAAAAACCCAGGATCCGTCCTTGTCACACTGGCATGCCCCCCAACTTTTGCTTTTGTGGTCCTGACTTAACTGTGAGAGGGTCCCTTCCTCCAAGTTATTCATTGGCCATTTCAGCAAATATTTATTAAGAGTGTCTTATATAGCAGACACTTTCCAGGTGCTGGGGATACAGTAGTGAACAAGACACACATCATCCTTGTGTGCATAGAGCTTACTATCAAGCTAGGGAGAAACAACTAAAACTTATAAACAGTCAAGTGAATCTGATTAAGTGCTATAACAAGTGAATAGGATGCTGATATAGAGAATAATAGGGAATGATTTTAAGTATGTTGATCAGAGAGTTCCTCCTTGAATGTGTGCCATTTAGGTTAGGATCTGCAGAAAGAAAGGAATCAGCCCTTGTATTTATGTATTTGTGTGTGCGTATGTGTTTGCTTGAGGGGAGGCCACGAGAACCCCATGTGCAAAGACCCTTAGCTAAGGAGAACAAAACCCAGCACCTTCAAGGACCTGCACAAAGGCTTTTGAATCACTGAGTCATTGTTGGAATACAGCGTGGTCTGAATGTGTTTCTTAAAGCTAGTGCTAAAGTCTGATTTGACTCCATTATTTAATTTTTTCTCCCACAAATCCTCTCTCAAAAATCCAGGGATAATTTTGCCGAGTATTGGTACCTTTGAAAAAGTATCAATCAGCATTGCTCCCAAATCATCTCTCCCTGTCTGCTGAGTCCTCTTCCCCCAGGCTCTTCCTTCCTTAGAGGTTGTTCCCTGAGACTGCTTGGAGGCTGGGGGCACCAACACTTCTAAGCGTTCACCCCAGCATTCTTTCTAGACTGCCATATTGTCTCTAAGTCTTCCATGCTATACCAGGCTTTCTTAATGGGCTTCACATTCTTCCAAGGTGCTTGCCACAAACAAATGTGCATGGTAAAAACAGACAATTTTATTTTTTTAGTCCTATAACGTTTTCAAGTCTAGATTTTAGTTTCTTTTAAAAATGCTTTATTTTTGAAAAGTGCCAGATGGACAAATATTTAACGACGCGCTCTATTGCCTTGGAGAACGTCAGTAAGCCAGCACACCTTTGAGCTCCGTTGTGTAACTGTCCATATTTGCATGTGTTTTTATAGTATATTTTCTACCCAGTGGATCTGGCTCCACCTGTTGATATTTTCACAGGAAGGGGCTGCCCTCCTCTGTCTCTGTACGCATTTTGGGCTCAGTAGCTGGGCCAAAGGAAATATTTGTAGTAAAGGCCAATCTGTTAAAGAAATCAAGTTCCTTTCATTTCCACTATGGGGTATTCTTCAGCAATTTGACTGAAGCAAGAAATGAGCATAAATGGTCATTGGAGGGTTGTTGTTTTTTGTACCTAAGAGGGATAAGTTTGGTGAGGAGAGAACTTGATGTGAGTTTTCCCAATCTGATGACGGAAAGAGTAGTGTCTTCTTACTGCTTTAGGATGCATTTCTTTGATTATCATTGCAAGGGACTATTGCTGCTTATACTTGTTGGACCCTGGAATTTTCTTTCCCTTTTAGGCTTGACTTTTTTTCTTGATAGGTAAGATTTCTATAATACATATGTTACATGTGGATATGTCAATATGTAATAATTAAGCCTCTTGTCATTTCCGTATCCAGATTATTTCTGATCAAATCTGTTCATCTATTTCTTTCTGTCAGGTCGAGCCACATAGTTGCTGTTTCTGTCCGTCAAACATGGCCAAAAATACCCAGCTATTACATATGGTTCAACCTAAATAGTTTATAAGCCTTTGATGTCAAATCTAGAGTTTATATTAATCTTAGATTATATGTTGAATATGTACTTTTCCTCATGCCTAATAATCTATATTTAATAATTGTGTGTTTTTTTAAAAAAATTAACACTTTAACCCTCCTTTTAGTATTAGAGAGACTTTTCTAACATGGTTTAGTTGTATCTGATTTGATATCTTTTGCATTTGTTCTGATTGCAGTATTGTGGTGCTCTAACTTTCCCCTAACTCCTTTGAGATTCCATTCAAGAATTGCTCCCTCTGGGAAGCCTCTTTGACCTCTTTGGCATGGTTAAGTGCTAATGTTCTGTGCTTCTGTGGGAGACCCTACGTGTATTTCTTCCATGGAATTTACCACCTCTACAGAGGTTTTTGATTTCCCCAGTTCTAATCTGGAATCACATTTTAACAACTTTCAAGTGCTAGGATTTAGGACAGTGATTGCCTCATAGTAGATCCCCTGTTTTTATTCCCTTCAGTGAAGTTGAACTAATTGATTAGGATTTTCCCATGGACCAAAGAATAAAGCAGTTACTTCTGCTGCTTAATGCTATGTGATACACATCCAAGCAGCTGCCCCAATACCAGCACTGGTAGAAATAACAAAACCACCAGAACAAAATGTGTTGCATTTTGCATTGCTATCCCACACTCTTTATAATTAGTCTCCTTTCATTTGTCTTTCATTTTTCTTTTTGTGTGTTTCTTTTTCTTTAAATTGCAAAGTTTTTAAAAAAATTTATTATACTTCAAGTTCTGGCATACCTGTGCAGAACATGTAGGTTTGTTACATAGGTATACACGTGCCATGGTGGTTTGCTGCATCCATCATCTACATTAGGTATTTCTCCTAGTGCTATCTATCCCCAATCTCCCCAAACCCTGTTATCCCTCCCCAGCCCCCCACCCTCCAACAGGCCCCAGTGTGTGATGTTCCTCTCCCTGTGTTCATGTGCTCTCATTGTTCAGCATCCACTTATGACTGAGAACATGCGGTGTTGGTTTTCTGTTCTTGTGTCAGTTTGCTGAGAATGATGGTTTCCAGCTTCATCTGTGTCCCTGCAAAGGACATGAACTCATCCATTTTTATGGCTGCATAGTATTTTATGGTGTATATGTGCCACATTTTCTTTGTCCTGTCTATCATTGATGGGCATTTGGGTTGGCTCCAAGTCTTTGCTGTTGTGAACAGTGCCTCAGTAAACATACGTGTGCATGTGTCTTTATAACAGAATGATTTATAATCTTTTGGGTATATACCCAGTAATGGGATTGCTGGGTCAAATGGTATTTCTGTTTCTAGATACTTGGGGAATCAACATACTGTCTTCCACAATGGTTCAACCAATTTACACTCCCAACAGCAGTGTAAAAGCATTCCTATTTCTCCATGTCCTCTCCAGCATCTGTTGTTTCCTGATTTGTTAATGATCATCATTCCAGCTGGCATGAGATGGTATCTCAATGTGATTTTGATTTGCATTCTCTAATGACCAGTGATGATAAGCTTTTTTTTCATATGTTTGTGATTGCATAAATGTCTTATTTTGAGAAGTGTCTGTTCATATCCTTTGCCCACTTTTTGATGGAATTGTTTTTTTCTTGTAAATGTGTTTGAGTTCTTTGCAGATTCTGGATATTGGCCCTTTGTCAGATGGGTAGATTGCAAAAATTTTTTCCCATTCTGTTGGTTGCCTGTTCACTGTAATGATAGTTTCTTTTGCTGCACAGAAGCTCTGTAGTTTAATTAGATCCCATTTGTCTATTTTGGCTTTTGTTGCCAATGCTTTTGGTGTTTTGGTCATGAAGTCCTTGCCTGTGCCTATGTCCTGAATGGTATTGCCTAGGTTTTCTTCTAGGGTTTTTATGGTGTTAGGTTTTATATCTTTAATCCATCTGGAGTTAATTTTTATATAAGGTGTAAGGAAGGGATCCAGTTTCAACTTTCTGCATATGGCTAGCTGGTTTTCCCAACACCATTTATTAAATAGGGAATTCTTTCCCCATTGCTTTTGTCATGTTTGTCAAAGACCAGATGATTGTAGATGTGTGGTGTTACTTCTGAGGCCTCTGTTCTGTTCCATTGGCTTATATCTCTGTTTTGGTACCAGTACCACGTTGTTTTGATCACTGTAGCTTTGTAGCATAGTTTGAAGTTAGGTAGCTTGATGCCTCCAGCTTTGTTTTTTTCTTAGGATTGTCTTGGCTATGTGGGCTCTCTTTTGGTTTCATATGAAGTTTAAAGTGGTTTATTTCAATTCTGTGAAGAAAGTCATTGGTCGCTTGATGGGGGTAGCATTGAATCTATAAATTACTTTGGGCAGTATGGCCATTTTCGCAATATTGATTCTTCCTAACCATGAGCATGGAATGTTTCTCCATCTGTTTGTGTCCTCTCTTATTTCCTTGAGCAGTGGTTCATAGTTCTCCTTGAAGAGATCCTTCACATCCTTTGTTAGTTGTATTCCTAGGTATTTTATTCTCTTTGTAGCAATTGTGAATGGGAGTTCACTCATGATTTGACTCTCTTTAAGTCTGTTATTGGTGTATAGGAATGCTTGTGATTTTTGCACGCTGGTTTTGTATCCTGAGACTCTGAAGTTACCTATCTGCTTAAGGAGATTTTGGGCTGAGACGATGGGGTCTTCTAAATACACAATCATGTCATCTGCAAATAGAGACAATTTGACTGCCTCTTTTCCTAATTGAATACCCTTTATTTCTTTTTCTTGCTTGGTTGCCCTGGCCAGAAGTTCCAATACTATGTTGAATAGGAATGGTGAGAGAGGGCATCCTTGTCTTGTGCCAGTTTTCAGAGGGAATGCTTCCAGTTTTTGCCCATTCAGTATGATATTGGCTGTGGGTTTGCATAAATAGCTCTTATTATTTTGAGATGCATTTCATCGATAGCTAGTTTATTGAGAGTTTTTTTTTAGCATAAAGGGATGTGGAATTTTGTCGAAGACCTTCTCTGAATCTATTGAGACAATCGTGGTTTTGTCTTCCTTTCTGTTTATGTGATGGATTACGTTTATAGATTTTTATATGTTGAATCTGCCTTGAATCCCAGAGATGAAGCCTACTTGATCGTGATAGATAAGCTTTTTGATGTGCTGTTGGATTTGGTTTGCTGGTATTTTAGTGAGGATTTTAGCATCAATGTTCATCATGGATATTGGCCTGAAATTTTCTTTTATAGTTGTTTCTCTGCCAGGTTTTGGTATCAGGATGATGTTGGTTTCATAAAATGAGTTAGGGAGGATTTCCTCTTTTTATATTGTTTGGAATAGTTTCAGAAGGAATGGTACCAGCTCCTCTTTACATTTCTGGTAGAATTTGGCTGTGAACCCATTTGGTCCTGGACTTTTTTTAGTTGGTAAGCTATTAATTGCTGCCTCAATTTCAGACCTTGTTATTGGTCTATTCAGGGATTCGACTTCTTTTTGGTTTAGTCTTGGGAGACTGTAAGTGTCCAGGAATTTATTCATTTTTTTCTGTATTTACTGGTTTATTTTCATAGGGTTGTTGGTAGTAATCTCTGATGGTAGTTTGTATTTCTGTGGGATCAGTGGTATTATCCTCTTTATCATTTTTTATTGCATCTGTTTTATTCTTCTCTCTTTTTTGTATTAGTCTGGCTAGCTGTCTATTTTGTTGATCTTGTCCAAAAAATACCTCCTGGATTTATCGATTCTTTGAAGGGTTATTTGTGTCTCTATCTCCTTCAGTTTTGCTCTGATCTTAGTTATTTCTTGTCTTCTGGCAGCTTTTGAATTTGTTTGATCTTGCTCCTTTAGTTCTTTTAATCGTGACATTAGAGTGTTGATTTTAGATCTTTCCTTACTTCTTTTGTGGGCATTTAGTGCTATAAATTTCCCTCTAGACACTGCTTTAAATGTTACTCAAAGATTCTGGTACGTTGTGTCCTCGTTCTCATTGGTTTTGTAAAACATCTTTATTTCTGCCTTCATTTCATTATTTATCCAGTAGTCATTCAGGAGCAGGTTGTTCACTTTCCATGTAGTTGTGTGATTTTGAGTGAGTTTCTTAATCCTGAGTTCTAATTTGATTGCACTGTAGTCTGAGAGACTGTTAGGATTTTCATTCTTTTGCATTTGCTGAGGAGTGTTTTACTTCCAATTATGTGGTCAATTTTAGAATAAATGCAATGTGGTGCTGAGAAGAATGTATATTCTCTGGGTGTGGGGTGGAGAGTTCTGTAGATGTCTATTAGGTTTGCTTGGTCCAGATCTGAATTCAAGTCCTGGATATCCTTGCTAATTTTCTGTCTTGTTGATCTGTCTAATATAGACAGTAGGCTGTTAAAGCCTCCCAGGATTAATGTATGGGAGTCTAAGTCTCTTTGTAGGTCATTAAAAACTTGCTTTATGTATCTGGGTGCTCCTGTGTTGGGTGCGTATATATTTAGGATAATTAACTCTTCTTGTTGCATTGATCCCTTTACCGTTATGTAATTGCCTTCTTTGTCTCTTTTGATCTTTGTTGTTTTGAAGTCTGTTTTATCAGAGACAAGATTGTAACCTCTGCTTTTTTTTTTTCTTTTGATTTGCTTGGTAAATCACCCTCCATCCCTTTATTTTGAGCCTATGTGTGTCTGCACATGAGAAGGATCTCCCGAATATAGCACAGTGATGAGTCTTGACTCTTTATGCAATTTGCCCGTCTATGTCTTTTGATTGGCACATTGAGCCCATTTACATTTAAGGTTAATATTGTTATGTGTGAATTTGATCCTATCATTTTGTTGCTATCTGGTTGTTTTGGCTGTGAGTTCATGCAGTTTCTTCATAGTGTTGACGGTCTTTACAATTTGGTATATTTTTGCAGTGGCTGGTACTGGTTGTTGCTTTCCATGTTTAGTGCTTCCTTCAGGAGCTCTTGTAAGGCAGGCCTGGTGATGATGAAATCTCTCAGTATATTTTTGGCTGTAAAGGATTTTATTTCTCCATCACTTATGAAGCTTAGTTTGACCGGATATGAAATTCTGGGTTGAAAATTCTTTTCTTTACGTATGTTTAATATTGGCCCCCACTCTGTCTGGCTTGTAGGATTTCTGCTGAGAGATCTGCTGTGATTCTGATGGGATTCCCTTTGTGGATAACCCGACCTTTCTCCTGGCTGCCTTTAGCATTTTTTTCTTCATTTCAGCCCTGGTGAATCTGACGATTATGTCCCTTGGGGTTGCTCTTCTTGAAAAATAGCTTTGTGGTATTCTCTTTATTTCCTGAATTTGAATGTTGGCTTGGCTTGGTAGGTTGGGGAAGTTATCCGGGATAATATCCTGAGGGGTGTTTTCCAAGTTGGTTCCATTCTCCCCATCACTTTCAGGTATACCGATCAAGCATAGATTAGGTCTTTTCACATAATCCCGTATTTCTTGGAGGCTTTGTTCATTTCCTTTCACTCTTTTTTTCTCCCATCTTGCCTTCTCACTTTATTTAATTGAGATGATCTTCAATCTCTGATATCCTATCTTCCGCTTGGTTGATTAGGCTATTGAAACTTGTGTATGCTTCCCGAAGTTCTAGTGTTGTGTTTTTCAGCTCCATCAATTTGTTTATATTCTTCTCTAAGCTCTTTATTCTCATTAGTATTTTGTCAAACCTTTTTTCAAGGTTCTTAGTTTCTTTGCATTGGGTTAGAACATTTTCTTTTAGCTCAGAGAAGTTTGTTATTACCCACCTTCTGAAGCCTGTTTCTGTCAATTCATCAGACTCATTCTCCATCCAGCTTCGTTCCCTTGCTGTTGAGGAGTTGTGATCCCTTGTAGGAGGAGAGGGGTACTGATTTTGGGTGTTTTCATCCTTTTTGCATGGGTTAAAATATTCCCATTAGAAGAGTCAAATTAATATATTCAGACTGGACTGCAGACATTTTCTATTTGGGGCTCTGCATTTTACCTGATCAAGTGAATATTTTGCAGACTAATGAACCTCTTCTGTAGACTTCACTTTTGCCCATATTGTAATATTCTGTGTTGTCCACATCTTTTTTTTAATGAGTAAAGAAAACAACAGACCCTATCAGACTCCTTTGATTTGTCACATTGATTTTCCCAAAACTTTCAATTGATAGCTGTTACCTTTTACCTCAGTATAAATGACTCATCATAAATTCTTTATAACAAAAACTTTTATTGAATAATATAGCCTACATAGGAAAAAAACAGTAAAATAAAATAAATGGAGTTTAAGAATAATGAAAAACTGTACAACTATGATCACTTTACTCAGGAAAAGAAATACATTTACTATTTCCATTTCAGACAAGCTTGAGCACATTCAGGGTGATGTGACCATAGACACCATAGCCATTTCAATGTCATCTTCCTTTCCGTGCAGGCCTTCAGAGGTGACTACTATCCTGAATATCATGTTTATTATTCCCTTGTTTTTCTTAATAACTTTTTTTTTTAAAAGAAAGCTTTTTTGGAATTCCTAAATATTATGTTATTTAAACTATCTTTGTAATTTATGTAACAATGAAATCACACTGTGTGAATTCTTAAGTACTTAATTGTATCATTCATCATTATAGTTTTGTGATTTACCTACTTCAGTGATTATAACTTAAGTTTATTTCTTTTCATGGCAATATAGTTTTACATGGTATGGGCATATCACAACTTATTTTTTTCATTTTTCTTATGAGACACACATTGGGGTTTTCCAGTTTTATTACTATCATAAACAACATGATTATAAATATTTCATGCATATTTCCTGGTACATATGGGCAAAAATTTGTCAAGAATTAATACCTAGTGGTAGAATTTCTGAATCAGAGGCAAGTACATGTTCAACCTTCCTACATGATTTCCAAAGAAGTTTTACCCATTTACATATCTACTTTTAATGTATGAACACCCCCTTGGCTATCTGTTAATGGCATCGCTTGATATTATTCTACATATACATTTTTGCCAACTTTGTAGTCATGAATTATATCTCATGATTTTGTTTCTTTGATTACTAAAAAGGTCACATATTGTACTCTGCTTATGGGTCATTTGTTTCTTCTCTCTTGTAAGATTTGTGTTCATTTCCCATTTTCTCATAGTGTTTTTCTTATTGATTCATGGAGTTTTTTGCATATGCTACATAGTAATATTTGAGTTGTGTTGTGTCTTAATTTATAGCTTATATTTTTACTCCCTGATGGCTTTTGAAGATAGAAGTTTTTGGTATAATTGCATTTACCAATCTTGCCCTTTACAACCTACCCATTTTAAGCCTTAAGAAATAATTCTTTTACCACCCATATAAAAAATATTTCCCTGAATTGCTTCTGAAATTTTGCCTTTCACATTTGTGTGCTTCATTCATCAGGAATTGATTTGTGTGTATAGTTGATGAAGGGATTTTTTCTCACATATGTAGTCAGTTGTTTCAGTGCAATTTATTTTTAAAAGTTCATCTTTTCTCTATTGATCTACGTTACAAACTTACTCATATATTGTGTTTATGCACTGGTCAGTCTATTTTTGGGCTCTCTATTTTGTTTAGTTCTAACAAACAGCTGGGGCTTTGCCTCAGGTTCTATTTGTCAATCACTATGCCAATACTTAACCTATCTTTAATAATATGGCATTATAATTGAAGTTTGCTATCTGGTAGTCAAGTCCCATGACATTGTTCCTCTAATTAGTGTGTGTAACTATTGGAACTTCATAATTCCCTACATATTATAGATGCAGTTTTTTAGGCTCCACATACAGTACACACACACACATATGCACACACACATGCACACACACGGGGCTGGAATTTTTATTGGAATTAAATTTACAGATTAATTTGTGATCAGGTAATATTTTTGCAATATTGACTATTCCAAGCCATTAACTAAATATTTTCACTTAAACTCTTCTTTTATAATTTTCACCATAGAGATCATGCATGTGATTTTTCTTACTACTGTAACTGATAGAAAAATACATGTAGCTAATAAAATTTAAAAAACATTTTACAGTTTTGATACTGGGGAGTAGAAATACAGATGATTTATCTGCACTTATTTTATATCCAACATTCTTGCTAATTGTATTAGTAAGCCCTAATTCATTGGAAGATTCTTTTTTATTGTCAACAAACATAATTTTATCATAGTAAATAAAGATCATTTTGCTGCTGCTTTTCTAATTCTCGTACTTTTTTTTTCCTTGCCTTACTGTATTGGCTAGGAGGTCTGAAATGAGAATGAATAGAAATATTGATAGCAGGCATCTTTGTCTTTCTTCGCAAACTCAAAGGAAATACTTTCAGCATTTCAACATTGAGAATTATAAGGGCTCCCCTTATTTGACGTAGGCCTTAATATCACATAAGTCCCTAAGAAATTAGTTAAATCACTGGAAGTGAAGGAGAGGATGTTAAACTAATCTACAGTTATATTTCTGTCACAAAACATATAGGAGCTTTAAGTAAAAATTAATTTTCAATATGGAAGAATAAAGTGGTATACCTTGTACACCTAAGTTTGTGGACCAAAGCTGCTGACCACTACACAATGAATAGATTCAAGAAAATGACACTTACTTACTCAAGTGCAGAAAGCACCCTCGGAGTTGTATGTGAGCATATGCTGGCTCTTTCTGTGGGCAATCTCTTAAGGACTTTCTTTGTAGAAAATTCTCCCTATTTGAGAGCAACACAGTTACTGACAGTTTAATCTTTGTAGCATTTCTTGGAGAAAGGGAAGATGGCAGGGTGTTCGCAGGGCCCCTTAACTGTCTGTATAAATGTAATATAAGTGGCCTGGTGTGCTCTTTCACTAATATCTTAATAGGTATGTGTAAGTGATGGAAACAAAACAGGACAATAGTATTATCCAGCTGTCCAATTCTGAAGGAAATCAGAGTCTCTAAAATCTTACTCAGTAAAACCACTAAGTTCCCTGATAAACAAAAACAGAATTTTCACTATTTGTCCTGACATAGGGAGGATTTTCTGTAGAGTAGATGTTGTTGCCTCCTTAAATCCACTTAGATACTATAGAAGTCAGTCCCAAGACATAAAAAATCAAGGACCACCTTTGTTTGGCACACACCTGTCACAGTAGAAGTAAGCTGAGCCTTGGGAGCAGCCTGGAGCTGTTCATGGGTGAACTAATGAATAAGGGAGGTGCATAACTCATACCTCTGGGAGAAGAGTGAATGAATATTGTACAAAAACCACTGGTAACAGATGAGGACATGCAAACAATGAATTTTATCCATAGACATATTTTATTCATAATTGCCCAGAGAAAAAAGTTGGAAAACCTAGCACTATGGTCAGGGATTGAATTTGAGAGACAGGATTACTCAGGGAGGATAGTCTTGGAGAGCAGCGTGCAGAATATAACTGAGAGACCGTGAAGTTACCAATATGGAGATCAAGGTTAGCCTAAAGAACAGATTTCCTAATGCTCAGACATGCATCTAGGGCAGAGTAACATGGGCTTTGCCCCAGGAACAAACATTTAAAAAGTTGCATACATTTGTCATCATTTTTAGAGATTTATTATCTCCCCAAAGAGTTCCAAACTGATTATAGGTACAAGGGTAAGTGGCACTTTGGAAAGGGGGTTAATAGTAAACATTGTCAAGTCTCCAGAGTCACAAGAAGCCTTCCTTTTGGTGTTTCAACCTTAATGTATAACCTTACTGAAACCCTTAATGACAACCTTGACAAGGAAGAATACAAGTCATAATTTTACCCTATCAAGTTATCACTTATGAATTTCAACTTGGCATGCCAATGCTGTCTCCATGGTCTTAGGCGAAGAGGTGAAAGAGAATAGAAGGCAGGAAAACAGAATGTCTGGTGAGAGGTCAGGTGCAGGGCCATCTTTTTCTTTCATCTAACATTATCATGTTTCTTGTCAAAATTATATGCAGTAATTATGGCTTTGCTGTAGTAATCATTGTTGAAGAACTGTATACATGGAATCAAACATATATCTGATAAAAAATGGAACACAGAACAAGTAAAATTCTTATTTCTTCTTTCAACTTCAGGATTCCGGGCATGCAAAATGATTGTTAGAGAATTAAAATGCTTTAAAAGGCTGGGCGCGGTAATCCCAGCACTTTGGGAGGTTGAGGTGGGCAGGTCATTTGAGGTCAGGAGTTTGAGACCAAGCCTGGGCAACATGGTGAGATAACATCTCTACTAAAAATACAAAAATTAGCCAGGTGCAGTTGTGTGAACCCATAGTCCCAGCTACTCAGGGGGCTAAGGCAAAAGAATCGTTTGAACCCGGGAGGCAAAGATTGCAGTGAGTCAAAATTGTGCCACTGCAATCCAGCTTGTGGACCAGAGCAAGACTCTCAAAAAAAAAAAAAAAAATCCTGCTCTCATATAATGTTCATATTACAAATTCATGCACATTTTTAGATCCTGGCTCCTGATTTGCCTTACTGCAATTACACATTTGAGTTCTTTTTACATAGGGCATAATAAATATGAGCAAATAACACTGTAATAAATATATGATCATATAAAATAAAAATATAGTATGAAAAAATGTAAATTATACAGTTTTTGTTATACACATGGGTGAATTTCATATTATCATAGTCTAGAAATAAACTGTGTACAGGCATGTGAGCCTGTTCCGGTAGATACAGCTGAGTTTAATCATTTTATTATAGATTAGAAACCTCTGAGTCTGTTTCATCTTTGTATCTTCCAAGCTCCTTAAGTGGTTGTCAAATGAATAAATACATGGAGTGAATAAATTTATAAATGAGCTAATGGATATATCAATACCTGGTATTTCTCTAGGAAAAGCAGTGAGTACATTTTGGCATATTTGGATTTTGTGCAATATATTGTTAAATAGACTTTCACTTTTTGAATATCCTTTATGTAAATGTATAAGGTTTTGAATTTTTAACATTTTACAAATTATTTTTTATTGTTTAAAATTGAGCTATATGCAGTATAGTTATCTTCAAAATAGCATCAGTTTCTCTCAATACCAGTTCTATTTTCTTGATGTCTTAGACATTAAAATTTTTAAAAAGATAAAAAAAACACACACACTTTTTTTCCATACTCAGACACGGAAAATAATACTCTCTCATTTCAATTTATGTTTATTACCTGCAGGGTTCATTTGCCAAGATTCCTTTCAAGCACAACTCATACTTGTCTGCTTGTGAATTAAAATATACTCCCTCTGTTAGCCAAAATTAGGTCTCAGACTGTCCAGCTGGCACAAGAAGGATGGGATAAGTTGTGCTGAATTGGCACTTCACAATAAGTAAGACAAGAGCCACTGGTTCGGCTCCCCAGGGATAGAGAGTGAATAGATCTTTATCCTTTTTCTCTTCTCATCACTCTGCAGTTTGCCCCTTTCTTTCGTGTCTTTTGATTCAAGGAGACAGCTTCTGTTACTGTTCATCAGGTGGAAAATGGCTCAGCAACATGTGCTTGGAACTTTGTGTCCTGGGCTGCTGGGGATGATAGTGTCACCTTCTGTTGAGAATTCCACAGAGGTGTGTTTGCCAGTCCAGTCATTACCCAAATCAAGCCAGGCCCCACTATCAGTCCTCTGTGGCTCTTTGGTAATTTTTTTTTTCTTTTTTGGAGTTTTTTTAGTCCCTAGGCAGACACTCGTCAGGTCCATAAGAGGAACTGGCTTAGCATGGACTCTCAGAAGCACACTCATCTCCTTTACTTAGTGTAAGAATGGTCTACATTTCCTTTATTACTGGACCTAGTGGACTGCTGCTAAGTTTGCATCCACAGTGGATAAATCCAGAAAATTTGTTAAGTCAAAAGATAGGAAACCCCTTCCAATTGTTGATTCTCTGAGGGCAGTAGTAATGTTTTAGAACTGAAATAGGCTTAATGATTTTGAATACAGGAAAACTATTTGTCACTGTGAACTTTGGATTTTAGGGTAAGAAAAGGGAAAGACATAACCCGACTTTTTTTTTCACATTTTTCAACCAGGACTCATTTTATTACTAGTACTTATTGAAAATTATAGGGCTGCTATGCTTATTCAACTCCCTACAAAATTTATCTTTTCTGCATGGGAAATCTCCCTCACATGAAATTTAAAAGAACTGTATTTTATGTTCTTTTAAAATTTCGATTGAAATTTGGGCACACTGAATAGCTTGTGTTTCTATAACTTATATGAATACCAATACACTTCCCAATGAATCATGATGGAAAAGCCATGCCATATAGAAATGCACTGTATGTATGTGAGGGTGTGTAGGGGTGTAATGTTGCTTGATTATTAAAAACTGAGATTAAACAGGCACTTTCTGCAGCTGTGACTTTGTACAGATGGCAGGACCCCAGCCAGTCTGGCTGACAGGGCTTTCTGAAATGGAGCCAAAAAACAGATCCGTTTTTCACCACTGAATCTTTGGAATAAACCACACATGGAAATACGTGCTGTGCCATTAGGAGATATGCATGCTGTATGTGTGTAGGGCTTTTACCTGTATTTTTTGTCATGGACTTGTATATGCTACACCTCCTATATGCTTGTGAAGCCTGAAACTATGTACTTACATAGAATTTTAAGAGATGTATGTTTTATTTAACAGAGAAAGTGGTTGGATATCTAGCAGTTTTCCCTATCTTAGTCTCTTAAAACTTCTTTGGACAGCTCAGGTACAGATCTTTTACAGGGTTTGAAGATGACCAGAAGAATATGTTTATTACATTTGTTTGAATTCTTTTTTCACATTATTGAAATATTTTTTCTCCTTGTTTTTCTTCTGGTGATCATCTCATATACATTAACTGATCCCCTATATATTTCTGTTTTTTAAACTTCTCTTTCCTGTATCATGTACGTTTCTATTGAATCTCCTTGTTCTCTGCCCTGACATGTTTCCTAAAGAATGGTTATCACTCAAAAAAGATCTTTATCTTTTCTTTAGTTCAGAATATGAACTTTTTTTGCTGAAGGTGTAGCTGAGAGCCCTTACTCTCCTCTTCTGCTGGGTATAAATGCTTCCTTAATCTTGCACAGAGTGTGAGGCAGGTGAACCACCACACTGGATGAGAAAGGGATTTAACTAAACAACCTCTCATGTGCTTTGGAGAAATAAGTGATAGAATTTTGAGAGTGGTGAGCCATTCTTTAAATAGGTACTTATTGAGCATCTATTCCAGTTGATCCAATTTAGGCATAAACCTTGATGAAACAGGCAAAGTTTCTGTCTTCAATAACTACATTCCATTAAAAAGAGATAGACAGCAACAACAACAACAACAAAAAAACCCAGAAAAGCAAAAAAACCCACCAAGATAAAAAGCTATGAATAAGTGTGAGAAAGACAACAAAATGGGACAAATTCATAACATGTGACAGGGTAGGTTCTCCTACCCCTGGCTGGGTGTCAGGAAATCTCTATATGAGACGGTATCATGGTTATTCCTGCTGTGCAACCAATTATTCCCAAAATTAGCAGCTGGAAAATCAAACATTTATTCTATATCGTGGTTTTTATCAGGCAGAAATAATGACTTATTGAGTAATTCTATTTCAAGGTCTCTTGCGAGTTTGCCGTTATCTGAAGGCTCAACTGGGCTAGAGAATCTGCTTCTAAGATGGTGCACTCACACAACTGTTGGCAAGAAGCCTCAGTTCCTTCCTACATGGATGTTTCCATAAGAATCATATGAGTGTCTTCATGACATGTTGACTGGTTTTCCCCCAAAACAAATGATCTGAAAGAGCAAGGCAGAGCAGCAATATATTTTATGTCTCAGCCTTGACACATCATGGGTCATATGCCATCACCTCACCATATTCTGTTGGTCACACAGATTAATGCCGATGCCATATGGGAGGAGACTATCACAGGGCGTATATATCAGAAGTAAGGGTATTAGGAAGACATCATCCTTGCTACCACGGGAAGGAACAGTTGCACTGAGGCCAGAATAATTGTAAGGAATCAGTTAAGTGAATACCTAGGGAGGAGGGCTTTCCATTAAAGGAAGCAGCAGTTTCTATGACACTGAGGCAGGGAAAGCTGGGTGTTGTCAAAGAATAGACATAAGTCTAGACTGAACAAGCAGGAAGCTTGTATGGGATGAGTCTAGTGAGCAGGGGCCAGATGCCATGGATCTTATAGGGGTTTGACATATATTCTGAATGAGGAAGTGAACTCCTAGAGAGGTGTTTTTTTTTTTTTTTTAGATGGAGTCTTGCTCTTGTCATCCGGGCTGGAGTACAGTAGTATGATCTTGGCTCACTGCAACCTCTGCCTCCCGGGTTCAAGTGATTCTCCCACCTCAGCCTCCTGAGTAGCTGAGATTATAAGTGCCCGCCACCATGCCTGGTTAATTTTTGTACTTTTAGTAGACATGGGGTTTCGCCACATTGGCCAGGTGGCTTCAAACTCCTGACCTAAGGTGATTCACCCACTTCGGCCTCTTGAAAGTTTTAAGCAGAGGAGTGACATTAACTGCATGACTACATTTTGAACAAAAATATAATTATGAGAAAAGAATTGGATAGGACCTGTAAAATTGCCATATTAACAGAAAGAATGACTTAGACTCTTGAATTTCTACCTTGATGGTCATACTATGTAAACTCATAAAGATGAAACATAGAAATATTTATTCTACTAGGTGAATAATAGAATAAAAGTGATCTGGGGATTTCAATATGAAGTGTGAACATCTCTGAATCAGTTCTGACCTCCTATTCTGCCATCGTAAAAGAGGTTCTACTGTTGACCAGATTATTTATAGGGAGCAAAATCCACAGGGAACTACGGGCAAAAATATCTTTTATGTTTCAAGGGCCGAGTTACGTTCCTGCTGAGGTGTTTTCCCTATTTGTCAGATGTAGGGCATCACTCACTCCGATTTCTGTAGTTGCTTTTCATGCTGTTAGAATGCTGGTTTTAACTCATTTACAAATTAATCACTTTAGACATAAAAGAATAACCCACTCTCCCAGCTCACTGGCCAGTGACGAGTTTTACTCTTCATAAACTGGTTTCAACCTCCGGAGAAAATGCAGACTTTCATTTCAAGTGAGATTATTCTGCTCTGTTGGTCAGTGCAGGTGTTGAGACTATGGCTATGGTTCACTGATTTGGAGACAGAATGAATTCAGTTTTTCTTTTAAACCAGACATGTTTGCCATACCCCTGCTGAGCCCCTCACAACATTTTAATGGTAACAGAATCTAGCAGATAAAATCCCAATCATGTGCAAAATTAACCTTTTCTCTAGGCCTAATGGTTTGACGCAGCATTCTTTTTTGTTTTTACATTTATTTTATTAAATAAAAAATGTTCATCTGACAAATGAACTTATACTTTAAGTTCTGGGGTACGTGTGCAGAATGTGTAGGTTTGTTACATAGGTATACATGTGCCATGGTGGTTTGCTGCATGGATTACCCTGTCATCTACATTAGATAATTCTCCTAATGCCATCCCTCCCCTTTCCTCCCACCCCCTGCTATCCTTCCTCTAGCCCTCCACCCCAGAAGAGCCCCTGGTGTGTGATGTTCCCCTCCCGGTGTCCATGTGTTCTCCTTGTTCAGCACCCAGTTATGAGTGAGAACATGTGATGTTTGATTTTCTGTTCTTGTGTCAGTTTGCTGAAAATGATGGTTTCCAGCTTCATCCAGGAACATAAACCGATCCTTTTTTATGGCTGCATAATATTCCATGGTGTATATGTGCCCATTTTCCTAATCCAATCTATCATTGATGGGCATTTGGGTTGGTTCCAAGTCTTTGCTATTGTAAACAGCGCCTCAATAAACATATGTGTGCACGTGTCTTTATAATAGAATGATTTATAATCATTTGGGTATATACCCAATGGGTTATATTGATTGCTGGGTCAAATGGTATTTCTATTTCTAGATCCTTAAGAAATTGCCACATTGTGTTCCCCAATAGTTGAACTAATTTACACTCTCACCAACAGTGTAAAAGCATTCCTATTTCTCCATGTCCTCTCCAGCATCTGTTGTCTCCTGATTTTTTAATGATCGCCATTCTAACTAGTGCGAGATGGTATCTCAATGTGGTTTTGATTTGCATTTCTCTAATGACCAGTGATAATGAGCTTTTTTTTCATATGTTTTTTGGCTGCATAAATGTCTTCTTCTGAGAAGTGTCTATTCATATAATTTGCCCACTTTTTGATGGGGTTGTTTTTATCTTGTAAATTTGTTTAAGTTCTTTGTAGATTCTGGATATTAGCCCTTTATCAGATGGGTAGATTGCAAAATTTTTTCCTATTCTGTGGTTGCCGGTTCACTGTAATGATAGTTTCCTTTGCTGTGCAGAAACTGTTAAGTTTAATTAGATCCCTTTGTCTATTTTGACTTTTGTTGGCATTGCTTTTGTGTTTTAGTCATGAAGTCTTTGCCCATGCCTGTGTCCTTAATGGCATTGCCTAGGTTTTCTTCTAGGGTTTTTATGGTGCTAGGTCTTATGTTTAAATCTTCAATACATCTAGAGTTAATTTTTGTATAAGATGTAAGGAAGGGATCCAATTTAAGCTTTCTGCATATGGCTAGCCAGTTTTCCCAATACCATTTGTTAAATAGGGAATCCTTTCCCCATTGCTTTTTTGTCAGGTTTGTTAAAAACCAGATGATTGTAGATGTGTGGTGTTCTTTCTGAGCCCTTGTTCTGTTCTATTGGTCTATATCTCTGTTTTGGTACCAGCACCATGGTGTTTAGATTACTATAGCCCTGTAGTATAGTTGGAAGTCAGGTAACACGATG
>NW_016107470.1:3531574-3540725 GCF_001604975.1 Cebus imitator | reverse complement strand
TTTTTTTCCTTAGGATTGTCTTGGCTATGTGGGCTCTTTTTTTGGTTCCATATGAAGTGTAAGGTGGTTTTTTTCCCAATTCTGTGAAGAAAGTCATTGGTAGCTGGATGGGGATAGCATTGAATCTGTAAATTACTTTGGGCAGTATGGCCATTTTCATAATATTGATTCTTCCTAACCATGAACATGGACTGTTTTTATATCCGTTTGTGTCCTCTCTTACTTCCTTGAGCAGTGGTTTGTAGTTCTCTTTGAACAGGTCCCTTACAGCTTTCGTTAGTTGTATTCCTAGGTATTTTATTCCCTTTGTAGCGGTTGGGAATGGGAGTTCACTCATGACTTG
The DNA here is from genome assembly GCF_001604975.1 of Cebus imitator. NCBI lineage: Eukaryota > Metazoa > Chordata > Mammalia > Primates > Cebidae > Cebus > Cebus imitator. The sequence goes on along the minus strand of NW_016107470.1, from coordinate 3,540,382 downwards.
GCTCTCTGTTTGTCTGTTATTGGTGTATAGGAATGCTTGTGAGTTTTGCACATCGATTTTCTATCCTGAGACTTTGCTGAAGTTGTTTATCATCTTAAGGAGATTTTGGGCTGAGACGATGGGGTCCTCTAAGTATACAGTCATGTTGGCTGCAAATAGAGAGAAATTGACTTACTCTTTTCTTAATTGAATACCCTTTATTTTTTTTTCTTGCCTGATTGCCCTGGCCAGAACTTCCAATACTATGTTGAATAGGAGTGGTGAGACAAGACATCCTTGTCGTGTGCCAGTTTTCAAAGGGAATGCTTCCAGTTTTTGCCCATTCAGTATGATATTGGCTGTTGGTTTGTCATAAATAGCTTTTATTATTTTGAGATACATTCCATCAATACCTAGTTTATTGAGAGTTTTTAGCATAAAGGGCTGTTGAATTTTGTTGAAGGCCTTCTCTTCTCTCATGTCTATTTAGATTAGGTGACCTAAAATAAATGCCCATCCTTGTCTCTGGGCATTTGAAAAATAAAAACATAGTTAATAATCACACAAAAAGAGTAAGCCATATAATAATCGTACAAAAAGAATAAGCCTTGCTATCCAGAGTAAGAGGTGGGCTGTGGAGTTTTAGATCCTCTGTGAGGAATGACAGAGATAAATAGAGTCTGAGTAAATAGCCTCCTGTACCTTCCAAATTTCTCTGTGGCCTGATAAGAAGAAGGAGCTGCAATCCAAAGTACTTAGGGAAATAGCATCCATTTATTTAGCCTTGCATTCATTTATTCATTCAACAACCATCTACAGAGCTGAGTGCTCCCTATGGCAGCCACTTACTGGGGGTCCGAATCCCAGTGATGAATGAAACAGAGGTCTTGCCTTCATGGTGCTTCAAGTCTAGAATGAGGGTAAATATGAATAATTTATTTACGCCATTTTTGATAATTGTCATAAAGTAATACTCCAGAGTGTTATAAGAGCATATAATGGTGGAGGTGGGTGTTAACTTAGAGGGCTTTTCCAAGGAGGTGACATTTAATGTGAGCCTTGATGTATAAAGTAGGTCAGGCAAAAGAGAAACAGATATGGGAGGAGGCAAAGTGGGCAGGAGGTGAAGGGAGATCCAGTGCTCCAGGTAGGCAGAATAGCTTCTAGGGACTCTCCATGAATTTGCCGTAGCTGACTAACAGCGTTAGGTTTCTTAAATTTTTAAAAAATTTGAATCATGTGGAATCAAATTAACTTTTGTCATTTGGCATGACTTTTTTTTTTTTTTTTTTTTTTTTTTTTTTTTTTTTTTGCCAAAGGAGGCTATAACATTCGAAGGATTAAAATTGTCATCATTAGTAGAAACACAGAACACTAAGTGAAATAATCTAGCCACAGAAAGACAATTACTGTTAGTCCATGAATATGAGGTATCAAGTATAGTCAAATTTATAAAAGTAGAGAGGAATGGTGATTACCAGGGGCTGAGAAGAGGGGGAATTGGGAAGTTCCTCATCAATGGGCATAAAGTTAAGCCAGATGGATAAGCTCTAGAGATGTGCTGTACACCATTGTGCCTACAGTCAATGATACTGTATTGCACACATACAGTTTTGTTAAGAGGTATAGCTCATGTTCAGTGTTCTTACCACAAAAAAATTAATTAAAAATACATATGGGATAAAAACACAAAACACACTGAAATTATTTTATTTATGCCTCTGTGCTCATTTTGCCACGTATGGAGAGAGTAAAGATGGGAGAGAAAGAGAGATGGATAAAGAAGGAAGAGGATTCCTAGAAGGATTCCTGGACAAAGGATAAAGACAGAGAAAGAGAAAATAAAGAATATAATGGAAGCAGAGGGATGAATTGTATGTACCAACTGGTTTTTAAAAACCAGCTTCGTCCTATCTTACTGGAGTATCAAAGGTAGACCATTTTTTTGCCACTCCCTCATGATACAAAAATTACTATATTAGTATGTGTTCACAAACATTAATGTTTCTCTATTTTGATATTTTCAAAGGAATTATTCTCTAGGTAGCAGTGCCCAGAAGCATATAATTGTGAGGGCTGTATAAAATGAAGGCAAGAACCTGGCAAGCTTTAGTTCATTGATATTGTGTCGTGAAATGCAAAGTGGGGAGCTACAATATGAACACAGATAGAGAACGGCAGAAATTTCTTAGGATTCTCGTTTTGGCCGTAGCAGACTCCTTAAGTTTGAGAGGTCTGGCGGGCTTCAGCTGCTCATGGTTTTGGAACTGGTAGGGGACACAGCTATTCTCTTTCTCTAGCCAGAGAGGGAACAAGCCAAATTAGTGGACACTTAGTGGCAGGATCAGTTATTCATCCTCAGAGGGATATCAGGATGTGAAGTGAGTTGATAATAATAGCGATAGTCTTGAATTTTAATTGAATGGATTGCTTGAACTTCAAATATGAGAGGAAAAGGAGTGAGAAAAAGAATAGTCACTAGTTAGGTGAGGTGATGACTGTAGTATAAGACTCAGCTAACAGTTGGATATTAGAAAGGAAAAGGTAAGCACACAATAGATGTTGCTGGTGTTAATTTCAAGGGTATTTTCCCATGCTGCTCGACACTCATAATAGGTTTATGAATAATTCTAAGGTGTTTATCATGGAGAAGTTTAAGAAATTAACATGGGCTTGAGCAACATTTGAGAACAGATGTTTGAAAACCAATGACAGAGCAAGGAGATATTGGAAATAAAGTCAGTGAAACTAGAATCAAAAGCATATTCAACTTTGGTCGATTTGATGTATATAATCACATGGGACAGAAAAGCAATAGCTATTTAGCATACACATTCACTTACATCCCAATATGTATCACATTTTTAAAGAAGGTTTTTAAAAATCAGACTTATTACTGTGTTGTTCTACCTCTCATCCAAATGATTTCCTCTTTCAAAGGATATGAACAACAAATTTAATAAGTTGCATAAGGAACTTAAGTTGATGTCAGAAAGGTAACTGATATTCATATAGTCTCTCTGGCTACCATAGGACATCTAGTTATTACTATGCTCAAAGAGAATGTAAAACTTTGACATTTAAAATTTTGACACTTTAAAAATGTATAACATATTTTGTAAGTCCTATGAGTGGCTTTATTTTTTTCTTTGAATCATGAAAATTCTAATTCATCTTTTCCACTAATTTCTGTTAAAATATTGAAGATCTCATGCTTAGATTTAAGAAAACGAAGTGGGTGTTTCATACTTACAAAGATATCTTTCTTTGCTATCATCCAAATTAAATATACGTCTTTGTTAAAGTATTCTTTCTCTAGTGTTAATAAGAAATGGTATACCCACACACTACCAGTATACTTCTCAGACTTTTTTCTTTGGCATGAAGTAGATTTTCAAAATACATTTTATGATGAAAATGCTTTGCTTTGGGACATAGAGGATGGAAGATGAAGTGGTTTTATATGGTGAGAAGAAAGGACAGCGGCAATGAAGCTTAAGGTGAGGGAGGGTGGCATGCTGGACCTATGTGTAGTTGGCAGGTACACCTGTCTAGATTGTTACTCAGACTCTGTACGAGGGCCATCTTGAGCAGGTGACCTAGGCTTTCCTAGTCTTGGTTTCCTTACCCAAAAAATGAGAGATAATGCTGCCCATTTCACATGGGTTTGTTTCCTAAGAATCAAATAAGTGAAAGTGTGTAAAACTTATAGAAGCTTTTGCGCTTCTATGCTTAGAAGTACAGCCTCATCTATTAAGCTGAATTTATTATTTTCATTTAAGAGGAGGCTATTTCCATGCCAATTTGGGGACTTTACTTTGGATTACTTACTGAAACTGCAACATCATTCACTCCCTTCCCTCAGCTTTAATGAAGTGTAATTGACAAATAAAAATTGTATATACTTAAGTGTTCTCATTATTCACTTTTGTTATCTACTTGTATCAGATATTACAGATGGGAGGGGAGGGTTGGTGCATTTTTGTCAATATGAATGAATTCCCTCTGACTTCTGAGAAGGGCCACACCATTCCACAATGTGTTTTTCTTCCTAAGCCCTTTGCCCTTTGTGTGTGTGTGTGTGTGTGTGTGTGTGTGTGTGTGTGTGTGTGTATGTGAGATTTTTCCTTTTCATTCTCCTCATACTTCAGAATCTTTGCAATTAGGTCAGAGGCAAGTTGTAGTAATTGTGTGGGCTAGATCAGGGGTAAAGATTAATAAGAGTAGGTGAAAGTGGCCAGAGTGGGGGCTCACACCTGTAATTCCAACACTTTGAGAGTTTTGGAAGACAGAGGCAGGAGAATCACTTCAGCCCAGGAATTAGAGACCAGCCTAGGCAACACAGTGAGACCCTGTCCCTATGAGAAATTTTAATAAAAATTAGCTGGACACGGTGGCATACACCTGTGGCGCCAGCTTGAGCCCAGGAGTTTGAGGCTGCAGCGAGCTATGATTGCAGTGCAACACAGTGAGACCCCGTCTCAAAAAGAAGAAGAAAAAAGAATAGGGGTGTGAGTGTTTGGGTATTTGAGACTGGGGTGATTATTCCCTCAGTTGATTCTGTGGCCCTTGTACATTTTCATGGACAGCTTATACCTGGAGTTGCTGTGATTGTGCCAGAATGAACACACGGCTTTGCTTCTCTTCTCTATGCAGAACCTTGTAAGTGCTGTAGAGGATATGAAAGTAAATAAGATGAGGTCCCTCATGCCTAAGAAATGTTTCTCTGCAAACATATCCAGTGTTAACTGACACCTCCATGGAGATCTGTAATAAGTGCCTTGAGAGCTACTGCTCAAAAAGTTGGAAGACGAAAGAGACTGTTATAGACTCAGGGGTCTTCATGAGACTTATCTTTTGGTATTTTTCTTTCTTGTGGTCTTGGAAGTAAATTTTTAGCAAAATAGTCTTTGTACTATCTTCTCAGTTTTTGAAATTTAATCTTGTGAAATTAAGAGAAAAAATATTTGTACAAATTTGGTCACAGTGACATTTTAGACATATCAAACATTTTAAAAAATGTAGGCAAACTTGGAGAAAATTTAAAATAAAAAGTCAACTAAATGAAATAAGCTATTAAAATGATTATTATGAAAGTACAATATAATGTCAAATAAAAATAAGGATTGTTACAGTTTTAAGTAGAAGACAAAAACTTAATCTCAAAATTCTCACTATCATTATTTTTATTAGTCATTTTTAGTTTTTCCAGTTTGCTTTAAAGCCATTGCCATGGTTATGAATGCTTTAAAATAAAAGTAGAGATTAGATACTGAACTGTAGTTCTTACCATCAAGAAATTAAGGGTAAAAAAGATAGCTCAATAGGAAAAGCTCCAGTCTGCAGCTCCCAGCAAGACCAATGCAGAAGGTGGGTGACTTCTGCATTATCAGCTGAGATGCTGGGTTCATCTCACTGGAACTGGTTAGACAGTGAAGATAGCCCACGGAGGGTGAGCAGAAGCAGGGTAGGGCATTGCCTTACCTGGGAAACACAAGGGGTCAGGGAACTCCTTCCCCTAGGCCAAGGGAAGCTGTGAGGGATTGTGCCATGAGGGACCGTGCTATCCAGTCCAGGTCACTCTAGTACAATGATAAGCGTTGTTGGGAAAACTGGCTAGGCATATGCAGAAAGCTGAAATTGGACCCCTTCCTTACACATTATACAAAAATTAACCCAAGATGAATTAAAGATTTACATGTAAGGCCTAAAACCATAAAAATCGAAGAAGAAAACCTAGGCAATACCATTCAGGATGTAGGCATGGGCAAAGACTTCATGACTAAAACACCAAAAGCAATTGCATCAGAAGCCAAAACTGACAAATGGGATCTAATTAAACTAAAAAGCTTCTGCAGCAAAAACAAAAAACAAAAAACCCCATAAAAACAAAAAACTATCAACAGCCAACCTACAGAATAGGACAAAACACACGTTTGTTGCCACACTATTCACAATAGCAAACAGTTGGAACCAACCCAAATGCCCAACAATGTTAGACTGGATAGAGAAAATGTACACATATACACCCTGGAATACTGTGCAGCCATAAAAAATAATGAGGTCATGTCCTTTGCAGGGACATAGATGAAGCTGGAAACCATCATTCTCAGCCAACTAACACAGGAACAGGAAACCAAACACTGCATGTTCTCACTCATAATTGGAAGTTGAACAATGAGAACATACAGGCAGGGGGAGGGGCCTGTTGGGGGGTGGGGAGCAAGGGGACAGATAGCATTAGGAGAAATATCTAATGTAGAAGACGGGTTGATGGGTGCAGCAAACCACCATGGCACATGTATACCTTTCCAACAAACCTGCACATTTTGCACATGTATCCCAGAACTTAAAGTGTGTGTGTGTGTGTGTGTGTGTGTGTGAACTCCGTTAAAATATTTAAAAAATTAAGAGTAAAAATTTATCATGATTTCTCCAAATAATTAGTAGTCTGTAAATTTTAAGAGGGTAACTTTCAGGATACTGAGATCAGGGAGAATTTTGTTACGCCTTTGGGTTTTAGATTCCTTATCTGTAAAATATTCTGAGGATGTTGTAAAGATTAAATATAATGCATGTAAGGCAATTATCACAGTACCCAGTAGCCAGCAATCACACAGGAACATATGAATTTAATGTCAGTATATTTTAAAGTATTGACATATTAATTTAAAGTAAGTGTTACTTTATGGGGTAAAAATTCAAAATGAAAATTCCACAAGGTAAATACCAAGTAATCATTATCATATAAGTTATTCATTTTTCAGTAGGAAAATAATGAGATAAGAGATAATTCATTCTCGATAATGTAAAAAATGTAAATGATGGATAAGTTTTACTCACTATAACAAATAGAATTCGTGGGGACACTAGCTTGAAAGGTCACTGCTGAAAAAGTACCTGGTCGAGGTGGTGCAAGATACCAGATGCTGGAGCCACGCTGCCTGGGCTCAAGTCCTAGCTTTGCCACCAGAAGCATTAACTTAACCTCAGTTTCTCCATCTGAAAAGTAGGGTTAATAACAGCATTCACTTTATAATGTTATTGGTAAGAATTAAATAGGCCAATGTGTGCAAAGAGCCCGGCACATAAATGAGGGACGCTTAATTTACCTAGAAAATGTGTCTATGACGTTTTATGTCTCAAATATTTCATTTTCATAATTTTACCCTTTTGTCCACTTTTAGAAAATGTAAAATCCTGATGCTTTTTAGTTGGTGAAAACTTTCAGATGTGCATTCTTCAGGCATAAATACTTACTGAACGAGTACAAGAAAATCATCTCACAATGCAATTTAACAAATAATGACCAAATACCTCTGTTACCCCATTTTATATATCTGATAAAGAAATATCACCTCCTTAGAATATGAAGCAATTAGACTTTTGGACAAACATCAAAACAGTTATCAAAGTATCAGCTGTAATGGAGGGATATTGACCGTGAGATGACATTATCAGAAGACCCGCCAGCACTCTGTCTCAGCTTTAAAAATCCGTGTATATGGAAGTACAGACATCTGTATACATAGAAATACAAAGACACATTCACTTGCGTTTACTGGTTTTAAGAAGGTATTTTGCTGAGGAGTGTTACCCATACGCAGTTTCTCCTGGTATAAATCAATTCATTTTATATAAATTGTTTACATAAATGTGTAAGGAAAACATATCTTAAATAGCTTAATCAGGCCCATACTTTGCTATTATATTGAAAAGTACTTCATATGTAATGTTTTGCCATCACTATCACATAGTTTTTACTAATTAGTCATTGGGTCTATGGCATGAAGATTCTCATCACAATAGCACTGAAATCACTATATTTTGACAACATTGTTCTTCCTCCTGTTTTCCCTCTTCTGGAAAATGATCCCATCTACTACGTTACTCTGTTTGACAACTTGGGATCCATCTTCCTCCCTCTCTCCCTTACACTCTGCCAACCTACCATGTAGTTATTCACCATATTCTCTCAGCTCTTCCCTGTCCTTTATCTAACAGCCCATCCCTTGTGTTTTCCTATCAATTTAAGGCCTCATCATCTTTATCTGTACCTTTATAGCCCTCTCCTAATGGGTTTCTCCTCTGGCCCATCTGCTACATTACTTTAGAAGGATAACATTAAAGTAACTCTTCTACTCATGCAAGTTTACTTATATTACTAGATATTTCCCAGAGTGCTCTGCAAACACCCATTCTGCACATGTTAAAGATGGTACATTTGAGAAATGCTGGGTTAACCATTTTAGGGCTCTTCATTGTAAGATTTATCAGAATTTTTAGGATTTATACATTATGAATATCCAAGATGTTATAACGTGCAACTTTTCCTAAATTTTACTATCAGTATTTTTTTTTGAAAGAGTACAGAGAGAATTTGTTTGCTATGGAATACGCGTTATAAAATACTAGTTTATTTGCCTCTCTAAATGCTCAAATTTCATATCAACCTATAAGTCATAGCATAAAATTTTTAACATGCCTTGCAAGTGCTTCCTGCTATCACTCTAGCCTTGTACATGGCTTCTTTTCTTGCACACACCTTTTGTTTTGGCCTCATCAAACTATCTAGATCCCATGTCATGCATATTGTCATGGCTGTCATGCATTCATTCCTATCTGCAATCCTTTCCCTTAGCTTGTCTTCTTGATGAAGTCTTCTTCATCCTTCAAGATGAGATTCAAGTATCATCTTTTTAAAACTTGCTCTGACACACCCAAGGAATCTTTTTTTTCCTCCATACCCAGCGGTATGGAGTTCTCAGAGTTCTCAACACATTTTATTAAAGTTTTTGGTTATTATTCTTTTTTTTTTTTTTTTTTTTT
>NW_016107470.1:3507762-3531439 GCF_001604975.1 Cebus imitator | reverse complement strand
TTTGTATTTTTAGTAGAGACGGGGTTTCACCATGTTGACCAGGATGGTCTCGATCTCTTGACCTCGTGATCCACCCGCCTCGGCCTCCCACAGTGCTGGGATTACAGGCTTGAGTCACCGTGCCCGGCTTATTATTCTTTTTATGTACCAATCTGGAGGATCCTTTATCATCAGTGTTCTTCAGTCCTATGCGCCTGGCACCTGTCACATAGTTGGTGCTCGCTAAGAAAAAGAATTGTCCTTCTCTACTAGTAAATGGACATACCACTGTCGAGAAAGGGGCAGAGCAAGAACGTTAGGACTGTAATGAAACTAGAGGCAAGGCTGTGTCTACTCATTAATATACAGGGACTTCAGCCATAAAAACATTAACCCCAGAAACTGCATCTGAATTCAAACTCCATTTCCTCCTCAAAAAGATGCTCTCCAGTCAAATGTTGAGCATTTGTAACTTTGAACATTACTTCCTACTTTCTCTCTTTTCTGCATTCATGATCACCTTCCTTCTAAATAAAAGAGAAAAGAGACAAAATGGCCTTCAGAAGGGCCCAAATCCTCATTGAATATGTCACATCTCAGATCTTGAAAGCAGATCAAAGGAGAAGCAGTAATTTTTTAAATTTTTTAAATTTAACCACTCACTCTTGGTTGGCTATAGATCATTCATTTTTGAAAACAAGATAATTGTGGCTACAGCTGTCCATAAGAAGCAGCAGAGTCGGCTTTCTTCCAAGAGAAAAGAGATTCAGATTATGAGTTTACTCAGAATAATAACCTTACACAGTTTTTACAACTAAAATGAGCATATAGAAACCCATTATTTTACACATAATAAGATAGATGCTGGCACAGAATAAAAGACCTGCCCAAGGTTACAAGAACTATAAATTTACATTTAGTATGTGGCAAAGGTATGTTTTTGCTCAGGTTTAAAAACACAGTTCAGAAACTACTCAAGAAATTAAACCAGAATGGACTTTAATATCGTCAGGCAAAATATTTTATCAAGGTTTTGCCTCCTCTTTTTATCTTCCATTTGTGTATAGCATATGTCTTTTATACTAACTGATGTTTTATGCTAATAAATTGTTTCAGTAGAGGTGTGTGGACAGGACTGATGAAGGAATGGTTGATGACGAGGTGCCTGGTCTCAGCAAATGTGGGCAGGACTGTGGGATGCCTGGCTAGCCAATGGGTATTAAGGTGAATCGTGATCTTGTAAAAGTTTTTTCCAAGTGGATTTAAAGCATTCTTTAAAAATATTTGTTTACTTTTGTTTCTTAGTACAGGAGAATCCTAATTCTTGTCTAACCGTTTAGCATTTTTTAAAATGAGCATTACAAAAATTAGTAAAAATATTTTTTAAAATCTTTAACATATATGGAAGCAAGATGGTTTAGAGAGTTTAGACATGAGGCACTGGGAATGCAGAAATGATTAGAGATGGTCACAGTGGTAGGTTCTGGTCATGTTTGCTTGAAGCCAATCCAGTCATGGATTAGTGGTAGCTATAGGGACTTAGATAAAAATCACTTTGTGGCTATGTTGGGCTGGTTAAGAGAAGAAAACGGCTCCATGGCTACAGAAATTGGCCGAGTTCAAAACTGGGTGTGGCTTTGCTGGAATCAAAGCTGTCTATGAAAAGATAGGGGATTTCTTTTGATATTTGGAAAATTTTAGCCATTGTTATCTGGAAGAAAGGTAAGAAAGGAGCCTTTGTTCGCATTCCTTTCATCTTTTTTTTTTTTTGTTCCAGCCTCTTTCTTTTCTATCCTTGCCCTTACCACCGCTGCACTTTAGAAATTGCATTACATTTGATTTTATCATGTACACATAAAGCTTACGCAAACTGTCTAAATATGTATGAGACTGATTTGTTATTGTAGTTTGGCATTTAACATTTAATAAGTATTATTTTGGTAGCTCATATATTTTGGATAAAACCAAAGTGATTTCTTTTTAAAAACAATCATTTAGTTTTTAATTGATGATAATGTATATTTATCATGTACACTATGATGTGGTAAACTATATATACATTGTGCAGTGGCTAATTTGGGCTAGTAAACATATGCATTACTCACATACTTATAACTTTCTGTGGTGGGAGCACTTAAAAATCTCTCGGCAATATTCAGATATGTAATACATCATTGCTGACTATAGTCACCACGTTGCACAATGGGTTTCCTGAACTCATTCCTCCTGTCTAAATGAAATGTTATATTCTTTGACCAACATCCTCCCAACACAGCCTCTGGTACCACCATTCTACTCTTCCCTTCTATGAATTTAGTGTTTTTAGATTTCACATATAAGTGAAATACTATGGTATTTCTTTCTGTGCTTGGTTTCTCTCACTTAAAATAATGTTATCTGGCCTGGTGTGGTGGTTCATGCCTGTAATCCCAGCACTTTGGGAGGCCGAGGTGGGCAGATCATGAGGTCAAGAGGTCAAGACTATCCTGGCCAACATGGTATAGCCCAGTCTTTAGTAAAAATACAAAAATTAGCTGGACATGGTGCCTGTAGTCCCAGCTACTCAGGAGGCTGAGGCAGGAGAATCGCTTGAACCCAGGAGGCAAAGGTTGCAGTGAACCAAGATCACACCACCACATTCCAGCCTGGCGACAGTGCGAGACTTGTCTCAAAAAACAAAACCAAGACAAAATGTTACCCACTTTCGTATATGTTGTCACAAATAACAGAATTTCCTTCCTTTTTTGCGGTTGAATAGTAAGTATTCCATTGTGTACATACACTGCATTTTCTTCATCCATTCATCTATTGATAGACACTTAGGCTGATTCCATATATTGGCTACTGTGAATATTGCTGCAAGGAACATGGGAGTGCAGATATCTCTGATATACTGATTTCATTTCCTTTGGATATATACTCACTAGTGGGGTTACTGGATCACAGGGTAGTTCCATTTTAAATTTTTTGAGGACCCTCCATATTGTTACTGTTACTCCATACTGTTTACCAAAACAGTTTCTAGTATGATAAATTTGGGGGCAACTGCTCCATTTTAATATGTATGAAGAAAAATTGAAACTTTAGCCTGAAGCCAGATGTCTCAGCCTTGGCACTGTTGACATATTTGGCCATATAATGCTGTGTGTTATATATGGGTGGCTGTCCTGTGTGGTGTTGTGATGGTTAGCAACATTTCTAACCTCTTCCAACTAGATCACAGTAGTACACACATATCCACTTGCAACAACTAAAAATATCTTATTCAAATATCGCCAGATGTTCCCCAGGAAAGCAAAATTGTCCTGATCGAGAGTTACTGACCTAAGCCATAATGCATGTTTCTTCCTTACAACCAACACTCGTCTTTGGGTCAGTAGAACTTTTCAACTAGTGCTGAAAACACTAGTTGAACAGCACTGCTGTTCACAATAGCCACGATTTGGATGCTAAGCCTCCATCAACAGATGACTGAATAAAGGAAATGTGGTACATATACACAATGGACTACTATTCAGCCATAAAAGAATGAGAGCCTGTCATTTTCAACAATATGGATGGAACAGAGGGCTGTTATGTTAAGTGAAGTAAGCCAGGCACAGAAACACAAATATAACAAGTTCTTACTTATTTGCGGGAGCTAAAAATCAAAGCAGTTGAACACGTGGAGATGGAGAGTTAGAAGGATGGTTACAAGAAGGTGGAGGGGAGAGTGGGAGAAGATGGTTAATGGGTACAAAGAAAATAGAAATGAATAAGACCTAGGGTAGCATAACAGGGTGATTACAGTCAAATAATTGTACATTTTAAAATAACTAAAAGGATAATTGGATTTATTTAATAAAAAGAATAAATACTTGAGGGGATGAATAATCCATTTTCCATGATGTGATTATTATATGTTGCATGCCTGTATCAAAATATCTCATGTACCCCACATATATACCTAAGCAACCACAAAAATTAAAAAAAATTGCTTTGGAGAAGTGAGGATTCTAATTCTTAAAATTCTGTGATGCAATGTATTAATATTAAACTTGTTTTTTATTTAGTTAAATAAACATTTATGATAAAGTTCCCAAGAATAAAAGACAGCATTGTGGGATTGCAGAAAATGAGAAAGATATAAGCATTTAGTCTTGTAGAGAAGATGAACACAGAAGAACCAAGTTAGTTTATCAGAGGGTAAGATTGGTGGTGTGATAGGGGAGTTCACATGACGAAGTGAGGAAATATAACTGGTGAATGAGGCAATATGAACATTAATCTTTGTGCTTACTGATTTCCTGAGCACAAGAACATGTATCAGGAATATTTGCAGGTCAAAAAATGGCATCCACTAATATTAATGAAGCTGGTAGGAGTCTGGGATATGGCTTCAGAAGATTGATATCAAATTCATTTTTCTCTTAAAATAACAATAAAAGGAAACTGTCTTTAAAAGTACAGTAATACCTGTCTTCCTTTTCATACATTCATCTGTCCATTTCTCTATCCCTCCTCCAAAAAGCACTTGAACTGGTCTTTTTGAAACAAAGCAAATCATGTCACTCCTGTGACTATGTTTTCATTGGCTTCCCATTGCTCTTAAACTGAAAATCAAACTCCCTCTCTTCCATGACCTATAACATGCTGCAATGACCTGTCCCCTCCTACCTCTCTGGTCCCAGGTCATCTCACTCTCCCCCTTGTTTGCTGTCCTCTAGCTACTCTGCCTAACATCCCTCCACTAACAAATCTGAGGACCTTTGCACATGCACCTGCAATCCAGATCGCTCTGCTCATGGCTCCTGCCCTTCTTACTGCGGCATCTTCTCATGTTTCACATCAAAGCTTCAGTGTCATTTCCCTCGACCTTTGTTCACATCCTCCTTTATACTTCAAAGTGCTCCTTGAGAGTAGGAATCCTTATCTGTTTTGCTCACTGATGCATCCCTGAACAGGCATAAGAAATATTGCATGCTCAGTACATAGATTTCAAATGAGTAAACCGATGACAGATACTTTTCTTATCTGTCACCTACACTGGATTATAAGCGTAAGGACAGCAATATGTCCATTTTGCTCACCATTGTGTAACCAATGCCTGAATCAGTGCCCAGTCCAATGAAGATGATACAAAAATAATGTTTGAGGATGGAAATAAATGATTTCACATATAAAATGATTTATAAGATGTATTTCAGGTAAAAATAAAAAGCAAAATGGGAATAACAGTAAAAACTTATGATCCCAACATCAGGCTGCCAACGGATATAGGAAGGAAAAGTAAAAATTATAGCTTTAAGGTTAAATACAGTTTTAAGTATCTATTCAATTTGGACTTATTAGGGAAAAAATTCCCTAAAATAGTTTAAGCCAGATTCTAAAATGTACTTCCCCTCCTCTATAGAATTGTGACTGATTTTTAAAAATTATTCCTTATGATTCTGTCATTTAAGTGGTGGTTAAAGATTTTTAATGGGTTGTACTCTGTTAGTATCAATGAGGAGTTATCAAGCCCTAAAGACTTCATGAGAGACCGGTATTCATATTGTACAGTTTTACCACTCTAAAATGATTCTCAAAAATGACCACCAGATGGCGATGTCTGGAAAAAGCATTCCACACAAAGAATTCTTTCTTCACCACTTGATGGCATCTCTCTGCTGTTTTCAACTCCTGACCCATTCATCTTAATTCTTTTCGGGTTCGTAGTCTACATTACTTTCTGTTCCGCAGTTCTTTCCTGTCTCATAGACTCCCACTACAATACTAGTCATGTGTAGGGTGTCTTAAAGAGACGGTCTTTGGGACATTCCTTTGGAAAATATTCATTGTGAACACTTTTTAATTCTGATTGTTTTAATTGCATTTTGCAGCAGAAGAATTTTTTTTCCTTTTCATATTTAAAAGAAATAGCTGTGTAGGCTTCTTTAAATTTGTGAGAAATTTTTACATATCTAAATATCTCAAGGGACAAAAAAATACTGGTTAGCGTGTGTGTGTGTGTGTGTGTGTGTGTGTGTGTGTGTGTGTGATGTTTTTAAGGCTTGATGATCAGCTTGCACAGTAGTGTTATGTTGCTGAAATATATTAGGATTCCAAATAGGAACCTTAAAGCTGTACTCTTTGTAGTAAAATGACTATTTATACATCCTTTGCTTATGTAACTGCCTTTGATTTTTAAAAATATTTATGATAAAAATATACAGTCACATCAAAGATCCAATGTAGAATTTGGTTTTATAGTGTTTGCAGGTAAATGAACATTTTGAATAATACCTTTTTCTTAAGGACTGGTAATTTTTTTTTTTTAATTTAGTCCTATTCTCATTAACTTATTTGTTTTGGCCTTATGGTGAAGTCCTGGTTGGTATTTTATAAAACAAAGTTTTGGGTGACCATACTTTCAGGGGTTACTTGCAGAGCATTTTAAAGATCCTCCAGTTTGAGTTTTGCTATTAACAGTCTGCAAATGAAATGAGCAAGTTTTTTTCAAGTGCTATTTTTAGGTCAGGGAATATATTCCACATGAAACATTTTTTTCATTGCCTGCTCTTTGGAAGCAAATCATAGAAATCTTAAAGCTCATTAGAGATTTATCTGTTTTGAAATAAAACTGTTTTTTTCTTCTTCCTTCATGAAGACTTTGATCTGTATATCCTTAAGTGGCTTATCTTTATACTTTGCACTATAAGGCTCACTTCTTTCAAAACCCCTGCTTCCACAAAATCCAGAACTTTGATTTATGATCCTGATGCTCAGGGAGGCCGACAGTCATAGGTAGGTATGTACATATGTAACAATAGTTGGACATACGCTATAACACTTACACCAGGGCTCTGTTAAAAGTGTATTGGCTGACTGGGAAAATCAAGCAGGCAATAAGGTTAAGTTGTGAATAGCTGGAAAAAGGGACTTTATCTCTCCTCTGGCTCTGGCCCCCTTAAATCAGTTAAGATAGGATCTTCAACAAAATTAAAACACCAGTGAAATGTGTTCTCTCACATATAAATGACTGAGGTATGATGGTTCCAAGTTGGTTAACGTAGAGCCTAAAATTTATCCTTTCTATCTTCCCTTCTGTCATCCCCATTCTGTTAGCTTTGTCCGCTGATGTGTTCCTTCATGGTCACCAGATGATTGTATGTTTCTAGGAGTCACATTCAAATATCAGAATATCCGGAGGAAGAAACCACCTAACCATACCCAGAGGCCCTGCAGCCAACTCCCTCGGGCCTCATTGCCAGAGCTGGTTAACACTCCTTTCTAAAGCAATCCATGGTGAAGCAATTTGATTTCTACGATTGCTTAGACTATTCAGTTTACTAAGTCACATACTGGAAGGGAGAATTTTCTGAAAGAAAACATGCAAGAGGGTGAATGGGTTTCAAATTGACAACCAGTAATTTTTGATGCCTTACCTTTCTCTCAATTATTGGAGGCTTAGGAGAGATTGAACAAGCTCAGTAATCAGAACAGAGTGAGATGCACTTAAAATCTCAATCGTTTCAATGTTCTTGGATTGAAGACCCTGAGGAGGAAAGTCTGTCACCTTTTGCCATTGTGCTGTCAGCCTAGGAAGCCTGTTTTTTTTTTTTTTTTTTTTTTTTTTTTTTTTAATATGAGTTATGCCTTATCTGTGCTCCTATGCTGTGGCTCACTGCATTTTCCTACTGAGAAACACCTTTTTTTTTTTTTTTTTTTTTTTGTTGTCTCAAATATTTCACTATTAAGCCTACTTTAAGACCTTCACTTTAGCTAGTAAAATAGATCATTTGTTATAAAATAAAAATGTAAGGCTCCTTGTTTTAAACCGTATTTCATGATTGTTGGATCTCATATTTCTGTCAGGGGTAGTAATTCTAGACCATCACCAATGGCTATGCAGCAGAAAGCAGTCTGTTCTGGTATTCCAGTATCCCATTGCCCAAGGGAGCTCTCCCCTCACTCTGAGCTGATTACCTAGTATCACTGAGGAAATAAAAGTTCAGTTCATACAAATTTCATCAACTAATCTTCTCTTAGACATCGGAGTTCCTCCTCCTTCCCTCCTGGTTCTGAGGTTGAAATACCTCTTCTCCCTTCTGAGGCGAATTCCTCCCTGCTGTTTGATTCCTTCCTCTCCTGACTGCTTGAGCTTTTTCATTCAGTTTCTTCTCCCAAGTCACCTAGGCTAGGCACTTTGTACTTATTTTTGACCCTTCCCTTTACTCTGCATGCATTTAATGAGTTACCAGTTCCTATTGATTCATCTTCTGTTACTAGTTTTTTAGACAGAGTCTCGCTCTGTCACCTAGGCTGGAGTGCAGTGGCTCGATCTCAGCTCACTGCCACCTCCTTCTCCCAGGTTCAAGTGATTCTCCTGCCTCAGTCTCCTTAGTAGCTGGGATTACAGGCATGTGCTACCACACCCAGCTAATTTTTGTATTTTTAGTAGAGACAGGATTGTGCCATATTGGCCAGGCTGTCAGGTGGCTCACGCCTGTAATCCCAGCACATTGGGAGGCCGAGGGAGGCAGATGGCCTGAGGTCAGGAGTTTGAGACCCTCTCAGTTATCTTACCCATCTCCACGGCCACTGTTGTCCTTTGCTAAAGTAATTTTAGACTTTTGGAGCTCAGCAGATTCTGTTCCCTGAGTCTAGCACTTCAACAGTCTGGCATTTGAGATAGTTTCCATTTTGCTAGTTTTTAGCTTTATTAAATATTCTGAGATGTAACCCTTTGGTAATCTATATTTGCTTCATAGTACACTAGAATTACGTGTGCACATAGAACCTGAAGAGGCTAAAATGGTAGTAACTAACTACGAAGTACAGAGAAAGCAATAATTAAAGTGTCTTTTTAACTAAATCTCCCGATATTAGGGTAGATAAATTAGAACTGTGTAGATTTTCGGAGGCCGATTTTGAGATGGCAAAGGAAACCCTATTATTATTCACACCCTGAAAGTAGGTTGATAAAATTGGAGGCGAATGTCAGTTAATTTTGTGAAACCAGTTATTTGTATAAATGGCTATTAAACAGTGCCAGTTCAATTCTGGGTATTGTTTGTTAAAGACATTGTTTGCTTTTCTTTTTCCTTTTAGTTAAAAATCTCAATTAATCTATTTTATATGATGGCCAGAACTGAAGGGCCTGGTGAAACATCTCATTTTCCAGAACCATGTGCTAAAATGTGTGAAGGGGAAGTAATCTTATTGTTTGTGTACAATGGTCTGTTGACGGTTCTCTCGTTTTCATTGATTTTGTCCATTCACAAATCTAAAATGTGATCTGTCTTATTTTGAGACTTGGCATACATGCCTTTTCTAATTGTTTTCTAAAGAACAAATACTTTAAAATTTTTTTTTAAATCACTTAAAAAGCCCTGGAGATGAACATGAAGCATTCTTGTGAAACTATGATCTTGGTAGCACTAGTCTTTCATTGAGTTGCTTTTGCACCCATTATTAGATCACATAAAGGAAATGTTATGCGACCAAATAAGGAGTCAAATTGTGCAGTAATCCACTTCCCAAACCCCCATCCAAGTCCCATTATGTGACCTTAAAAGTCGTAAAACATTTAAAATCCCAATCCTACTCCAATTCCTCCTTTCTTAACTAGTGAGCCTGGGTTTTGCTTCACTGACAAAATAAAAAAGCCATTCTCCATTAACTTCATCAGATATCCTTACCTTTTTTTCTCTTTAATAAATCTCTTGGCCGGGCGCGGTGGCTCACGCCTGTAATCCCAGCACTTTGGGAGGCCGAGGCGGGTGGATCACGAGGTCAAAATGGTGAAACCCCGTCTCTACTAAAAATACAAAAAATTAGCTGGGCATGGTGGCACGTGCCTGTAATCCCAGCGACTCAGGAGGCTGAGGCAGGAGAATTGCTTGAACCCGGGAGGCGGAGGTTGCGGTGAGCCGAGATCGCGCCATTGCACTCCAGCCTGGGTAACAAGAGCGAAACTCTGACTCAAAAAAATAAAATAAATAAATAAATAAATAAATCTCTCTTCTGTTCCTGCCCTCTTGGGGGCACTTGAGTCCTCCCCTTTTCCATTGTTAACTACAAACCCTGTGTCTTTGGTATCTATTCCTGTCTTCTGAGCTTTTTAGCCACCATCCTTTATCTACATTCAAATCATGACACATTTAAATCATGGTTGGCCCTTTTCTGAAGTCCCTTATCAAGTGGGCTTGTCTGTATCAAGTCATTACTGTTCATTCAACTTCAACTTCTCCATAGTTCTCTTCAGTTCTTTCATTTCTACCACTACTGCCCTGGTTAAAGACTATCCCACTTTCACATTCTTCTTACTGCTAATTTAGTCTTTGAATTCTCTCAGCTATGTTCTTAAAACAATTGTAATTAGGTTACTTCTTGCTTCCAGAACATTCATTCATTCATTGCCTCTCTAAACATCTAAAGAACAAAGATCGGGTGTCTCTTCATTGTGTGTGTGTGTGTGTGTGTGTGTGTGTGTGTGTGTGTGTGTATATAGTGTGTATATAGAGTGTATATTATATAGTGTGTATATAGTGTATATATATATGTGTGTATATATATAGTGTATACATAGTGTATATATATAGTGTGTATATATATATTGTGTGTGTATATATATATATATATATATATATTGTATATATATTGTGTGTGTGTGTGTGTATACACACATACATTTCTGGTTGAGGCAGTGGATGGAGTCTTGCTCTCTCACCCAGGCTGGAGTGCAGTGGCATGATATGGGCTCACTGCAACTTCTGCCACCGGGGTTCAAGCGATTCTACTGTCTCAGCCTCCTGAGTAGCTGGGATTGCAGGCGTGCACTGCCATGCCCGGATGATTTTTGTATATTTAGTATGTTTAGTATAGATGGGGCTTCTCCATGTTGGTCAGGCTGTCTTAAACTCCTGACCTTAGGTGCTCTACCCGCCTTGGCCTCCCGAAATGCTGGAATTACAGGTGTGAGCCACCATGCCCGACCTCTTCATTATATTTATACTCCTCCTTGATCCAACACAAATCACGTTGCCAGATGCTTCTCCTAGAATAATCTTTGATCCAGCCATCTTGGACCTGCCAATGCTGTGCCATGCAGTGAAACTGCCATGATTGTCCCGTCTTCCTTCATGTTCTTAGAAACCCCGAATGTTCTACCAACCAGCCTGTGCTGTTAAAGCCTATTCATCTTTCAAGTTCCATTTTGAATACCATCTGGATTCTGGCAACTCTCTTCTCTTAATCCATTATTAAGAATTAACCAAATCGCCGGGCCCGGTGGCTCAAGCCTGTAATCCCAGCACTTTGGGAGGCCGAGGCGGGTGGATCACGAGGTCAGGAGATCGAGACCATCCTGGTCAACATGGTGAAACCCCGTCTCTACTACAAATACAAAACATTAGCCGGGCATAGTGGCGCGTGCCTGTAATCCCAGCTACTCAGGATGTTGAGGTGGGAGAATTGCCTTAACCCAGGAGGCAGAGGTTGCGGTGAGCCGAGATGGCGTCATTGCCCCCCAGCCTGGGTAACAAAAGCGAAACTCCGTCTCAAAAAAAAAAAAAGAAAAAAAAAAAGAATTAACCAAATCATTCTCTGTAGTATATGAAACTAAATTCCATATAGTGCTATCAAATCACTTCACTTATCCTGCTTTTTACTGTATCTAGTGGTTTATTTGCATTTTTCCCACTTTCCTGCCCTAATCACCTAGCAAAGTGCTTTACCCATACCAGGAACTCAGTAACATTTGCTGGAAAGAAATTGCCTGTTATCCAAATAATCTGGCTTATGTTTGAATGGCTCTCAATAATTTTATGAAATTTGTAATAAAAAGTAAAGTACAGTGTATAGCTTTCTAGTGTCCAATGTACTGGTTGGTTGAAAATGGAGTTTTGATGTATTTAGATATAGATCCCTTTACCCCTCAAGGCAGCATGACAGTTTTGGTGACTTAAAGGATTTTCCCAAATATGCATTACAAGTATTACCATGTTTTGTGTTTCCCGTGTTGAGAAGAAGGTTGGCAGAGTGGCGAGTGTGTGAGCACTGTAATCAGAATGGCTGCATTAGAAACCTGACTCTGCCACTCACTCATTTGAGGCTTACATTATTGAGGCTCAGAGTGTGGAGCCTTAGTTTTATTTTTAGGCTCAGGTCAAAGGGGCCCCTGTTCCCGACCCCATGCTTTAGAAAGTTCTACTCTGGCCTGCCTCTGGCCACCTCTTTGCTTACAGATGAGGGAGTTCATGCGGCTGCGGGAATGTGCTTACCTGTGGCCTGTATCTCCCATTTTAGGACAAGCCCTGGATTCCTGGGACCTCCTGCCTAAAAGACCTTGTTCCCACTTGTAGTATCTTCACAGGCCTCTCTCCTCAGCTTGCCTTCCTATGGGTGGGCCGTGGGCAAACCGTTGTCTTGAGTTGGCTGTTTGAGGTGATGTGGCTTGAGCTAAGACATGTGAGCTGGAGGTCCACACCCTGTGCACCTGATGTCCCCTGCAGTGTGGGACACGGTGAGGAATTAGAGAACTCAAAATCAAACATGATCTTACATGTTTCCATGGAGGTATATTTGACAAGATAAGGGTAAAGACCGTATTTTAGAGTACTCATTTTATGTGACAGCCTATTGGCTTGGTTTATAATGTTTGAATATTTACATTTAAGATGTGTGTGCATTTGCATTTGTCTTCTTCTCTAGACCCTGCATATGTTCTTAATGGATTTTTCTCTTACAGATTGACAGTGTAGGTTAATTAGGCTAATGTGATTACAGCATATTGGTATTTAGTAAGTGATCAGTGATATAAGGTATTGTTAATAATTTATTCTTCCATTCATTTGTTTAAAATATATTTATTAAGTACTTACAATATATAAGCATGCATTTTATGGAAAAAGAAAAGATTCCTGTTCTCATAAAGGTTACATTTCAGAGACAAACAGTAAAGACTTAAAGAAAAGGAAAAGTTGCAAGTAATACCAAAGGCAATACATAAAAATGAAATGGGCCAGGCATGGCAGCTCACGCCTGTAATCCCAGCACTTTGGGAGGCTGAGGTGGGTGGATTACAAGGTCAGGAGATAGAGACCATCCTGGCTAACATGGTGAAACTGCATCTCAACTTAAAAATACAAAAGTTAGCAGGGCATAGTGGTACACACCTGTAGTCCCAGATACTTGGGAGCCTGAGGCAGGAGAATTGCTTGAACCTGGGAGGTGAAGGTTGTAATGAGCTGAGATCGTGCCACTGTACTTCAGCTTGGGTGACAGAGTGAGATTCTGTCATGGGAAAAAAAAAAAAAAAAAGCCAGACCCTGAACAGGGCAGCACTATGCAGAGTCAGGAAGACGCTATTCCAGGAGGTCACAGCTGAACAGTGCAGATGACAGCAGATGGAAGGAGCCTCCGTACAAAGGCAGGTAGTAAGAAAAGCAGGTGCAGGCCGGATGCCATGGCTCGTGCTTGTCATTCCAGCACTTTGGGAGGCCCAGGCGGGCAGATCACCTGAGGTCAGGAGTTCAAGACCAGAAACTCACTTGAAACTCCATCTCTACAAAAAATACAAAAATTAGCTGTGGTGGTGGTGGGCACCTGTAATTCAAGCTTCTTGGGAGGCTGAGGCAGGAGAATCACATGAACCTGGGAGGTAGAGGTTACAGTGAGCTGAAATCATGCCACTGCACTCCGCCTGGGTAATAGAGGAAGACTCCGTCTCAAAAAAAAAAAAAAAAAAAAAAAAAGCAGGTGCAAAGGCTCGGGGACACAGATGAGCTAAGCTGCGCTTGGGGCAGTGATGGCGAGTACAGGAGGCGGCGATTCCAGTGTACCCCAGCTACACTGGTTTGGTATTAAGTTGGGTAAACAGGGCAAAATGACTTACGTTTAACTGGGTAAGAAGCATGCATTTTACTTTGAGGCAATGGGGAGTCCTTGGAAGGTTGTAAGCAGGGGAGTGATATGATCTAATCCACGCTTTGAAAAGCTCAATTTGGTTAAAATATGGAGAATGGTTGATGAAAGGTGATGAAGGCAATCATGGATGATAAAAGGGCGAGAATAAATGTAGGAAGATGAGTGAAAAGACTCTGACTAAAAGCCCAGGCAAGAAGTGATTGTGGCAATGATGATCGTAATGGTGGTAGTAATGGGAGTAGTACTAATAATATTTATAAAAATAATGTCAATATTTATATCAGGAATATAGCCATAATAGTGATAGCAGTAAATAGACATCTTTCTTTGCCAACGTCTAATTGAATACTATAGAATCCAGTTTTTAGGTAGCCAGTTTGCAGTTTTGCATCAAAACCTAAATTCTTCCATTGGCGTTTTATTCTTTTAACAAAAGTCAAGCCTAAATATACAGATTGTTTTCACCATTTAATCCGGTAATGACTGACTTTTCAGAGTATTGCTGTGTAGTTATACAGAGTGTTCTGCTGTGGGAAATCAGACATTTCCTCAGTTAACTATTTCATGGACTCTGCCCACTATAGATCATGCCATCATCTGCCAGTGAAGAAACCGCATTTGTGCAGTTAGTGACCTAAGCTGGGGGTAATTCAATTTCTTGTCCATGTCTTAAGTATACATTGTGTATAGCCTAGTACTTTTCCTACTGAAGAACAGTGGAAGTTTATGGATAAAATACTGCTTTACATACCTATCTGCTACAAAAATAGTATTTAAAGATATTGAGAGGCAGTGATTTCCCAAGTTGACCCATATGCAAATAAGTGATGTTTTTGTCTTAAAACTTTGTTCCAAAAGCAATAATATATCTGAGTCATTCTGATTCTTGGTGCCCAGTGGCACAATGAGCATTGCTGCTGGATATCAGATGAAATAAATGTCCCAAATAAAGTCACATGAGCTAGATTATTGCCTAGAAATATTTAGAAGGAACATTAATTTGCGTGAAGTCCGCATTAGTCAGTCTCTTAGACCCTTCATTATAAAGAGGATCTGCATGTATCACTTAGTGTATTTCTATGTTTTTTTTTGCAAGATGAGTTTAGATTTTCTAGTATGACAGATTAGTAAGCTTATGAAGCATTAATATATTGCATAATAGAGTTCCCATATATTCTGTAAAAAATATTATATGGTTGCAGATTCGAATTAAGAATAATTTTTAAAACAATTGAACCAACTGAATTTTTTGGCTAGATTCAGTTAAGAAGGGCCAGGACCATAGGGAAAGGAGCTACTAAAAGCATAAGCCAGGAAAGCTCCGGCAGCTGTGCCAGTCTTTACCACCAGAGAAGATTTTAAATTTAGAGGTGTGAAACAGGAAAACTGGTGAGTGTGCGATTACCTGAGGTTCGAGGTCTATTTGGAGGATCTTGCACTTAGACGAACTATTAGATTTGTGCTATTAGCTTTAAAGCCTAAAAATAAATGATCATTTTAAGTTATTTTTCTTTACTTGCATTTGTTGGAAGCCAACTAAATGAGCATTTTAAAAGCTTTTTTTTTTTTTTTTTGTTATTTGCAACAAAAAGAATGGTTTTTAAAGGGATATAATGCTCCTAAGAGTTGTGATGATTGACTAATAATATAAAGCCCAATCTACATAGTAGGAAATTTTCAACATAAAAAATTTGGTATCCTACTATGAGCCAAAAGAGTTCAATTAAAATTTTATCCCTGGCATGACCTAGATACTACTCTATGAATTGCTTTTAGCAGACTGATCCTAGGATGGGTAGACTGCAGACGCTTCTGTTTTCTTTTGTTTTGGTTTTCTCCCTGAATATTGCTATTCTCTCTTGCAATCTCTATCCCTGAATCTAGCTCACCACTAAAAATGTTTTTATGAAAGTCTTAAACAAAAACATTTTTTAAAAATTGCTATCTTTGTTCCAATAAGAGAAGATATATTTGTTGCTATTTTAAATGATTCTGGCTATTTGATACAAGCATTTAAAGTTATATTGACACTTTCATGAACTATGTGTATCAGACTTAATACAGACTTGGATAAAACACGGCAAACTAATGAGCAAAGCTATGTGGTAATAATAATGTATCCTGTTGCTAATAGTCATGGCTAGAGTTACAATACATTTATTCTTTAACTCACTCAAGACAACACTTGTTTATTGCTTACTCTAGTAAATGGAATTCATGCAAAAGATAAAAAGATGAACATGGCATAGTTCTTGCCCTCCAGGAACTTGAAATCTAGATATTCTCTCTTCTAATGTTCATTTTGAAGATTATCACAATAACTTAACATTTCCCTAACATTTCCCTAACAGAATCAAAATAATTATTCAAGGTAAAAAAATTGTAATTTACAAAATACACTCAAAGAACCTGGCACAGGTGCAAAAGAGTGGTACATATAGATCTCATCTGGTTTCACAGGAAAAGAAACTACATTTATGTAATAAATTTCAAGATGCATTAAATTATCCCTCTCAGCTATATTTAGATGCCATAAGGTTTCTTTGGTTAATTCTTGACAAAAGAATGAAACATTTCAAGCGAATAAATTCTTAGGTAGCAAATGTTGTGAATAAATTCCACATGCTGCCCTAATTAATTCCATTTTCTAATGAAATTTCTTTTTTTCAATAAAGACCTAATTAGGCAAAGCAATCTTTGAAAATTACAATTCATGACACTCTAGGGTAGTGATATAAATTAGTTTCAATGCCCAGTTATTATATTTGGTACACTTATACCAAAGTATACCAAATTTTGGTGTAAGTACTTTGGTACATTTAAGTGGAATCAATAAATTACATGAAGGCATGTTTTCCCCATTCCTATTTAACTTCCCGTTTTTAAGAGATAAAAGAAATCTCATTAACAAATTACTCATTCTAAGAAGTGCATATTGTGGTACTCTTCTAAGGAATAAACCGTGTATTGCATTTTCTATTGAGTTATGTTCTGAGTTTATATCTCATGAAACAGGCAAATATTTTTTGTAACTAAGGTACTCCCTCTTTTGACTCATGACTTTTGAGGCAAAAAGGTGGTTTTGTTTTAAATTTCTGCTAATACTTTTAGTGAAATTTTTTGTTTTCAAAATATTCTTTAATGATTTTAAGAAATCCTCAGATCAAGAAGGTATATTTTCAATAGAATATTGAACTATAGTGAATGTAATTTAAGATTTTTTTAAGAATTTAGAAGTGCCCTAAAATATTTAAATTGCAAGAATTATGTGTTTTGAAGTGTTTATCTGTGAGAAACTTTGCAAAACACACCAAAAGTTGTAGTAGTAAACTTGTTCTATTTTGGTTTGGGAAGTTATATCATTAAAAATGTATTAATGTTGTTAAATTTCACTGCATGAAATGTTAATGTTCTACGTCGGATTTGTAGCGCCAGAGTTTTAAAATGTTGGTTTTCTTCTTCTTCAAGGGAAGATGATCTCAAGACCAAGATGCGTTTGAACTGACATAGTCATATGCACCTTTGGAATATTCCAGTGTGAGATTTGTATTTTGGGGACAGCTGGTAGAGTTGGAAGAGTACTGTGTCAAGAACATTAACACCTGTTAGGACAAGGGTTGGTGATTTTTCAAAAGTATTATCCAAAAGTAACATTAGTACTTTTGAGGTGTACTAGGGAGAGAGAAAGCCCAAATACCTCCCACAGGTGAAGAGTAGATAATTTTTTTGTATGATGTGATTTAAATAGCACCAAGTAGATCCCCCTTATCCTTAAATGTATTCCTAAGTTTTCCTGACAACCTTCACATGACCTGAATGCTTAAAGTTCTATCAGTTACAAATGCATTACAATGATAAGACCCTGTTAACAAGTAAATGGGCTTTGAAGGATAAAGATGCATCCTATCAGATTTTATATTGATAATGTTTAATCATAAGCACTCCAGAAAGAGGGTTTCCTTAGTCAGTAGATATTGATGAAAAAGAAATTTCACTTTGGAGCGGTGGGTACATGAGAAAAACTGAAACCTGAGAGATAAGGAAGAGGGCTGGCCAGAATTAACTGAGGGCTCCATAACATCAAATAGGGGGACACTGTAGCCTGCTCCTTTCCCTACGGGAGAACCGATAAATTATCTGACATCAGTGTGTGTATCTATTGGAGCAGGCAGATAGAGTAATAATTTCACCTGAGTGAGAGAATGATGTGTAGAGATGGAAGCCAGACTTTATCTTTGAAAAATCAAGCATCACCTTTGACAGGCATTATTCATGATCTGTGTGAGATGGAATAAAAGTAGATTTACTGAGAAGAAAATGGATGTCCCAGTAATTTAATGATACTGCTGCTTTTTTCACAGAAAAAAATTCTACATTCTAGAAATGCAGAAAAGATGTTTCTTAGAGAAAAAGTTGAATTTCACCCAATTCTTTATTGTAGTGAATAATCAGAAGTTTCACAAATACACCCTATACCTTCTGCCATAGTTTCAATGTGTCCCCTTCAAAATTCAGGTGTTGCCATTGCAATAGTATTAAGAAACACTGCCATTAAGAGGGAATGAGGGCTATGAGGGAATCTTCCTAATTAATAGGATTAAGGCCCTTATAAAAGAGGCCTCAGGCTTCACACAGCAATTAGCTAGCTCCTCCTTCTGCCTTCTGTCATGTAAGGAAGCAGCAAGAAGGCCCTCATCAGACCGAATGCCAGTGCCTTGATCTTGGACATCCCAGCCTCCAAAACTATGAGAAATAAATTTATATTCTTTATAAGTTTCGCAGTTCAGGTATTCTGTTATAGCAGCACAAAACAGACGGAGACACTCTTTAGGGAGGAATATGAAGGTGAAAAATCTGCCAAGCACTTTTTAGGAGTGTTTTGATCTTTCTGCTTGGGAGAATAATATTTATATAATAATATTTATTGTGTCAAACCTTTTAAAATATTAAACCTTGTCAGCAGTACTCAGGACTTAAATACAATTTATTTTCCAGACCATCTAATAAGTACAGGTAGAAAATGTGGGCTCTCTGCTGCCATCTACACCCTTTTTACCCCCAGCCACTTTGTAGGAAAATAAAGTAGGTTTCTGAAACAATGTGCCTGGATAAAGAAAGACTACTTAAAATTCCAGGAAGGGAATATTTCTGAAGGATATCATGTAGGAAAACGTTGAGATCATATTGGTCATACTTGAGAACTGCGTTTATGCTATCATCTTCTTCAGAAAAAAAGCAAAGAATGTTTAAGATCATATTAAGTCTCTGAATTGATCAAGATTTTGAATTAAGTATCAAAAGAACACAGCTTAATTATACCTATATCTTGTACGTATCAGCATCAAACTATTTCAATATATACCTACTTTTATTTTAGCAGATAGTTTTCCTTTTCTTTTTCTCTTTCTTTTTTTTTTTTTTTTTTTTTTTTTTTTTTTTTTTTTTTTTTTTTTTTTTTTTTTTTTNTTGGTAGGCAGTCTTGCTTTATTGCACAGGCTGGAGTACAGTGGTGCAGTCTTGGCTCACTGCAACCTTTGTCTCTTGGATTCAAGCAATTATCCTGCCTCAGCCTCCTGAGTAGCTGGAATTACAAGTGCAGGCCACCACGCCTGGCTAATATTTGTATATTTAGTAGAGATGGGGGTTTGACCATGTTGGCCAGGGTGGTCTCGAACTCCTGACCTCAGCTTATCCACCCACCTCAGCCTCCCAATGTGCTGGGATTACAGGCATGAACCACTAAGCCTGGCTTGTTTTATTTTTCATATACCTGTATATGTATAGGTTTAAAAGCATATACCTACAATTATTTTAGCAGATATATTTATTGAAGGGAGTGGTGCATAATTTCTTTCAGTTTGGACAGTAAACAGAGGTGTATCTTATGATCTCTTACAACCTGAAGTGTGATCATTCATCTTCAAAGGAGTCTATGGAGGTTTGCAGAACAGCAGTTGAATAGGTATGCATAGTCAAGTACCGTTCTTTCTATTCCTATTGAGTGAAGCAAGACTATTTATTTACTGTTGCTTTTCCTAAAGTTTTCCTGCTCCTGCTTTTTATTTCTTTCTACAAATGTGGGGCAGGTAAAGGGTGGTATGGGGAGGGAAGAGGAAGAGGAGATATAAGTCATAGGATTTTAGAATTAAAAGAAAGAGTATAGAGTATAGATTGAAAATCACACCTTGATATTTTGATAAGAAAACTAATGTCCAGAGAATTTAAATGACTTATCACAATCCATACATGGGGAAAGTTGTGGATCTAACACTAGAAATCAGGAGCTTTAAATTTTAGCCAAAAGGCTTTTCCACAACACACAGTAGACAACACATTTAAGAACAGAGACAGTTAATTTATGTATCCCCAAAAGTGTTTTTTGTAAGTTATGCCTGTTAGCTTATTACGTGGCATCAGTAGATCATAGAAAGTTGTGGAGCTACTTAAACTTCGGTTACCACCATAGATACAAATTATTCTACAGGCCCACAATTTGCCTTTCAGGTAAGAAACCAATGTGCAACAAATAAAGGAAGTTATGAAGCATTTTGTAAGCTCGATCCTAGGTTTATGTAGTATCTCATTAGAATAAAGAATTATTTTCTGCCATCATGGATAGCTTGGGATAATAAATAAACAGTATGCATCTACAGAGAGCCCTTTGCAAGTCTAGAAACTTGAGTTTTTCAATACTGAGTATTTCTGGGAAACATCCAGATTGGCACCCATTTGTGTGTTTGACTTTGCAACATTGCAGATGTAATATCTGAGTCTCAGAGTCCCACATCTAAAGAAAACAAACACTTCCTGCCAATTTCCAATTTAATTAAAGCAATTTACTGAAATTATATCACCAAAGCAAGAAATATATCCTGTTGGTGATCAGAAACTCTGTAAGAAGTGTATCATAAAACATAGACACCACCTTAATTCATCTTTATCTGTTCCATCTGTCAGACTTCCCAAAGTAACCTAAATGATTAGTCATTTGTTCATTTATTTAACAAATAAATGCATTGATTACCCACTATGTGCTAGGCACTGGGGATACATAGCGAACAGGATAAAACTTCCATGATCATGGGCCTCCTGGTCTAGTGTGGGAGACAGACAATAAAGCATGAAAAACACATAATACAGTTTTTAATAGTGACTTGTTCAATGCTGATAAATCAGAATATCTGGGGAGGCTGAGAAAGATTGTAGTAGAGTGTGTGGTCAAGGAAGGTCTCTCTGAAGAGGAACCATTTATGGAGCAGAGTCCTGAATAGGTGACGGAGCCAGCTGCAATGTAGCAGAACAACAACACAGAGAGAAGAGCATGAGCAAATGCCCTGTAGGGCGCCGGGCCTGGGGTGTTAGAGGGGCAGCAAAGAGGCTGGAATGAAGCCAGCAGGTGGAGTGGCACAGAAGTAGGTTGGGGCTGTCGTCAGGAGCTGGGTCACTGAGGGAGAACTGCCATTCACGAGAAGGAATTTGAAGTTAGTTCTTACCTTCTCAGAACTTGCCCTTTGAAGCCTATGTAGATAGATAAGAAGTAGTTATTTGCACACTATTTGTTAAAAGGTACATGGAATTCTTAAGTAAGCAGCACAGATATTTTCTTTTATAAGACCAAGAACAAAGAACACCTGTAGTGAAAAAGGTGGTGGATAACAGGATTTGTGGCTGAATTGTACATACTCTTCCAAATTTTCATGTTGAAGTCCTAACCTTCAGTACCTCAGAATGTGACTGTATTAGGAGTTAGGGTTTTTAAAGAGGCAATTAAGTTAAAATGAAGACATTAAGGTGGCTATAACTGGTGTTCTTTTTTTTTTTTTTTTTTGAGATGGAGTCTCGCTGTGTTGTCACCCAGGCTGGACTGCAGTGACGCAATCTTGGCTCACTGCAACTTCCACCTCCCAGGTTCAAGTAATTCCCTTGCCTCAGTCTCCTGAGTAGCTGGGATTACAGGCATATGCCACCATGCCCAGCTAATCTTTTTGTATGTTGAGGAGATGGGGTTACACTATGTTGTCCGGACTGGTCTTGAACCCCTGATCTCAGGCAGTCTGCCTGCCTCTGCCTTCCAAAGTGCTGGGATTACAGGCCGGAGCCACTGTGCCTGGCTATAACTGGTGTTCTTGTAAGAAGAAGAGATAAGGACACAGACACACACAGAGGAAAGAACTTGTGAAGACACAAAGACCATTTGTGAGTCAAGGAGAGAGGCTTCCAAAGAAACCAAGGCTGCTAGCACCTTGATTTCACACTTGTAGCCTCCAGTATTGTGAGGAAAAAAATTTCTGTTGTTGAAGTCATCCAATCTGTGGTAGTTTGTTACGGCAGCACTAGCATGCTAATACATATGGGTCATCAGAATTTCACAGTTGTGGTTGTCAGCTCCTAAGAAGGCCTCCAGCAAACCCTGCCACCTTGTAGACCCACCCTGTGTGATTCCCATACTGAATTGAGTTGATCTGTGTAACCAAAAAAAAGTGATGACTTCCAAGGCTGAGATATGTGATACTTCTGTCTAGATTTCTATTGGATCGCTTGCTCTGGAGAAACCAACTGCCATGTTGTAAGGACATGAATGCAGCTCTCTACAGAGGGTTGGATGACAAGGAACTGAGACCTCCTGACAGTCAGGCAAGCAAGTGAGTCAGTGGAGGAGCAGGCACTGTTCATCTGCTGATACCATGACTGCAACCTCATTAGAGGTCATAGGCCGGAACCACACAGCCAAGCTGCTCCCAAATTCCTGGCCCATAGGGATTGTTGAATAATAAATGTATATTGTTGTTGTAAACTACTACGTCTGGGGATAATGTGTTACCTAGAAATAGATAAGTAATATAATAATTAAGAAAGGGACCTCAGCAAAATAGAGAGTCCTTCTGATGAATCTGAAAGTAAGTCAACAGGATTTTATTCAGTCTCATTAAAGGAAAGATTTTTGAGCTTCACTGCAGAGAGAAATCTCAAGCCTGGAATGACATTTTAAAGACTTAACTGAATTTTTGGCTATTGGGGCTTTGAAAATTTGGCTTCTTACAAGCTCTAGAAGTCTTTCTAATGCTAATAATAACACCTACAATTTATTTACTATGATTTCAAACACATTTTCACATCAGCGTTCTCGTTTAATGTAGAAGATGGCATTTTTTCTTGCAGTTTCCCAGAATTTGCATGCTTATTTTTCTAAAATTATCAGTACTGTTCCCCACAGAATGATGTATAGGATAATGTTTTTGTTTTTATGGCATGGATGATGCCTTTGCAAAGTAAAATAAGGTTTTCTCACATCTTAATATGGCTTTTAAGTTTACATGTACTACTTATACCAAGAGTTGAGCAATTGAAGGTATCTGTATATAATTAAAGCAATTATTGAGTGGAATATAAATATTTGGTGCTGAAACTTTACCCTAATTATTGAATTGCAATTTGGAGACAAGTGAGTTGTCTGTTGGCTCTAAGTGATTATTACAGCTTTAAAAATAATGAAGCATGGAGTCTTTAACATGAACCTGTGATTCTCCTTTTTAATTTTAAAGGAGGGAAAATGATTCATTTTATTTGAAAAGGACATTATTTCTTATCCTTTCTGGGTTTATTAGTGCAATTGTCTTATGTGATCTTAGGATAGTGTTTTATTTTTGGACAGTAAGGCAGGACATTAAAATGAAGACCCTGGTTTGCCTTTTTCTAGCTGCATATGGCCCTTTCAAATGTAACACCCTAGCGGAAGTCTGCGGCTTAAAGCAGGTCCCTCATGGATGAAGGCTGATGGCAGAGCAGGTACAAAGTGCTCAGGACAAGT
>NW_016107470.1:3505760-3507361 GCF_001604975.1 Cebus imitator | reverse complement strand
AAAAAAAAAAAAAAAAAAGTTGAAAAAAAGAAAAAGAATGAATATACTGACACCAAATTCAATTTATAAGTGCATTAGAGTACCCATCAGGGAGTGAACAGGGCAAGGAAAATGAACACACAACTCTTATAGTGAATAGATCAGAAGCTGGATGGTAGACCATTGATAGCATGTATCTTGGAATCATATTGGCTTCAGTTTAATTTCTGGTTCTATAATTTACTAATTATTAGTGTGGCCTTGTCAGATTGTTAAGATGGTGTGATAAGGTTCTTAGCATGGACCAGACTAACTTGAAGTAGGTACAAACTGTGCTTGTGCCAGCTCATTGCTGGATTGGAAGCTCAGATGCCCTGCCCATTTGATATCAACATCTTCGTGAAATTCTGCTCTCTAAATCTAGCCTTCATTTTTAATTTAAAAGATTTTACCTTATAAATAGTAGGCATCTTGAAAGTCTCTGAAGAAACATAAGGTCTTTGGAGTACTTTGAGTTCATCTCCTCAAAGGGGCTGCTATAAATATGACATATAAATAACCCAATTTTAAAATCTTTTATTCAAGTTGAAATGTGTTTGTTTGTTGGTTTGTTTCTGACTTTTAGGTTCAGGGGTTTCATGTGCAGGTTTATGACACGGGTAAATTACATGTCACTGAGGTTTGGTGTACGAATGATCCTATCACCCAGATAGTGAGCATAGTACCTTAAAGCTAGTTTTTCAACCCAAACCCCCTTATCATCCTCCCCACCCTAGCAGTCCCCAGTGTCCATTGTTGCCATGTTTATGTCCATGTTTACCCAGTGTTTATCTCCTGCTTATAAGTGAGAACATGCAGTATTTGGTTTTCTGTTGCTATGTTAATTCACTTAGGATAATGACCTCCAGCTGTATCCATGTTGCTGCAAAGGGGAAACATATTTGTATGTATCATGTATGTGTAACAGTTTCATATTGCTGTAATAAATGGCCACCAATTCAGTGGCTAAAAAACACAGATATGTCCTCTTACAATTCTGGAGGTCAAAATTCTTCAAGTGGGTTAGCAGGGCTGCATTTCTTTGAAGGCTCCATGGAAGAACTCAGGTACTTTCATATTGTAGCTTTAAGAGGTCACCAGTAGTCTTGGTGTGGTTTCATATTCAAAAACAGTGATGTAGCATCCTCCAGAGTCTCTCTCTCTCACTCACCCTTTGCTTCCATTGTCCACATCCCTTTGACTCAGATTCTCTTCTCTCTTATAAGGAAGTCCTTATAAGAGTCTCATGATTAAATTGAGCCACCCAGATATCCAGCATAACCTCCCCATCTCAAGATTCTTAATTTGCAGACAACCGTACAATCCCTTTTGCCGTTTAAGTACACGAGCTGTGGGGATTTGGATATGGCTATCTTTGAGGGGATCATAATTCAGCCTACATCAGTGTGTATATTGTATGTCAAAGTAGCTTGACATATTCCATAGGAGAACACTACTTTATTTCCTTTATTTAGCAAGGAGAAACTGGTTAAATTGTGGTTCTGAAACCTAGTAAAATAGTAATAAATCCATCCTTTCTGCTTTGCTTTCCTGTGATATGAGCAATTTGAAGATCGCCTTTA
>NW_016107470.1:3450470-3505690 GCF_001604975.1 Cebus imitator | reverse complement strand
CCCAGATTCCAACACAGGAATATTTAGTTAGAATCATAGAGTGTGGAATCTACAGAACAGCATTTGCAACACTGAAGTCTTGGAAGCTTGACTGTAGCCTTAGGTGCTCTTCAGTTCATGGCCAATTTAGAATCTCGCTGCCATGGAATCTGTGCAGATCAGGGTTGTAACTTAAAGTAAAAGCATGAGCAATCTGAATCAAGTCTACTTTGCAAGTATAGACTTTGAGGCAGAAATGGCTCTGCTGCAGAGTTGGCCTACAAGCGCTTTTTTAACTTTAATTTTTAATTTTTGTGGGTATATAGTAGGTATGTATATTACTGGGGTATATGGGATATCGATACAGGCGTACAATGTATAAAATTACATCAGCATAAATGGAGTATTCACCACCTCAAACATTTATTCTTTGTGTTAGAAACCATTTAGTTATATTCCTTTAGTTATTTTAAAATGTAAAATTATTGACTATAGTTACCCTGTTGTGCTATCAAATACTAGATCTTATTCATATTTTCTATTTTTTTTTGTACCTGTTAATCGTCCCCACGTCTACCTCATTTTTCCCACTACCCTTCCCAGACTCTGGTAATCATCCTTCCACT
The DNA here is from genome assembly GCF_001604975.1 of Cebus imitator. Taxonomy (NCBI): domain Eukaryota; kingdom Metazoa; phylum Chordata; class Mammalia; order Primates; family Cebidae; genus Cebus; species Cebus imitator. Next base: position 3,505,085 of record NW_016107470.1, on the reverse strand, counting down.
CTCAATCTGCACAAGTTCGATTATTTTAATTTTTAGCTCCCACAACTAAGTGAGAGTATGTGAAGTTTGTCTTTCTTTGCCTGGCTTATTTCACTTAACGTAATGACCTTCAGTTCTGTCCATGTTGTTGGAAATGACAGAATCTCTTTTTTTAAATGGCTTCTTTTTATGGCTCAATCTCATTATTTTCATGCCTCCATTGTATAATAATACTCCATTGTATATATGTATCACATTTTCTTCATTCATCTGTTGGTGGATCCAAGCTGCTTCTAAATCTTGTCCACTTTGAATAGTGCAACAATAAACATGAGAGTGCAGCTGTCTCTTTCCTTTCCTTTCTTTTGCGTATATAACTAACAGTAGGGTTGCTGGATCATATGGTAGCTCTATTTTTAGTTTTTTGAGAAACGTCCAAACTGTTTTCCACATTAATTGTACTAATTTTTACATTCCTACCAAAAGCATACAAGGGTTTATTTTTCTCCACATTCAAGTGAGCATTTAACTGGGGTGACATGCTACCTTACTGTAGTTTTGATTTGCATTTCTCTAATGATCAGTGATGTTGAGCATGTTTGCATATACCTATTTGCCATTTGTATGTCTTCTTTTGAGAAATGTCTATTCAGATCCTCTGTCCATTTTTCATAGGGTTGAGTTCCTTATATAGCCTGGTTATTAATCTCTTGTCAGGTCGGTAGTTTGTAAATATTTCTTCACATTCCATGTGGGTTATCTCTTCATTTTGTTGATTATTTCCTTTACCATGAAGAAGTGTTTTAACTTGATGTGATCCTGTTTGTCCACTTTTCCTTTGGTTGCCTGTACTTGTGAAGTATTACTCAAGAAAACTTTGCCAAGTTTAATGTCCTGGAGATTTTCTCCATAGTTTTCTTTTAGTAGTAACACAGTTTTGAGGTCTTCAGTTTAAGTTCTTCACCTATTTTAATTTGATTTTCATATATGGTGAGAGATAGGGGTCTATTTTTATTCTTCTGCATATGGAAATTCAGTTTTCCCAGCACCATTTATTAAAGAGAATGTCAATCCCCAATCCATGTATTTGGCACCTTTGTCAAAAATGGGTCACTCTTGAAATATGGATTTGTTTCTGAATTCTCTGTTCTGTTCCATTGGTCTATGCATCTGTTTTTATGTCAGTACCATGCTCTCTTAGTTACTATAGCTCTCTATTATAATTTGAAGTCAGGTAATGTGATTCCTTCAGTTTTGCTCTTTTTGCTTGGGATAGCTTTGACTATTTTGTGATTCAATATAATTTTTTGATTTTTTTTCTACATTGGTATTTTTATAGGGATTACATTGAATCTTTAGATTGTGCTTGGATGTATGGACATTTTAACAATATTGATTCTTCCAATCCATGAACATGGAATATATTTTCAATTTTTTGTATCTTCTTCAATTTCTTTCACCAATGTTTTATATATTTTATTGTGGAGAACTTTCACTTCTTTGGTTCAGTTAATTCCTAGGTGTTTAATTTTACTTATAACTATTGTAAATGTGATTATTTTCTTATTTCTTTTCAGATTGTTCACCATGGACATATAGAAATGCTGCTGATTTTTGTAGGTTAATTTTGTATACTGTAACTTGACTGAATTGTCAGTTCTAATAGATTATTGGTGAAGTCTTTAAGTTTTTCCAAATAGAAGATTATATCATCTGCAAACAAGGATAATTTGATTTCTTCCATTCCAGTTTGGATGCCCTTTATTTCTATGTTGATTAGCAATTGTGAAAGTGGACATCTTCATCATGTTCCAGATCTTAGAGGGAAAGCTTTCAGGTTTTCCCCAATCAGCATGATACTAGCTGTGGTTCTGTTGTATGTAGCTCTTATTATGTTGAGGTATATTCCTTCTACACCCATTTTTTGAGGGGTTTTATCATGAAATGATGTTGAGTTTTAGCAAAAGTTTTTTTAGCATCAATTGAAATGATCATATGATTTTTGTCCTTCATTCTATTGTTATAATGTATCCATTGATTGATGTGCATATATTGAAACATCCTTTCATCCCTAAGATAAGTCCTACTTGGTCATGATTAAGTGATCTTTTTAATGTATTGTTGAATTCTGTTTTCTAGTATTTTGCTGAGAATTTTTGCATCAGTGTTCATCAAAGATGTTGGCCTGTAGTTTTCTTTTTTGAGGTGTCTTTGTCTGGTTTGGGGATCAGGGTAATACTGGCCTCATAGAATGAGTTTAAAATATTAAAATATTTCCTCCACTTCTTTTTTTTTTAATAGTTAGAATAGTATTGCTATTTGTTGTCTAAATGTTTGGTAGCTTCAGTAGTGAAGTCGTCAGGTCCCAGGCTTTTCTTTGCTGAGAATTTTTTTTATGATGGTCTTGATCTTGATACTTGTTACTGGTTCATTCCAGCTTTGGATTTCTTCATGATTCAGTCTTGGTAGGGCAAATGTGTCTATAAATTTATTCAGTTCTTCTAGGCTTTCCGATTTACTGGCACATAGTTGCTCATAGAAGCTTCTAACGATCCTTGGAATTTCTGCAGTATTAGTTCTAATGTCTCTTTTTTCATCCCTGATTTTTTTATTTGGGTCTTCTCTCTCTTTTTCCTAATGTGGCTAAAGGTTTGTCAATTTTGTTTATCTTTTCAAAAAACCCAGTTTTTGTTCATTTGGTCTTTTTATTGTTCATTTCAATATCATTTATTTCTGCTCTTTTATTATTTTAATTTTGGGTTTGGTTTGCTTTTGCTTTTCTAGTTCTTTAAAATGCACCATTAGGTTGTTTGTTTGAAGTTTTTCTTATTTTTCAATGCAGGCGCTTACAGCTATAAACTTCCCTTTTTTGTTTTTGCTGTATCCCATAGGTTTTGTATGTGTGGTTTCTTTATCATTTGTTTCAAGAGATTTTTCAATTGTTTTCTTAATCTCTTCATTGATTCACTGGTCATTTAGAAACATTGTTTAATTTCCATGTGTTTGTATGGTTTCCAAAAATTCTTCTTGTTATTGATTTCTAGTTTTATTCCATTATGGTCAGAGAATATACTTGATATATTTCAAAATTTTTTGAATGTTTTAAGACTTGTTTTGTGGCTTAACATATGGTCTATACTTGAGACTGATCTATGTACTGAGAAGAAGAATGTGTATTCTGCAGTCATTGGATTAAATGTTCTGTTAAATACTATAGGTCTACTTGGTCTACAGTGCAGATTAAGTTTGAGTCTCTTTGTTTATTTTCCATCTGGAAGATCTGTCCAACGCTACTTAAGTAGGATGTTGAAGTCTCCAGCTATTGTTGCATTGGAGTCTATCTCTCTCTTTAGCTCTAATAACATTTGCTTTAAATATTTGGGTGCTCCAGTGTTGGATGCGCATATATGTTTTTACATATATGGATGCATACACACACGCACACACACACACACACACACACACACACACACACACACAATATCATTATATGCTCTTGCTGAATTGACTCCTTTATCATTACATAATAACCTTCTTTATCTCTTTTTACAGTTTTTGATTTGCAATATTTTTTGTCTAATATGAGCATAGCTATTCCTGTCCTTTTTTAGTTTCCATTTGCATAGAATATCTTCTTCCATCTCATTATTTTTAGTCTAGTGTGTCTTTAAAGGCCAAGTGTGTTTTATGTAGGCAACAGGTTGTTGCGTCTTTTTTTTTTTTAATCTGTTCAGTTTCAATTGGAGACTTTAGTTCACTATATTCAATGTTATTATTGATGAGTGAGGACTTACTCCTGCTGTTATTTGTTTTTGGGTTGTTTTGTGATCTTCTCTTCCTTCTTTTTTTTTTTTCTGTGTTCCTTTTAACAAAGATGATTTTCCTCTGGTGATATGTTCTAATTTCTTGCATTTTATTTTTTGTGTATCCATTGTATCTTTTTAAATTTGAGACTACCATGAGGCTTGCGAGTAGTATTTTATAACACACTATTTTAAACTGAGGATAATTTAAAAGATTGTATAAACAAGAAAAAAACTAATAAAAGTCTATAAACTTAATCTCTCGACTTTTTAAATGTTTGTTGTTTCTATTTATATCTTATTGTACTGTCTATGTCTTGAAAGGTAGGCTGGGTGCAGAGGCTCATGCCTGTAATCCCAGCACTTTGGGTGGCTGAGGGAGGTGGCTAATCTGCGGTCAGGAGTTTGAGACCAGCCTGGCCAACATGGTGAAACCCTATCTCTACTAAAAATACAAAAATTATCTGGGCATTTTTGTATTTTTTGTAAAAATGCAAAGTTCAATTTTTGTAAAAATACAAAAATTGCAATCAGCTGAGATGCTGCCACTGCATTCCACCCTGGGTGACAGAGAGAGACTCCATGTCAAAAAAGAAAAGTTGTAGTTACTTTATATTGGTTTATCTTTTTACTTAAGATATGAGTAGTTTATATACAACAATTACAGAGTTATACTCTTCGGTGGTTTTCTGTGTATTTACTATTATCAGTGAGTTTTATACCTCCAGTTGACTTCTTATTGCTCAGCAGTGTCCTTTTCTTTTGATTGAACTACTTTCTTTAGTATTTCTTGCAGGATAGCTCTGCTGTTGATAGAATCCATTCGCTTTTGTTTGTCTAAGAAAGTCTTTATTTTTCCTTCATGTCTGAAGGATACGTTTACCAGATATACTATTCCAGGGTAAGGTGTTTTTGTCCTTGAGCACTTTAAATACATCATGCCACTCTTTCCTGGTATGTAAGTTTTCCACTGAAAAGTCTGCTGCCAGATATATTGGAGCTCTATTGGATGTTGTTTCTTTTTTCTTGCTGCTTTTAGGATTCTTTTTCAGCCTTGACTTTTGGGAGTTTGATTATTAAATACCCTAAGATAGTTTTCATTGGGTTAAATCTGCTTAGTGTTCTATAACACTCTTGTACTTAGTGATAGATTTCTATAGGTTTGGGACATTCTCTGTTATTATCCCTTTACATAAACTTTTTATCCCTGTCTCTCTCTCTACCTCCTCTTTAAGGCCAATAACTCTTAGATTTGTCCTTTTGAGGCTATTTTCTACATCTCAAAGGCATGCTTTATTCTTTCATATTCTTTTTTCTTTTATCTCCTCTGACTGTGTATTTTAAGTATCTGTCCTTAAGCTCACTAATTTTCTGATGCTTGATCAATTTTACTCTGTTAAGAGACTCTGATGCATTCTTCAGTATGCTAGTTGCATTTTTCTTTGCTTTGCTTTTAAGATGGGGTCTTGCTCGGTCTCCAGTTGCATTTTTCAATTCCAGAATTTCTGCTTGATTATTTTCTCTGAAAGCTCTACTATTTCTTTCTTTCCAGGATTGGGCTTGGTGTCTTATTTAGTTTGCTTGGTGAGGTCCTATTTTCATAGATAGTTTTAATGCTTATGGATGTTCGTCAGTATCTGGGCATTGAAGAATTAGATTGATTATAGTTTTTGCAGTATAAGCTCATTTGGACCTGTCCTTCGGAAGGCTTTCCAGGTATTCAAAGGGACTTAGGTGTTACTATCCAATGGTCACTTTAGCTATGTCTGCATTAGGGGGTACCCCAAACCCAGTAATGCTGTGGTTCTTGCAGACTTGTAGAGATACTGTCTTGATGGTCTTGGGTAAGTTCTGGAAGAATTCTCTGGGATTACCAGGTACAGATTCTTGTTTCCTTCCCTTAATTTCTCTCAAACAAATGGAATCTCTCACTATGTGTTGAGCTGCCTGAAGCTGGAGAGGCGTGACACAAGTATTCCTGTGGCCACCCCTATTGGGACTACACTGGGTCAGACTGAATTCAGCACAGTGCTGGGTCTTGCCCAAGGTCTGCTGTAGCTACTACTTAGATATTGCCTATATTTACTTAAAGCCCTAGGGCTGTGCAATTAGCAGTTTCTGAAGCCAGTCAGACTTGTCTTCTTCCCTAAAGGGTGGCGAGTTCCTCCTCAGTGCCGGGCAGGCCCAGAGAGGCTGTCCAGGAGTCAGGGCCTAGAGTCAGAAACCTTAGAAATCTATATGCTACTCTAATATATTGTGGCTAAGCTGGTACTGAAACCATAAGACAAAGTCTTTCCCACTCTTTTCTCCCTTTTCCATAGGCAGCGGAGTCTCTCCTCATGTCCAACACCACCACAGGCCTACAGGGAGTACTGCCAGGGTATCGCCCATGGGTTCTTCAGCTTGTAGTGAAGGCTGCCAGGGCTGGGACTCACCTTTCAGGGAAGTGGGCTCCTCTCTGGCCCACAGTAGGTCCAGAATTGCTGCCCAAGAGCCAAGGTCTGGAACTGGGGACCCCAAGAGCCTGCCTGGTGCTCTGCCTCACTGTGGCTGAGCTGGTACCTAAGCTAAAGACAAGCCTCTTTTATTTTTCCCCGTCCTTTTCTCAAGAAGAAGAAATCTCTCCTGGTAGCTACCACAGTTGTGAATACACTTCGTTAGACCTAAAGCCGACACATCTCAGAGTCTCACCTGAGGCCCATAGCATGTACTACCTGTCTATTGCTGCTGATTATTCAGGGCCTAAAGGAGTTTTAGTCAGTAGGTGATGGATCCTGCCAGGAATGCGTCTTTCCCTTTAAGTCAGTGGTTTCCCTTCTGGCTGAGGTTGTGTCTAGAAATGTCCAGGAGATAGGACCTGGAACAGGGGCCTCGTGACTCTGCCTGTTGCCCTGTCCTTTTGTAGCTGAGCTGGTATCCAAGTTTCAAGACGAAGTCCTCTAACCCTCCCCTTAAGAGGAAGGAAGGGGACTCTTTTGGAGCTATGAGCTTTGCCACCTGGGTTTGGGGGGAGGAGTGGAGCAAGCATTTCCTTAGCCAACCTGGGTGGTTTCTTAGTGGTCTCATGCCCCCGCAAGTTCACTGGCTCTGAGCCCAGTTCAGCACTAGGTCTTGCCAAGAAGTTGCAGTCTCTGTGGCCTAGACTGCCTTTGAAGTTTATTTAGCGCCCCAGAGCACTTTATCCCATGGTGATGAGGCATGCTGAAACTCAAGTTCTAACCTCTGCCATGGTTAATTCCCCTCTGGCTAGGACTGGTCTAAATGTTCCCTGTGTGGGTATCAGCTGAGCTCTGCCTGTGTTAGTAGCCTTGAGTTCCAATGCAGAATCCCACTATCACTGTGCTCTCCCTTCCCCAAACACATAGATTCTCTTTATGCACCATGTGCCTGCTGCTGGGGAGTGATGGTGCTGTCAATTCAAGACTGTCTTATCCACCCTCTTCAGTCCCTCTTTCAGTGATACGAGGTTAAAACCACTTACTGTGATTGCTCACTTGATTTTTGGTTCTTAGAAAGACGTTTGTGTCTACGTGTGTGTAGATGTTAAATTTGGTGTTCCCGCAGAGAGGATGACGAGTGCAGTCTTCTGTTTGGCCTTCTTGTTCCACCTCCTCAACCTTACAAGCACTTTTGTGTTTGTTTATTAAAATTGCCTATCTCAATCATCAGAAAGAATACATACGAATGACTTGTGGCCAGACGCAGTGCCCTTACTCCCTCTTCCCAAAAAATGAGCTACCAAATGAACAAAGGATCACCTCTTCTGTGATGATCACTGTTTTGTGACAGAAGTATGTTTGGTATTTGTCAGTAGAACTTTATTTAACTTTTGGACTCAGATCCTTATTCAACCCCAGACAGTCTGGGGAGATTGAAACCATTATCAGCCATAGAAAAATTGGTTTAGTATCATATTTTCAGTCATTCATTCATTCAGTCATTTGTTCATTATCTTTCAGCAGTGTACTGCTCAATATCAGCTTCAACTAATATATTTGAAGCACATCTTAAAGGCAAAACCTGTGGGAAGTACATTGATCCCATATGAAGATGAATTAGGCATAATTCTTGCATTTCAAGAGCCAGTGATTCTGTAAGGGCATATAAAACATGTAAGAATTAACCTACATCTTAGCGGCAGGGAAATTGATGTTTATCTTAATAAATTTCAAACAACTGGGCACAGATACTCATTCATTGCAGCCCTGGGTAGCTGCTTCTTCTGGGGCAGACATTTCACTTCATCCACCTCCCTTGGGCATGTTCTAACTTTTCTACCCTTTGTCTTACCTGGTTTTTATTCCCCAATTTGTCTCACATAGGCTCTGAAGTTAGCCATTGCCAGATAGGGTTCCCAGAGATAACTGACCTGTGTTTGGTCCAGTGACCTGGCCAAGACTTGACCTCATTACCACTTCTATCCTCAAGATGCTGCAGCCCCATAGCGACCTCTGAACAAGCCCCATGCAGTATGCCATAAATGAGCAGTATGCCAGCAATAATTAGCTGCTGGGTACTGCAGCTGTGGGTGGTCCCAAAAGACATACATGATAAATGCCAAACACATACCAGATTTCTAATGACTTAAAATGGGTTGTAAAATTAAAAAGAATGATTTTAATAGAATATAAAATTGATCAATAGTAATTTTAATGCTTTTAGACCTATTAGATTAAAATATTAAAATAATTGTTTTATTTTTAATATGGCTCCTGGAAATTTAAACCTGTATATGTTTATGTGATGTGTATATTTCATAACATTTAAAATGTAAAATTACACTATACTTTACAGCACAGTTCTGCTGTAGGATGAGGGTCAGCAAAGTTTTCCAGTAAATGACCAGATTGCAAATGTTTTTGGCATGGGGTTTATAGGTAACACTGAATGAACAAGAGCAGCTGTATTGAGAGTAGAACACAACAGGGAAGAGTCAGGATTTGGCTCCAGGCCATAATTTACAGAATCCTAATCTAGTACCTAAAGTGATGGGTGAAGAACTACCTGAGACATGTTGGTTTTAGTTGGTTTTTCGACCTCTTACTCTTTCTACTTGAATCATTTTCACTAGCTCATGATCCCAGTAATGCTCTTGATTGGCTCATCTCACATTTCACTATCTTGGAATTAAGGCATATGTAGGGGGCGCCAAAAGAAAGAGTCATGAAAACAACTGATTTGCATATAAGATGGAATAAGATTAGTGTCAAAGCAAAGTGAGTGCTGTGGGAGCCCAGAGGCTGCTGGATTGGCAGGGAATGGTGTCAGTAAGTTTGTCAGCCTTTTCCTTGGGAGCACTTTTGGGAGGGTGGTCGTGTATTTTTGTGTGTAGACTTTGTGTCTGTCAGATGTACATATTCTCTCATTTGCCCTTTAAAATCTGTGATATATTAATAAATCCATTCTAGAAGACGATGATTTAGGATAAGTAATGTGTTCAAAGGAGCATAGCTTGTAATCGTTTACACATACGATTTATTATATATATGTATATATGTATACATACATATATATATATATTTTGCTTTAGTAGATACCAATGTACAGATATTCTTATATATTAATGCTTTTATATCTGTTGAATTAACTCTAGAAGAGGAATTACTGGGGAAGAGGGTATGTACATTTAGTTATTGAGTTGCTTTCTAGAAAACTCTTAATAGTTTTTATTTGCATCAGCATTGTATGTGAGTGCACGTTTCCACATCTACTAGCCAATGCTAGATGTTATAAAATTTTATTTCTGCTAACATTATGGATAAAAAATGATCCCTCCTAGCTAGTTTGGAGCTGGGAGTGGAGCTGGTATTAGAACTGCAGTCTATCTGAGACCAAGGTTTACACATACTGTTTCTTTTTCTAAGTTGTATGGCTTCCCATTAATGTCCTGAATGTCTGGAGGTATAAGCAAAATCTCAAAACAAGAACTAAGAAAATTTTAGTTGGCCCTTAAGTTAGTTAATAAAGGCTATTGGAAGAACCTGGTCTTGGAATCAGGTTTTCTTCCCTAACTCACCTATTTAGGTCAACTGGTAAACAGCTCACAAAAAAATCAGACTTTTCAAAATTAAAAAGCACTATTTATTAATACTCAATTTAGTGATCAGAAAAGAAGTGATGTTTTCTACTAACTATTCTAATGCCGCTATGGCAGTGTATTCTAAAATCTAATACTCTAGATATCACCTTTGCGGAGAGTTACTAGTGTCAAGTATGGGATCCTGGATCCTTTTGAATTCAGTTATTTAAAAACCAACGCTAGAGGGGCTTTTAAACATGTAAGTTTTAAGGGAACATTTTATTATACAGTTCACCAGGCAGAAATAAATAGAATGAATAATGAATTACAAAACAATGGGGACCTGATACCAAGTTCTTGCTCACTAGTGAAAACTCAATGGGTGGCTTTAAACCTCTTGGTGAGGAGTGGGGCACATGGAAGGGGTATAGAATCCATTTTGAAATTACCATAAAAGTTTCCCCAGAAAAATGTAGCTTTGAACACACACACACACACACACAGTTTTTGTACACACCATCAGGCAGTTTCCAGATCCTGCAAGGCTACTGGTAAGGACATTCTGTGACCCCCTGACTTGAATGCATTGTCTCATACGTTCTGTTGATCTTCTTTTATAATCTCCGGTGGGAAATCTGATTTGCCCAGGTTCATGCTGACTGGCCCTGGTTCTGAACTCCCAGATTAATGTTCTTCATACCATGTCATATCTAAAACAGTTTCTGAAACTCTGGAAAAATGTCTGTGATATTCTGTAGCACGTGCTTAAATACTGGTGTCAGAAAGTGTGGTAGAAAGTTAATTGTAGGAGAGTATACAATTTTTAGTTATCCCAAGTCAGCAGCAAATGACGATGGCTCTTTTTTTCTGAATTCAGGACAGTTTTATTGGCTTATACATGGCAACTACTTTTTCCTGTCAATAATCTAAATATCTTTAAATGACTAGGCTACCTGATTCTATCACTTAAGAACTTGAGATACAAATTTAGAAAGTACAGACTGTCACCAAAACTTACTGCAGTTAACTATTAAGAGCAACAGGAATATGTATGCTATTTGAGAGGTTCTAGCCCAATGTAAGGAAACTAAGAACCTTGAAAAAAGGTTTGCCGAAATCCTAACGAGAATGGACAATTTAGAGAGGAATATAAGTGAATTAATGGAACTGAAGAATACAATAAGAGAACTTCGAGAAGTATGCACAGGTTTTAACACTCGAATTGATCAAGCAGAAGAAAAGATATCAGAGGTTGAAGGCCAACTTAATGAAATGAAATGAGAAGGCAAGATTAGAGAAGAAAAAGTAAAAAGGAATGAGCAAAGTGTACAGAAAATATGGGACTATGTGAAAAGACCTAATTTACTTTTGATAGGCGTACCTGAATATCATGAAGAGAATGAATCCAAGCTGGAAAATATTTTTCAAGATATTATTCAGGAAAACTTTCCTAATCTAGTAAGGCAGGACAATACTCAACTCCAGGCAATACAGAAAACACCACAAAGATATTCCTCAAGAAGAGCAACCCCAAGACACATAATCATTAGATTCACCAGGGTTGAAATAAAGGAGAAAATTCTAAGGGCAGCTAGAGAGAAAGGTCAGGTTACCCATAAAGGGAAACCTATCAGACTCACAGCAGATCTCTCAACAGAGACCCTACAAGCTAGAAGAGAGTGGGGGTTAATATTCAATATCCTCAAAGAAAAGAATTTTCAACCCAGAATCTCATATCTAGCCAAACTAAGTTTCATAAATAAAGGAAAAATAAAATTTTTCATGAACAAGCAAGCACTCAGAGATTTCATTACCACCAGGCCTGCTTTACAAGAGCTTCTGAAAGAAGCACTACACACAGAAAGGAACAACCAGTATCAGTCATCCCTAAAACTCACCAAAAGATAAAGAGTATCTTTATAATGAAGAATCTATATCAACTGATGGGCAAAATAGCCAGTTAGCATTAAATGACAATATTAAACTCACAAATGTCAATATTAATCCTAAATTTAAATGGATTAAATGCCCCAATCAAAGACACAGACATGCAAGTTGAATAAAAAGTCAAAACCCATCAGCATGCTGTGTCCAGATCCATCTCATAAGCAAGGACACACAAAGATTCTAAACAAAAGGTTGGAGGAAGACTCACCAATCAAATGGAGAGCAAAAAAAAACCAAACTAAAAAAAAAAAAAACAGGAGTTGTAACTTTTGTCTCTGACAAAATAGACTTTAATAGTAACAAAGACTAAAAGAAACAAAGAAGGAGATCACATAATGGTAAAAGGATCAAAGTAACAACAGGACTCAATGATCATAAATATATATGCACCTAATATAGGAGCACCCAGATACATAAGACAAGCTCTTAATGACTTATAAAGAGACTTAGACTCCCACACAATAATAATGGGAAACTTCAACATTAATATTAGACAGATCAACGAGACAGAAAATTAACAAGGATATCAGGACTTGAACTCAGATCCGGAACAAGTAAACTTAATAAACACTTACAGAACGCTTCACTTTAAATACACAAAATACACACTCTTATCGGTACCACATCACACCTACTCACAGGTTTAAATGAAATATTGGCTGGCTGCTTGTTATTTTCTTCCCTCATTTAAAAAATTTTTTTTTTCCTGTTTCCATTATTGGGCATAAAGGAGGTTTTTAATACCCATTTTTGGACTGCATTCTACCCCGGGCAATAAAGCAACACTTCTGTTCTCTCTCCCTCTTCCTCTTTCTTCCTCTCCTTCATTTTTATTATTATTATTATTATTTTCTTTTTTCTTTCTTTCTATTTTTTTTTTCAAAAGACTTATTTCTAACATTTATTACTATTCTTTAGCAAGAAGGAAAACTTTGAAGAGGAACTTTTCTGCTTCCCGCAGCTGCCTCCATCTACTCTGTTTTCAACTGTTTTAGCAACAATCAGTAACAAAGTAGAGTTGCCAGATTTAGCAGTTAAAAACACAGGACATTCAATTAAAGTTGAATTTCAGATAGACAACAAATCCTTTCTTTTTTTATTTTTTCTTTTTTTTAAGTAAGTATGGGCTGGGTGCAGTGGCTCATGCCTGTAATCCCAGCCCTTTGGGAGGCCAAGGCGACTGGATCATGGGGTCAGGAGTTAGAGACCAGCCTGGCCAGCATGGTGAAACCTTGTCTCTAATAAAAAATACAAAAATTAGTTGGACACCATGGCACGTGTCTACAATCCCAGCCACTTGGGAGGCTGAGGTAGGAGAATCGCTTGAACCTGGAAGGTGGAGGTTGCAGTGAGCTGAGATGGCACCACTGCACTCCAGCCTGGGCGACAGAGTGAGACTACATCTCAAAAAAAAAAAAAAAAAAAAAAAAAAAAAAAAAAAAAAGAATAAGTATGTCTCAAAAATCACATGGCAGCCCTATATAACAAAGACTTAAACAAGACCCCTATGGTCCCCTCAATCCTGCCACCTGCCTCACTTTGAGCCTTGGAGGAGAAAGAAGGTGAAGGAAGGAGAGGGGCCTTTGGGATGATGTGCACCCTTTAGAAGAGGGCATTTGGAATGGAAGCAGAACAGTCTTTGGTCAGGTTTCCCTGCCTGACCTTGACAACTGTGGAAGCTCTAGGGTTCGAGGTCCTCTTGGTGCACCTGGTAGGATTCAGTGACAAGTAACCACCCTACAAAAAAAAAAGAAATAGAAATGCAGCCTTTCCTCACTGGAAAATTCTGAGCACAATTGTAACATAGCCATGAAACCACTGGTTGATACGTTTCTCATTCTTTTAGACTTGGTTAAATTAGCATCCACTGTGTAAAAGTTTCCTGGCCTGGTAACCACTTAGATGTCCAGTCTTTTGTGCTCCTAGATTACACAAAACTTTGAACAGATTATGTAGCATTTATTGGACTGTGGACCTGCCTTTCCCAGTGGACCATAACTTTGGTCTTTTCCATCTTATATGCCAACAAGATGAGTAAGCCATTGTGGACATATGTAAACACAGAGGCCCAGAGTAAAATTCATAACATTCTACAAAAAATAACTATATTACTTTTAGATTAAAGTGTAATATTTTTGCTCTTTAGGCAATTGCTATGTGAAAGTGATTTAGGCATGGTGACTTGTGCATAATGGGTGTTCAATAAATGTGTTGGGTGTGTTGGATGAATGAGGTATGAGTTTCCATAAGAAGACCCAAAAAGAATGGTCATATCAGATAGCCAAATGAAGGATGCAATGTCTGTAATGGAAAATGAAATTCACTCTTAGTGAGATTCCTTGGCAAATTTCATCAATAATGAAGAACTTTAGCAGCTGGATTGCCTAGGCTCAAATCTTGACAGTGCTGTTTACTATGTTACCTTGGCAAGTTATTTAATCATAATATGCTTTAATTTGCTCATCCAAAAATGGTGATAAAAGTGTATATACCTAATACATTATGTTTTTATGCTATTGTTATGATTAAATGAATTAATATATAGTGAGCACTGGACACGTAATAAGTGCTATATGAAAGTGTGTTCTTGTTGTGTTTTTGAGTCTCTGTATATCTGAGATAAAGAGGAATAACCAGACAAACTGGATGCCTGCTTCACTTCCAGAAATTATATATGCAGGATACACTGGGATTGTGTGGATAGGGAAAGTTAGAGCAAGACCCAGACTGCCATAAGTTAAAATTTAAATAACCACATGTCCCTTTTCTTGTTTTGCCTTTAATCAAATCTTGCTTTAATACATGCTGAAAATCAGTTAAGCAAAGCCATTTTCTTCTTATTGGAAAACATTATTTATAGATAATCCTGACAGTTTGTGTTTCAAGTAAATTAATTTGTAGCTTGGCAGGGAGATATTTGGATGGAAACAATGATTCTATCTTTTCTAGATCCCAACCACTCCAAGGTAATGAGTTGAATGCTAGAAGAGGATCTTGAATTCTTCCAGACTTCCAGGTCACTGCGAAGGACAGCTCAGCGGAAGGGCTCTGGAGGGGATGCTGTGGCAGGATGCACTGTTATTTTAGCTTCATGCCCATGATGCCGGGTTTGCTTGTTTGGTTCCCCAGTGGATTACCTCACTTTCCCTAAAGCAGAATGGTCTGTCTCAAAGAGCATTCAGACTTTATCATAACAGCTACATTTCAATCCAGACTTAAAAACAATTGCTTTAAACCTTTAGATGTCAAAGTTTTTCCATTTATCCTAGGCCCAGCATTTTATTAAATGGCATTAATCAACATACCTTTTTATTTTGTGCATTATAAGCACAGGACTGCACTAAATTCCATGGAGATCAATTCTGGCTTCACAGAGAAGTAATGAAAGTGGCTGAGCAGAGGACTGCTATGCTTAGCTGTTCCTTTGATTATGGAAGTCAAACATTAAACATGTCTTTATTCTTTGCCCCCCATGACCTCTGTCTGACACACACATACTTGACTGCCTCCGGAAGTGTACAAAGGTGACTGTTGCCTAGTGTATCTTTGCTAAATATGACCATGAACCCTGTTACACCGTCTAGAGTTTATAGGACAGACAATGTTTTAGGAAAGGGCCACTGAGTATGCTTGTGCAAAACTCATCTCACAAATTACAGCAATGGCGTTTTCATTGGGTATTTTCACAAAGGATGCCTTACTGGGTGGTAGTGTGAAGGTATTTACTGCTTCCCTAGGGATGATTCTATTATGGTTGTATTCAATCCAATGCTGTGAACATGTGTTGAGCACCTAGTTACGTGTCCAGTGCTGTTAAGTGATGAGTAAGATAGAAATTCATCCTTTCTATAAAATAATTTACAGGGAAGAGGACCTAACTAAAAATGAGTATATCAGGAAGAGTACTGAGTTCATTGCAAATGCGCCCTTTGCTTGGCACTTCACTTTCCATTTAGCCCTATAGAACAATTAACAAATCATGTACCTTTCTTTTCCTGTGTGTGTATAACAGCTATTGTGGACATGGGTATTGACATGTCAACACAAAGGCCCAAAGTAAAATTCATAACATTTTACAAAGATAGCTATACTTTATTATTTTATATAAAGTATGATATTTTCTCCTTTAGGCAACTGCAATTGTGAAAGTGACTTAGAATCCTTGTTTCCTTCACCTCTCACCAAGAACTAGACAACTAGAGAGAGAAATCAATATAAAGATCTTTAAATGCATTTTATCTGTATGACAGGTATCTATGAGATCAATTCATGCAAATACATGCACAAATTAGAATAATTAGCATTCCCATTATTTAGATGCATATTTACAAAGTAATTGTTTGAACAATTCTCTTGCTTTTAATAAACATCTGTTCATAAACAACAAAGAATTTTTATAGACCCCTTAGTTGAGAGCAAAATTCTGTCAACAGTTCATACTTCAGTTACAACCAAGGCGTAGATTCTTAAGCCATCCAATGCTTAGCTTTCACAGTAGACGTATATGAAATCTTTTTTCATGGAACTCTGCAGGTTCCAGGCTATTAACTTCTGATCCATCTTCAGCTATGCCATGTGCCTCTGTCTTCCCATGCCGTGGGCTGACTAGGGGCAGACATTCCCATGGATTGTAACTTTGAGGGTCTCCCTGCTACTCAGTGATAGTAACTTCTTGCCTTTGTTCTGCACTGAACTGTCTGTTCATCCTGGCATTAAACACAAATGCAATGGTCGTAGAAAACTCTTTAAAGCCATAAATGAGCAAGTGCCTTACACAGTTAAAACCACCAGCAAAGAAAATTTTCAATTCCTCACAAAAGTGGAACTGAGTTCTCTAGAGATTTCAATTCAATTTTATTTTATGCTTAAGTGAATCTGCCTCCTGCATTAGCCAATTTACTGACTATGGTCTAAAAAAATTTAGTATGTTCATTAGTAGTAATCGAAGAATGCATTTAGTTAAGACAGGTTCAAAGATAATCTTATTAAATTCTGGTTTCCTCTGGAAGGACTCACTTAAGCCACAGCATAAGGGAAGTTTAGGCAGCTCTGTAATCCATCCTTTGGATCCTAAAATTAAACTTATAATCCTGATCAGCAATGAATTGCAAAGCAGAGCCCTGAAATCTAACTTAACTTTGCAGGCTTTTGGTGACAGGGCTACCAGGAATGCTTGTTATCAACACAGAATAGCACCGTGAAAAAGACTGTTTTCGCAGTTGGCTTATTTGCATGCTTTGCAATGCACTCTCTTCAGTATCTTTTCCATGTATAAGCCCCATTCAGTGCCTTATTAACATACATTAAGAAGTAAATTTAAAAAAAATTGATTTTTAGTGCAAATGGCAGTAGTACTGAGGAATATTCATTTTATAAGTTTATGAACGATTACTTTGTGTCAGTGTTTATGTTAAACATGAGTAGAACATTTTCCCTGCCTTCTTGGACCTTACAGTTTTGTGTTGTTTTTTGGTCAGAGAGAGTAAACAGATATATGCAATGAAGTAAAACAAATTATGACCGTAGTGAATTTACCTGGGAAAGTGTAAGGACTCAGGGAAGCATCAAAGAGGAGAGACTATTTCATTTGACCTTGAAAGATGAGTTTCCAGGTCAACAAGATGGGGAAGGAGGTTACAGGCAGGGAAATAAACAAAAGTAGAGATGTGGAATTGTGAGAATACATGGAATATTCAGAATATGTTGTTCCATGTGGTTGGAATGCAGGGTGTATGAAAGCAGAAGGTAACAATACCTGTAAAGAAGGCTTGGTAGTGCATCATGTTCGATAGTTGGGGCTTCAGCTTTCCAGTACTCAGGAGTCATCAAAGGTTTGAAAGGGAAGTGACAGGATTTGATAAAATTTGAAAATGATGAATGGAGCTATCACAGAAAAAACTGTATAATTTGATAGCGGTAGTTAGTGTGTCTAGAGCAGTTGGTGAGTATTTGGATTGTTTCTCTTTTTTGGCTCCTAGAAGTTATGCTGCTGTAAATATTTGAATGCAAGTCTTTGTGGGGATGTATGTTTTTTTTTAATTGCATTTTAGCTTTTGGGGTACATATGAAGAACATGCAAGATAGTTGCATAGGTATACACATGGCAGTGTGATTTGCTGCCTTCCTCCCCTTCACCTGTCTCTGGCGTTTCTCCCCATGCTATGCCTCCCAAACTCCCCACCACCCCGTCCCTCCCCCATTTCTCCCCAACAGACCCCAGTGTGTAGTGCTCCCCTCTCTGTGTCCATGTGTTCTCATTGTTCAACACCCGCCTATGAGTGAGAACATGTGGTGTTTGATTTTCTGCTCTTGTGTCAGTTTGCTGAGAATGATGGTTTCCAGGTTCATCCATGTCCCTACAAAGGACACAAACTCATCATTTTTGATGGCTGCATAATATTCCGTGGTGTATATGTGCTTCATTTTCCCTGTCCAGTCTATCATCGATGGGCATTTTGGTTGGTTCCAGGTCTTTGCTATTGTAAACAGTGCTGCAATGAACATTTGTGTGCATGTGTCCTTATAGTAGAACGATTTATAATCCTTTGGATATATACCCAGTAATGGGATTGCTCGGTGAGATGTATGTTTTGATTACTCTTGGGCAGATACTCAGGAATGGAGATGCTGAGTTGTATGATAAAGACATATTCTTAAATTTCCAAACGGTTTTGCCTCTAATATTTTTTGGAATGCCTGGACGTTCTGATATATCTGATCTATTAAACTGTGATTTATATTGCATTCCTTACAACTATTGCTCCTTTTCCAGCAAACCTTTTCCCATCCTCTCAGTCTTCTCATTCTGGGGTGGCTGGCAGCTTGCCTTAGACCTTGTTTGTTAGCATCAAATGTGTTGGAGGCATTTTTCTCCAACAAAGACTATTGCATAATTACTCATTTCTGCGTGTTTTAAGAAATTGGGAGTTTTAAGACAGTGGTTGGGAGAAAGCATCTTATACCTCAAGTAAAATGGCATTGCTTTGAAACATGGAGGCAAAAAAAAATGAAGCATTTAAATTAAAGATACAAATCATTGCAACATGATTTAGACTTAAATTTTCAAAGTAAATATAAATCTGCACCAAGCTCTGATGTGGTAAGCACGTTCTATTATATGTTTGTTGTACCAGGAAAAAATAGGTAGGTTGACTTTTTAAAAGTCAATGGATAATATCATTTATTTATACAAGAAGTTATTATAGACCTAATGGAATTTAGGGACCATGTCTTAGCTGCCTGATCAGAATTTGAAAGTTGGGGATCTTTGTAACAATCTGCTGAGAACCTCACCACGTCCTAGTATGCTAAAGAGCTGATGGTTTCCATTCCTGTCATATCTCTTCCTTAAAAAGATGAAGTCAAAAAAACCAAAACATAGTATTGCTATTTATGATATCATTCCAAGGCTATAAAATATTTTTAAAACTTGTTTATTCTAAGCCTAAACATGATAAACCATGGAAAGAATTAAAGCCAAATGTTTAGTTCAAGCATGGACAAATTAAGGCCCATAGGTAAAATCCAGCCTGCTGTTTTTGTATAGCCTACAAACTGAGGATAAGTATATAAAGTTTTTTTTAATGATTGAAAAAAATCAAACGGAGAATAATTTGTAACGCATGAAAATGATATGGAATTTAAATTTTAGCATCCTCAAAGAAAATTTTACTGAAACATGGCCACACTCATTCCTACGCATATTGTCTATGGCTGCATTCTGCTGCAGTGCCTTAGTGGAATAGTTGCAATGGAGATTGTATGGCCTGTGAAGCTTAGGTATTTCCTAGCTGATCACTTAGAGAAAACATTTGTGGACACTTGATCTCTGTTCAACCATAAAACTCACTCTGGTTTTATATATCTGATTAAAAGTAGGTATATTGTCTGTTTTGTTTTTGATTTCTTGGTTTGTTTTAACCTTTACCATTGCCTTTGTTCTTCATTGCCTAGAATGTATGCCTGTAAACTTTATCAGTCTTTCCTGTGAAGTGTTGTAATGCATGCATACATACATACATACATACATTCATACATATTAAAGCTGGCTGTGATCATTCTTAGCACATTGTAAAATCTCTACATTATAAAGGAAAAAATTCAAGTCATTTTGATATTAAAATAGAGCTTTACTTTTATTCCTTTTTCTTTCAGAAAAATCTTCTGACAGTTACCATCTGATGTACATTCCTGTTCTTCTTCAATGGACTCCCAAAGTTTTATCTTGAAAGTATCTTCCTTCTAAAAGGAGCATTTATGGGAAATACTAGTCTCAGTGTGTGCCTACTTAGTGGGTTCAGCAATTACATACATTTGGAGAGCAGTGCAGGCCATTCTTGGTCCATGGTGCGCATTTATGTATTAAAGGCTCTGAGAGTTCCTGTGGCAAAGAGATTAACTTGTTTGACTCAGTACATTCTCTTGGGGGCTTTTTTTTTTTTTTCATATAATACTTATCAATAACAAACTCAAGGAAAAGCTAATAATATGCTGATTTTTGTGTTTTATTTATTTTTAGAAGACTAAATTAAAACCAAATATTACACAAAACCTCAATATAAGGAACATGAAATCACAAGCAAGGACAACATAGTGAGTCTCTACAAGAGATAAAAAAATTACCTGGGCTGGGTGGTGCACACTTATAGTCTCAGCTATTCAGGAAGCAGAGATGGGAGTATTGCTTGAGCCTGGAATGTTGAGGCTGCTGTGAGTCATGATCATGTCACTGTACTCCAGCCTGAGCAACAGAGTGATAACCTTTCTCAAGAAAAACAAAAACAAAAAACGTGAAATCAGCTCTGTTGAGGCTGAAGCATGGAGGCAGAGGATGAGCTCCACCTCCCTGTCTTCCCAGCTAAGCTCACCAACCTACCCCAGAGTCTTGAGGCCTTGTGGAATCCATTATAATTGAAGGTCTATGATTTACAAATATAAGTTTATAAAATGGGGTTTCAAGCTATATCCTGTATAAAGGATGTTATGGGTTGAAGTGTGTCTCCCAAAAAGAAGTCCTAACCCATAGTACCTCAGAATGTGACCTTATTTGGAAATAGGGTCATTGCAGATACAATTAATTAAGTAAAAATGATGAGGTCACACTGAAGTAGAACGGCCATTAATTCTAGTAACTTATTTATCTCTATTATTATTTCTATTTATTTCTATTATTTATAAAAGGGATAAATTTGAACATGACACACATATAGGGAGATTGCCATGTAAAGGTGAAGGCAGAAATCAAGGTGATACTTGTATGAGCCAAGGCATGCCAAAGATTGCCAGCACACCACCAGAAGACAGGAGAGAGGCCCAGAACAGATTGTCTCAAACCTCTTTCAGAAAGAATCAGCCCTCTCAACAATACCTCGATCTTGGACTTCTGGCCTCTCAAACTATGAGACAATAAATTTATATTGTTTTAAGCCACCGAATATGTGGCATTTTGTTACACATCCCAAGGAAACAAATACATGGGACAAGTGAAACTTTCACTTGGCATTATTGTCTTTAATACAGGACCTATGGAGAAAGTTACTATTCCAATCTAAAAAAAATCACAATCATGTAAGAGAACAGTAGCAAATTGAAGAAAGAATGAATTTCAAAGGGTTTTACCTTCTGGAAGAGAAAAAGAGAGCAGAATGTCAGGGAACCTTCTAGTTACCATTGAAAAAGAGTCAAGGCTTAGAGATCAAGGACTCTGAGATTCCTTCAAGGTTTTGCAAAGCTGTGACTAGCTTGAATGTACTGTATAGTTTTCTACCCGTCTGATTTCTGATCATAAATAGAAGCAACACCCTTAAGAAGAAAAGGTCTGCCAGAGAATGACCATGTTCCCCCAAAATTCATATGCCCTAACCCCCAGTGTGACTGTATTTGGAAATAGGGCCTACGGAGGTGATAGAAGTTAAACGAGGTCATAGGGTGGAGCCCTCATCCAGTGGAGCTGGCGCCCTCTGAATTGGATTAGGGCTCCACCCTATGACCTCATTTAACTTTTATCACGAGAAAATGAAGAGACACTGGAGTGTGGGTTCTCTTTCTCTGTCTCTTCCATGTGAGAACACAGACAGAAGATAGCAAGCACTCTATAAAGCAGGAAGAGAACCCTCACCAGAAACTGAATTGGCTGGCACTTTGATTTTAGACTTTCCCTTCTCATCCTCTAGAATTGTGAGAAGTAGATTTCTGTTGTGTGAGCCATCCAATCCGTGGCATTTTGTGATAGCAGCCAGAGCACACCAAGGCAAAGTCCATGTGCCCACTGTAGAGAGAGCAACAATATCCTGTTCTTGGGCAACTGTATCTTATTCTTGAGGTTGTTTGGTAGGAAAAAGACCTTTTTACAAAGGAACATAAATGGGCCAAAACTTGGGGGCCTCTTGGAAGTAAGGAAGGGTACCAGGGGAGTCAGTATAGGACTAAGAAATGCTCCTGGGCAGTGGTCCCTGACCTTTTGGACCTCAGGGACTAGTTTCGTGGAAGACAGCTTTTCCACAGACTGGGGAGTTGGTCAAGGAGGGTTTAAGAATGATTCAAGTGCATTACATTATTGCATACTTTATTTCTATTATTACATTATAATATATAATGAAATAATTATATAACTCACCAGAATGTAGAATCAGTGAGAACCCTGAGATTGTTTTCCTGCAACTAGGGAGTCCCATCTGGGGATGATGGAAGACAGTGACAGATCATCAGGCATTAGGTTCTCATAAAGAGTGTGCAACCTAGATTCCTCACATGTATGGTTCACAGTAGGGTTCCTGCTATGAGAACCTAATGGGGCAGCTGATCTGACAGGAGGCAAAGCTTAGGCAGTAATGCAAGCCATGGAAATTGGCTGTAAATACAGGTGAAGGTCCCTGCCACTCACCTCCTGCTGTGAGGCCCAGTTCCTAAAAGGGGGTTGGGGACCCCTGTCCTAGGGAATTTGCCCTTGGGATTCCCTAAAGCAGAAGTCTGCAAACTTTGTCTGTAGCGGACCAGCCCAACTAGGAAGTATTTTAGGCTTTGTGTGCCACATGGTCTCTGCTACAAGGTCTCAGTTCTGCCATTATAATGTTAAAGCAGCCATAGACACCTTGTAAATGAATGAGCAAGGCTGTATTCCAATAAAACTTTATTGATGGACATTGACCTTTAAATGTCATATAATTTTCATGAACCATGCAACATTATTCTTTTGATTTTTTCCAACTATTTAATAATGTAAAACCATTCTTAGCTTATGGACCAGACGAAAAGAGGCAGCAGGCTGGATTTGGCTTGTGGGCAGTAGTTTGCAGGACCTACCACAGATACTTCCCCTCTGTCTCTATCAGCAGGGGCCCTTTGCTTCTCTCTCAAATTTTGCCAAGCTCACTGCTGTTTTCTGTGTGCTGATATTTGGTAGATGTTACAGAGAAAATACGATGGGCTCCAATACCTGGTATTGTTTTGTTTGAAATGATTTTGAAATTTTTATTTCTTTTTGGTCCAATCCATTTAATAAAGAAGAGAACAACTCTCCCGCTCTCCACATCTCCCCCTGGCTCCTCCCACCACCTTCCTCATTGGCTCTCTCCCACCTTCTTCAATTTTCATGTAAAGCTCCTTTCCTTAGTTTTATGTTTTAACTCATAAAATCATTTTTGGAATTGGTTTCCTCATCTGAGTGTTAAAGTTTAAGAAATCATTTTGCTTATAAAAATGCCAACACACATTCACTTCCTCATACTTACATAGAAATGAAAAGCTTATTCCTTAAAAAGCAAGCAGTTTTAGCAATTATGGTGCATAATACAAATGAGGCATCTATTTGCTAATTACTCTTTTTGCATTCTCACGTTGGCCAGAATTCCAGTTTCTAGCTATGGCATATGAATAATTAAAGCGTTTGAAGTCTCATGATTTACATTGTGTCCGGATGGGCTAAGACTTCTCTATTCGCTTAAGTTCTATACAAGTAAATAGTTTCATGGACTGCTATTAAAGTCTTGAGTTTTATGCAACTGAGGATATTTTAGGTTCTAGTTTTTCAAAAGATGTGCTAAAACTTCAGAATAATTTTAAAAGCGCAGAGGGTTACATTTATGTTTATGTGGCCCTAACCATACCAATTTTTAACTTGAAAAATAGGACAACAAAAGGGAGAATTACAGTTTAGCAGTTATGATAGAATTATTTAGAGATACTATTTTGGCCATGAGAACCACTCTTGTGTGATTAGTACATATTTTTAATGACATAATTTAGGAAACTTTCATATTCTTTAATGTTTCTAAATGTTGATGACATTAGCACAAGTAGGATATTATGTGTTGATTGATTTCAAACATCTAAATAAGCTGTTGGAAGCTGGTCTTACAAGTAGTCAATGTTAATTAACACAGAGCAAACTTGGCTTTTGTAGAGCAATTTGAACTGTTTATTCTTAATACCAACGTCAGCAACTGCTTGTAAATGTTCCACTGCAGGGGTATTTTCCATTATATTCCTGGTTTTTTAAGTAAAGGATGAAAGTCTAGTATTTCACTCACAGTTTCAAAAACTTTTCAGTACCTAAATTATTGATATTTTTGTGAATATTTTGCTCAAACTAGAATTTGTACTCTTGCCTGTTCCCTTTACCCTAAAAGTATCACTTTGCACTATTATTTAGTCGTCAGTTGCAGCTAAGGTGAGTATCAATATTTTTCAGGCAGGTATACCAGATAAAAATACAGATGAGTAGGTAAACAGTGTTCTGTCTACCCTGTTCTTTGGCAAAACACCTGGATAACATTAATTTTCTTTTTCAGTTCTCTTTTTCTCTTTCCTCTTCCCCTCCAGGGGTAGAGGTGGAAGAACAAAATTGAACAGAATTGAAATAACTCTGGTCCTTCTCTATCTGCCAGCTCCTCCTCTCCTTCCTTGCTCCTGTAATGGATTCTAGGGGTCAACTGTAGAACTAAGAGAGGAGGATTTGGGGAACAAGAAAACAATTCTCATCAAAGAATGGTTCAGCATAATTTTGGAGCAGTTAAGGAAAAAATAAAAATGAAGTTAAGCTGTATGGGGCCAAGGATAAAAATAAAAGAGATTGAAATATAGCAACTCTTTATGTTCCTTTATATTGATTTTTCAAAAGGGCAAGGAAGATCTGTTGAAAAGCATTAAAAAGACCAACTGGTTTTATATGACATATTCAGAAGTACTTTAAAGTTCATCTTCATTTTGAACAATATCTGATTCAAAGAGTTTCTGCAATTACATTATTCATTACTGTGTGGAGAATTTATAGTACTATACTATGTTGTGCCAAATTTCCCACTGATGAAGAATTAGCCAAATGATATGCAATATCTATTGCAAGATACATTCTGGATATCACATTTATCTCTTTATCTTTTGTGCCAAAAATCACTTCAGGAGATAATGAACAATTTAACTTAATGGGACACACTATCAAAGATCTCAGGATGTTCTTTAATTTTGGTTTGTGAACTCGGCTATCACTTTGTTATACAGTGTTCATCAATGACATTTATATCTTTGGTACTATTAGAAATTTAAATATGACTAGGAATTACAGTGAGAAATAACTTTTATGAAAAAATTGAACATAATTTTAAAATTAAACATTTTTTCATTTACAAATGAGGAAATATGTAAGAGATGTATTTGTTTCAGAAATGAGGTCTATAATTGTTAGCAGCATGGGGTTTTTATGGTGTCTTAATCCTTTTATTGAAGAAAAATGAATTTTTATAGAAACTGGCTGTTTGATTTATAAAATTTTAAGGAAAAGCATTTTCATCCTAATCTCAGTTACCAGATGTATAGCATTGTTATAAAGAACTGGATTTTAAAAATCAACACTTTATTTTATACTGGAAGCTATGCTTTCAGTCTCCTTGCTTAGCTTCTGTACCCAACTCAACTACTGATAAAGAGAGCATTCAATGAGAGCTGTCTAAGGTAGCCTTAGGTTCATGAATTAGTCCTTGGTGTAAGTTAGAGAAATGGTTTGGTACATTTTAAGTCATCTTTCTCCTCCAAAGCATTTTGCAAATCTATATATTTTCTTTACTTGTTAAGTTTTCTCTTTAACCAAGCCATCTAATATTCCTCATCTTAAAACTCCATTTTTTGTTCAAATTTCTGAAGAGTGTTTTTGGAATGGGATCCAGAGTTTTATTTGCTTATTTTCTTCCTCTGTGGTGACTCTTTTACACTTTCATTTGTACTGAAATCACAGTGTGCAAACACAGGGATTTATGTCGTTTCTCATGGAAACTATCAGTAGATAGTTCAGTTTGCTCATTCTGATGACAGTCTCAGCCCAGAAATATTTATTAATTTGTGTGATTAAATCACTTTCAACACTACACAAAACATAAATGTGGGAAGGATGAGTAAGTATTTCTTGAGCTGATATCTTTCTGATTACATAGTAATCATAAAAGTTATCAAAATGTATCAGCATATGTTTTTAGAAAAGTGGATAATTAGTATAACTTTTATTGTGTCTGTGTCCTCAAACTTTTCCTAATGTGTTTTAACACTTCACACAGTATTGTATATACTTGTATTCAAAAAGTGTTTGGTCAAAAAACTTGGCATGGATGCCATTTCTTCTCCTCAACACTCCCTCCCAGCGCCATTCCTTCTGACTCACTCTCTACCTCACTAGGTAAAAGAAGCATACCTAGGCGTTGGTGCTCTTAAAACTCAAACAAGTTTAGAGTAAGTAGAACATGTTAAATTCATTTTGGGCTGAATGAGAAGCTGTCTTTTGAAGCTTTGAGAGTAAAAATAGTACTTATTTTATAGAAATAATAGTTCTTGTTCTTGTAACACTTGATCTTTGAAATGAGGTTACTTTTACTTGTCCTACTATATGTGGCACTGAATTGATGATGATGATGATGATGATGGTGGTGGTGGTGGTGGTGATGGAGGAGGAGAAGAAGGAGAGAAGGAGATGGAGGAGGAAGAGGAGGAGGAGGAATTATGATAGCCAATACTTGTATAAATCTCCCCCTACTGCTCCAGGCACCATACAGAGTACTATGTTTATTAAATCATTTAACCCTCACAACAACCCTAAGAGGTAGATATAACTGTAATCATCATTTTATAGATGAGAAAATTCAGATACAGAGAGGTCAAGTAACATGCCTAAAGCCACACAGCCAGTCAGTAACATAACTGGGACTTCAAAACAGATAGTCCATCTCCAAAGTTATTCTTTCTAATATCTATCTCAGTTTTACCCATTCCCTATTGGGCCTTTAAGACATACTTTTTACTAAATAAGTGAACAATCAAAGCTTAAAACAGGCTAGAGTGTATGTCTATTGTGTTTCGGTACAAAATTAGGCACAGTGGATTTGATTACAACTTACTAAGACATGTGAAGAGGAAAAAAAAGACAACACTAGTATTGAATATGCATTGTGAGCCAGGCACAATGGTCCTGTGAAAGGGATATTTTCCAGAGATGCAGATAAGGGAGAATGAAACACAGAAAAATTCATAAACGTGCCCAAGGTGACATTGTAAGTGGTGAAACCAGCATTCTAACCAGCTCTGTCTTGTTGCAAAGCTTGTCTGTTTTCTGGAGCTAGATCTGCTTTAGACAGTGAGTATCAGTTGGCATAAACCAGGAAGCAAAACCAATGACAAATGTATGCTGGCCAAACCAAACACTTCCGGGAGCCAAACTGCAGGCCATCCATTTGCAACCTGGCTTTGAGTAATTGACATTGTTTTCATACAGTCAGTGCAGTGGGAATACTATAGTATTATTTGCCAATTTGGGGACTTCTCTTTTGCTAAAAGAAAGTCATTATTCAATATTTATAATGTTCCTGTTTAAAGGACATGTTTCTAATATCTACTACATAGCAAACACTATTGTAAGTTATGTAAGAAAGCTTTCTTATTTAATCCTTCAAATGCTTCTGTGAGGTAAGTGTACTGTTAGTTTCAGCTTACAGATAAGGGTAGAGAGGAGCAAAGGGTTTTATAAGTGACATAGGTGGCATTCAGACCTTTGTTGCGTGGCCCTAGAGGCTGAGCTCTTCAACATTATGTTTCGCTAAAATGTTACAATGAGGAAGACTGAAGTTTACCAACTGACACACCGCCCTGCATTGTCTGAGTACCTAGGCCCATTATCTTCCCATGAAGTTTTTGTGTACCTGCCACTCCATACCTAGAAAGCTCAAAATAAACACAAACCAAAAGGCAGGGAGTGTAAAAAGTAATAACCTCAAATTTCTCTTATTCTGCCTAGGAAGTCTAAGTCAGGGAACTTTGTAACAAGGTGTCATTAAAGCATTAGTGACTAAGGCTTCTTATGAGGGGTGCAGAAAGGCCCAACTTAGACTCCATCCTGCTGTAGAATAAACAGTTTTGTGTAGAAGCCACTGCATGCATAAACAATGACTCAAACTCCTGTTCATATCCTAGTTTTCTTTGGAAATACATATAAGTCCTACAAATACTGCTGAATAACATTTGAAGGAAAGAAAAATAAGTTTCCTTTTGTTAGATCTGTATTTAGTTTAAGAGGAATTTAGCTGCCAGGTGTCAATAAGGAAATGAAACACTGGAAGGTGCTTGGGTTGAGAGATGGTGGAGAAGGGAGAGAAGCAGAACAGGTCAGTGCACAGGGAAGAAGTAGGAATTGTGGCAAAATACACAGGATCTTGAGAATGGAAAATGTGGGCTATAAGTCTCCACAGTGTTAGGGTAGATATACAAACATTGAATATGCACATGCACAGGGACCAGAGAACAAAACAAATGAATATAATAAAAATGTAAGAGTGGGATAAAGGGAAGACTGTTGAAAATTGAGTAGATTCATGATAAAATCCAAATTAAAAAAAATAAATTTGGTGATCTAATATGACTGATTGTTTTTGGCCATAATTTTAATACTGTCAGAAATAAAGTACTAAAAAATAAAAACAAATAGTTAAGACCAAGAGGTTAGGAAATCATATAAATATACCATAAGTAGAGCAAATAAGTACAAAAACACTTGTGTGTATGTGTGTGTGTGTAAAATCTTGTTTTAACTTTTAGGTTAGGAGTAAAGAGACAAGTTTGTAATATGGGTAAGCTCATGTCACAGACGTTTGATGTACAGAGTATTTCATCACCCAATACATTGGGTACTAAGCTTAGTGCCCAATGCTTATTTTTTGTGCTCCTCTCCCTCCTCCAAACCTCCATCCTCCGGTAGGTCCCAGTGTGTCTTGTTCCCCTCTTTGTGTCCATGTGTTCTAATAATTTAGCTCCCACTTATAAGTGAGAATATGTGGTAGTTGATTTTCGATTTCAGTGTTAGCTTGCTAATAAAGATAATGGCCTTTAGCTCTATCCATGTTTCTGTAAAGGACATGATTTCATTCTTTTTTATGGCTGCATAGTATTTCATGGTGTATATGTACCACATTTTCTTATCTGTCTTCCATTGTTGAGCGTTTAGGCTGTTTCCATGTCTTTGCTATTGTAAACAGTGCTACAGTGAACATATTCATGCATGTATCTCTATGATAGAACAATTTATATTCCTTTGGATACATACCCAGTAATGGGATTGCTGGATTGAATGGTAGTTCTATTTTTAGCTCTGAGGAATCTTCACACTACTTTCCACAATGATTCAACTAATTTATACTCCTACCAACAGTGTATAAGTGTTCCCTTTTCTTGACAACCTTGCCAGCACCTGTTATTTTTTGACATTTTAATAATAGCCATTCTGACTGGTATGAGATGGTATCTTATAGTGATACTGAGCTTTATGTTAGACATTTGTACAAAATTTGGAAAAAAATGTTCTCCCATTCTGTAGGTTGTCTGTTAAGTCTGTTGATAGTTTCTTTTGCTGTGCAGGAGCTCTTTGGTTAGATTAGATCCCATGTGTTAGGTTTTGCTTTTGCTGCAGTTGATTTTGGTGTCTTCGTCATGTAATCTATGCCAATTCCTATGTCCAGACTGGTGTTTCCTAGGTTGTCTCTCAGGGTTACAACAATATTCTTTAATGTGATGATCTAAATTGCTTCTTTATACTTAATGAAATGAAAGCTGCTATGTCAATGTTTCTTTCAGTAATATATGTCATGATCCCTAAGGACTTACTTAGAAATTGGTTCAGAGTGTTATTCTTGGTGGGTTTTTTTTGTATAGATTTTAGTAACATATGATTGCTTTTTATGAGTGTAGCTAAGTTCTTAGATCTAACTAATGTAAAAGGTTCTTTTTTAAAAAATAACTCTTGTATACTCCTGATGGTAGAGTATGCTTTTAATAGTGTAGTGGAACCAGTTGTTTATGGCTAAAAAATATTTTCCAATGCATGTGTATTATTTAAGGTAAAATTTGGTGATGTGGCAGATAAATCCAGTGATTTCACACAGTAGGAATTTGCCTCTCACTTAGCTCACATCAGAGTTCAGTGTGTTCCTGATTGGGTGGCTCTCCTCCAAACAGTGATTCAGGGTCCAGTCTCTTTCCATCTTCTCGTTTCACCAACATCTTTTCATGATGCCCAGGCTCACTATGGGGACTGTATTCACTCCAGCTGGATCATCTGTGGAAGCTTTCTTGGACCAACTGGATCCAGAAGTGGAGTGCATTGTTTTGCCTCATTCTATTGGCTGGGATTCAGTTAGGTGTGGCCCTAGCAACAGGGCCACACCTAACTGAAAGAGAAGTTAGAAAACACAGTCCAGCTATGTATCAAGGAAGAAGAGGAAACAGCGCTTATGGAACACAGTTTCTGTCACAATCCTCTTGGCTACCATATACCTATTTCACTCTTCTTCCCATGTACGAACATACTCACCTCTTCCCGAGAGAAACCCTCAACTATTAGAAAGAGCCAACAAATACTTAATAAAAATTCCCATGATTGATAATTGTAAATTGGATTTCCTAATTTAGTAGAGAAAAGAAAGGAGGGGACATGGAGGGAATCTGATTCAAACTACCCATTATGATGACAAATTACAAAAATTGTAAACAGTGTCATGTAAAACAATGTAAAACAAATTTCAACATCATCTATACATGTAAAAGGAATTACTTTTCATTTTAAAACTTGTATATGTATATGCATATTTATTTTAACTTTACCTAACTTTGATGGTTTGGGTGTACACTGAGTGATCATTAATTGTTGTTTTAATGAGTGACGAAAATGTGAGATACACACAGAACCTTATAATAAGGAATTGAACTCCAGTTAGAGGAAGTGCTTTGTCGATGTCAAACCACTTATGAGTAGTGTATTTTCCATAGTCTACACTGCCTTTCTGCGGCTTAGATACCATACTTGGAATCCAGTGGATGGCGACATCATCCACTGACTCAGGGAATACAAGAGAATTAAAAAATTAAGTTTGGAGAACAAAAAAGAACAATTTTGTATTTTGTTTTGGACTTACAGAGTTTGAGGTGATAGCGAGATTTTGTGGACAGATATAATAGATAATTTAAATTTCAGTTTTGGAGATTAATAGGAAGTGGAGGGTTGGAGATACAGAGGGAGTTATCAGCATGATAGTGTCATTTGGATTTGGATTGGATTGGTTAGGGGAAAATAATAGGAAGCGCTGGTAGAGAAAGAGGAGGATGAGAAACGGAAGATTTGGGAATTTGAATCCATTAAAGAATCTGAGCTTGAGAAGAGAGTTTGAATGAATAGGAGAGGGTAAAGAGATAAGAATTACAAGAAAGAGCATGGGCAACAGCATCAAATACTGAGTGGAGTCTCATAGGACGCTAGTGACTTTTTTAGATACTTACGTGAGTGTCAAGGAAGTGGAAGACCTTACATGGATTGAGAAGCAGAGCAGGGAGTGAAAGGAAGTGATGACCACATGGGGGGAATGAGAGAGGAAGATGATTCCATGTCATTATAGAAAAAATGGGATGAAGGGAAGATTTGAAAATTGAGTACATTCATAATAAAATCTAATTTTCTGTCACCTTTGGGGAGACGGCTCTAGTGTCATAAATGGCTTTTAAATAGCCATAAATATTATCTCCTAAAGATAATTTAAAGCTCAAGTTATATATATGCCATATACACACAATTCATTTCCCCTTAGCTTTATTGAGATTTAATTGACAAAAATTATTTGTATTTAATAGCGTGATGTCTCGGCATATGTATACATTGTGAAACTACCACTATCAAGCTAATTAACATATCCATCTAAAACTACTAGAAGAAAACACAGGGGGAAAGTTCTATAGCACTGGTCTTGGCAATGATTTTTTGGGGTATGACACCAAAAGCACAAGCAACAGAAGCAAAAATAAACAGTTGGGACATCATCAACCTAAAAAAGTTTGTGCATAGCAAAAGAAACAATCAACAGAATGAAAAGGCAACCTAAAGAATGAGAGAAAATATTTGCAAGCCATATGTCTGATAAGGGATTAATATTTAAGGGAGTCACACAACTCAATGCAAAACAAAATAACCCAATTAAAAAATGGGCAAAGGACATGAATAAGCAGTTTTCCAAAGCAGGCATACAAATGACCAAGTATGTGAAAAGGTGCTTAACATCACTAATCATCAGGGAAATGCAAGTAAGAACCACAATGAAGTATTAGCTTATACTATTTAGGATGGTTGTTATCAAAATGTCAAAAGATAACACAATTCTCTGTGGTCAGTTTTCTCAAAAATTTTTTATTCATTTATTAATGTCCTTAATATGGACCCTTAAATTACCAAATTGCTTTCAGAGAGCAAAACCTTATGACTTTTCATAATTCTCATGACTTTACTCTCATTTATTCATTCAAACTCTCTTCTCAGGCTTAGATTCTTTAATGGATTCAAATTCCCAAATCTCACTTCTTCAAAAGCCTAGATTTAAAAGAACATCAAAATGCTGTATAAATGCGAGTATCACAGTGATATCCTTTGGACATCTTATTCAATAATATGTGCTTTTGCTATAATATTTTGCATAAAGATTTAAGCCACTGCCTTTTTTAAGCTCAGACATAAAGGTTGCTGTATATGAGATATATTTTTCTTCTTTTAGTTGAAGACTAAAAAGGCAGAGCAAGAAAGTAACATGTCTATTAGAATGTTCCATTTATTGGTATGTGAGGGAGTCAGGCACCTATTTACCTCCCCATTCACTCTCCAGGTCAGGGAGGCAGAGGTAATTCACCTCACAGGTATGACATCACCATGAGCAGAGTGGCTGAAAGTTACACTTTGGTTTTCTGATCCTTGATAATGTGATGAGTTTAAAAGAAAAATGCTGTCCTGTTGTTTCTTAAGGAACTATGTGCAGATTAAAGTTATGATAATGTGCTCCACAGACAGAGAAAATGTTTATAATTTAAAGAGAACTCCAAATAGACAAAACGAGTGGTTTTTGTCTTGTAGACTTTCAGGGGAGTATAGGACAGTCTCGCACAGAAGTGTTTAAACTGGCTGCCCCTGGGATCCAAACATTTATGTGGTGTAAATAACTCAAATTTTAAGAATTAATGAGACCATATGAGCAAAAATAAGTGAAAAAGAAGGACGACAAATACATAAGTGCTGCAAGGAGGTACAGCATTAGTTTCAAGCCTCTAGCACAGACATGAGTTAGGAAGAAATGGAAGTGAGCGGAAGAAGTCAGCTGTGGAAAGCATTGCGGAAAAAAGTGAACTTAAAAAGGTGTTTGAAATAAGGGTGTGTGGCCTTTGTCTTTATAGACATAAAGTAAATAATGACACAACGTCTTGTTTTATTCAACAAAAATTTACAGTGTCTACTATGTACCCAGCACCACGCTGACCATTGAGGATAGAGAAGAGATGAAGTCAGAAATTACAGATCCATTCAAAATAGCTTTGTGTTTAACAGGGCTTGGAATCTGTATTCAAATTCTGGCTATATTATTTTCAGGGTATGTGGCCTTAGGAAAGGTACAGTATCGTTTAACTTATTTCTAAATCTAAGACAGTGGCTACCTGGTGTGGGTTATGTTAAGGAAAACATGGGAAAATATATCTAAACTATTAAACAGTGTTTGATGTTTGCATAGTAAATGCTTAGAAAACGAATTTTGCTTTTGCTGGGATTGAAGCTTATGTCCAGTGAAACAAAAGGCGATTTCACTAGAGTGTGTGGTTGGTAGGCAACCTATGAATGGCCTTCATTGCTGGTCTAGGAATTTGAACACATTCTTTAAGTTATAGAGTTCTTACAGGATATTGCCCAGGTGAATATCATAATCAGAGTGGTTATGTAACATGTGCATTAGAACAGGACAAGGCATTCAGTTGGCTAATAAAGCTTGACATCTTGGAATAAGTTGTATCACAGTTTTTTGTTTCTAGGAAGATGTGGAGACTCTATTTTAAGAAGAAATGTGCAACATGAATTTAGGCAATTTATAACATGATCCTAAAGAGCTTTTGAAGTGTTTATGCAAAATTAAACATTCCCTTTATCCCACTCTTTTTGGGGGCGGGATAATTATTTTTATTAAAATTTTTCTTTTCTTTCTTTTATATATATATATATATATATGTATATATATAATTGCATTTTAGGTTCTGGGGTACATGTGAAGAACATGTAGGATTGTTGCATAGGTACGTACATGACAGTGTGGTTTGCGGCCTCCATCCCCGTCACCTATATCTGGCATTTCTACCCATGTTATCCCTCCCCAACTCCCTACCCCCCACTGTCCCTCCCCTAGTTTCCCCCTCCCACAGAACTCAGTGTGTGATGCTCCCCTCCCAGTGTCCATGTGTTCTAACTGTTCAACACCCACCTGTGAGTGAGAACATGCAGTGTTTGATTTCCTGTTCTTGTGTCAGTTTGCTGAGAATGATGGTTTCCAAGTTCATCCATGTCCCTACAAAGGACATGAACTCATCGTTTTTGATGGCTGCATAGTATTCCATGGTGTATATGTGCCACATTTTCCCTGTCCAGTCTATCATTGATGGGCATTTGGTTTGGTTACAAGTCTTTGCTATTGTAAACAGTCCTGTAGTGAACATACGTGTGCATGTGTCCTTATAGTAGAATGATTTATAATCCTTTGGATATATACCCAGTAATGGGATTGCTGGGTCAAATGGAATTTCTATTTCTAGGTCCTTGAGGAATTGCCACACTCTCTCCCACAATGGTTGAACTAATTTATGCTCCCACCAACAGTGTAAAAGTGTTCCTATTTCTCCACATCCTCTCCAGCACCTGTCGTCTCCAGATTTTTTGATGATCACCATTCTAACTGGCATGAAATGGTATCTCACTGTTGTTTTGATTTGCATTTCTCTAATGACCAGTGATGATGAGCAATTTTTCATGTGTTTGTTGGCTGCATAAATGTCTTTTTTGAAAAGTGTCTGTTCATATCCTTTGTCCAGTTTTGAATGGGTTTACTTGTTTTTTTCTGGTAAATCTGTTTTAGTTCTTTGTAGATTCTGGATATAAATCCTTTGTCAGATGGGTAGATTGCAAAAATTTTTTCCCATTCTGTTGGTTGCTGGTTCACTCTAATGATTGTTTCTCTTGCTATACAGAAGCTTTGGAGTTTAATTAGATCCCATTTGTCTATTTTGGCTTTTGTTGCCAATGCTTTTGGTGTTTTAGTCAAGAAGTCCTTGCCTACGCCTATGTCCTGAATGGTTTTGTCTAGGTTTTCTTCTAGGGCTTTTATGGTGTTGGGTCTTATGTTTAAGTCTTTAATCCATCTGGAGTTAATTTTAGTGTAAGGTGTCAGGAAGGGGTCCAGTTTCTGCTTTCTGGACATGGCTAGCCAGTTTTCCCAACATGATTTATTAAACAGGGAATCCTTTCCCCATTGCTTGTTTTTGTCAGGTTTGTCAAAGATCAGATGATTGTAGATGTGTGGCATTGCCTCTGAGGCCTGTCTGTTCTATTGGTCTATATCTCTGTTTTGGTACCAGTACCATGCTGTTTTGATTACTGTAGCCTTGTAGTATAGTTTGAAGTCAGGTCACGTGATGCCTCCAGCTTTGTTCTTTTTGCTTAGAATTAACTTGGCTATGCGGGCTCTCTTTTGGTTCCATATGAAGTTTAAGGTGTTTTTTTCCAGTTCTGTGAAGAGGGACATAGGTAGCTTGATGGGAATAGTGTTACATCTATAAATTACTTTGTGCAGTATGGCCATTTTCACAATATTGATTCTTCCTAACCATGAACATGGAGTGTTTCTCCATCTGTTTGTGTCCTCTCTTATTTCATTGAGCAGCGGTTTGTAGTTCTCCTTGATCATCCTGCCCATTCCTCTTTATGGAGAAGCCCCATATATCTGGAAGACTTCTATGTTTTCAAATATTTTATAAATAAAATTATTGGATATGGAGAAAGATTCTTGTCATTGAACTAATTGCACTCTCTAGCAAAAGTTTCAGGATAATATTTGGATATTAATGAGAGTTGTTTAATTGATATAAAAAGGGCTAGTATTGACTCAGCAAATATCAATTTGATGCTTATTATCTGCTTAGGTATCTGTGCAAGTTCTTTAAAAACAGATGGACTGAACTGCTTTGTTCAATGTGTTAGATACTTGTGGATCTCAACTCAAATGGGGATTCCAGTATTGTTGCTGCCTTGTCTACACTGCACAGCTGTGTGAAATGACATGGATATGCTCTGCCTTATATATTAAACTGTCAACACCACTAAGCCCAAATACTTTTAGACAAAAGGCATTTGCTTTGCTCTTTCAAATCCCCACGTCTCTGCCATCAGGGAAATCAATTTGTAACCTGAAATATATAAAAGTGACATAAAAATCAATCAATATTTTAAAAATCCTCTCTTGATGTTGCAAAATTTTCTCTTTATTGTAGGCTGCAGATAAATTTTTATATAAATATCACATGTGAGAGGAAACACTATATATGACTGTTGATAGGTAAAGTCTTAGATTTGAAAACTGCGTTAGAGGTGTATGTTCTCAAGAAATATATAATCTCAATGGATGGGGACAGATATACAAATAAGATATATATAACAAGAGCTGACTTGAGACATACAGAGAGTGTTATGGGAATGAAAAAGGAGGAATAAGGGTTAAGGGATAGAAAAGATGTTTGAGTTGAGCCTTGAGGGATGAACAGGTATTTGATAAATGATTGATTGTGCATGCATGTGTGTGTGTTGGGGGGTGGGGGATGAAGTAGTTCTAAACAGAAAGGGTAGCTTGGTCACAAGTACAAAGACATGAAAAAGTGATATCTGTCAGGAAGCCTTGAAGGGCCAGGTAGAATGGAGCTTGGGAATGGATGTGATGGGATTAAAACACAAAAGTTGAGACAGTTTCAGCATGCAAATCTTATCTTTGGGGCAAAAGAATTTGTACATCCAATAAATGAACAACACAGACAGCCGCTTGAGGATGGGGGTATATGCAGGTGTGTTAGTATTCAGTATTGCAACTTATAAGTAATTTTGTTTAAAACAATATACATATAGAAATGTACCATATATACCTTTCAAGGGCAAGCCCACCACTCAGTGTTTGAAACAAAAACCTGAATATATTGTTCATTAAGCAAGGGAAAACTCTACTTCTAAAGCACGATGTACAAAGTACATGGATGATCCTGTGCAGAATTTGGGGAAGTCTTCTTCTTTCTGGGAGTTTGAGTTTAAAGGACTTTTAGAAATAGGAGTGTTTAGGGATTGGCTGATTTTTATCCTGGAAATTCTCAACATCAGAGAGAGACAATTCCTGACGGACTGATGTTCAGAAGAATCCTTATTGAAGTGGTATGGGCACATATTGATGACTAGTCTCCAAATTACATATTCAAGGCTTGCGAATGAGAATAATCAGTGTCTGTCTTTCTTGAATTTGTAAAATAGACCTTTTTTTTCCCCTCAATGGACATGCACACAAAATATCACAGTAATATTAAAATAGGAATTTTACACATGTACTATGTATGCCACTGTGATTATTACTTTATATACAGCCTCATATTTAATCCTTACTTCAATTTTAAGAGATAGATACTATTTCTTCTTTTTACAGGATAAAAAAGGAAAAAGGCATTTTATTATTATACTTTAAATTCTGGGGTACATGTGTAAAATGTGCAGGTTTGTTACATAAGTATACACATGCCATGGTGGTTTGCTGCATCCATCACCTCATCATCTACATTAGGTATTTCTCCTAATGCTATCCCTCCCCAATCCCCCCACCCCCTTTTATCCGTCCCCTAGTCCCCCACCCCCTGACATGCCACAGTGTGTCATGTTTCCTTCCCTGTGTCCATGTGTTCTCATTGCTGGACACCCACTTATGAGTGAGAACATGGGGTGTTTGGTTTTCTGTTCTTGTGTCAGTTTGCTGAGAATGATGGTTTCCAGCTTCATTCATGTCCCTGCAAAGGACATGAACTCATCCTTTTTATGGTATTCCATGGTGTATATGTGCCACATTTTCTTTGTCCAGACTATCATTGATGAGCATTTGGGTTGCTTCCAAGTCTTTGCTATTGTGAACAGTGCCACAACAAACATGTGTGCATGTGTCTTTATAATAGAATGATTTATAATGCTTTGGGTATATATTCAGTAATGGGATTTTTGGGTTAAATGGTATTTCTATTTCTAGATCCTTGAAGAATTGCCACACTGTCTTCTACAATGGTTGAACTATTTTACACTCCCACCAACTGTGTAAAAGCATCCCTATTTCTCCACATCCTCTCCAGCATCTCTTGTCTCCTGATTTTTTAATGATTGCCATTCTAACTGGCATGATATGGTATCTCAATGTGATATTGATTTATATTTCTCTGATGACCAGTGAAGATGAGCTTTTTTTCATGTTTGTTGGCTGCATAAATGTCTTCTTTTGAAAAGTGTCTGCTCATATCCTTCACCCACTTTTTGATGGGGTTATTTGTTTTTTTCTTGTAAATTTGTTTGAGTTCTTTATAGATCCTGATTATTAGCCCTTTGTCAGATGAGCGGGTTGCAAAAATATTTTCCCATTCTGTTGGTTGCCAGTTCGCTGTAATGATTGTTTCTTTTGCTGCGCAGAAGCTCTTTAGTTTAATTAGATCCCATTTGTTT
The DNA here is from genome assembly GCF_001604975.1 of Cebus imitator. Taxonomy (NCBI): domain Eukaryota; kingdom Metazoa; phylum Chordata; class Mammalia; order Primates; family Cebidae; genus Cebus; species Cebus imitator. The sequence goes on along the minus strand of NW_016107470.1, from coordinate 3,466,243 downwards.
ATTTTGGCTTTTGTTGGCAATGCATTTGGTGTTTTAGTCACGAAGTCCTTGCCCATGCCCATGTCCTTAATGGTATCTCCTAGGTTTTCTTCTGGGTTTTTATGATGTTAGGTCTTATATTTAAATCTTTAATTCATCTGGAGTTAATTTTTGTATCAGCTATAAGGAAGGGATCCAGTTTCAGCTTTCCGTATATGGCTAGCCAGTTTTCCCATCACCATTTATTAAATAGGGAATCATTTCCTCATTGCTTTTGTCAGGTTTATCAAAGATCAGATGGTTATAGATGTGTGGAGTTATTTTTGAGGCCTCTGTTCTGTTCCATTGGTCTATATTTTTGTTTTGGTACCAGTATAATGCTATTTAGATTACTGTAGCCTTGTAGTATAGTTTGAAGTCAGGTAGTATGATGCTTCCAGCTTTTTTTTTTTTTTTTTTTTTTTTCCTTAGGATTGTCTTGGCTATGCAGACTCAGAAAAAGTGTTATTGGATAACTTGTTTAGTGTCACAAAGCTAGTGAGTAGCTAATTCGACTCATTTGCAGGTAAGAAAACATAGTGGCTTCTGGGTTATGGTAGACTTGGGTATCTGAAAGGCAGAGCTGAGAGGTCTTCTTTAGAGCAGTAGGTATTTGAGAGACGTGAAATCTTTCCCCAGCTCCTGGGCTAAGTCTAAGACCTTGTCTCCTAAGACTCTTCAAACTCTGTGGTTCAGTATTTCTATGATGCAACATTATCATAATTATTATAGTATTTAAAATAATGAACACCATATGGTAGTGTCACAAATATCCACAGATTAAGCAATAAGGGGAAATATAAAATTGCTTATACACAATAATTCTAGTGATATAAACATCTATAGGCACAGTCTGCCTATGGATAGCAACTCTATAAATAAGCACTATTATTGGGTCAATTTGACATTTTTAATATCAAAATTTTCCTTTTCCTCCTCACATTGAAAAATATGAAGATGTTTGGTGGTACCCAGTGTTGTCAAGGATATGGGAGAGCATGCACTCTTGCACAGCACTACCATAAGTGGAAACTGGTATAATCTTTCAGAAAAACAATTTGACATTTACCGTAATAATTAAACATAAGCAAAATTTTTGTTTAGCACATCTCCTTCCAAAAATCTGCTGTATAGACGCACTTGCACTTGTACACAAGGGAAGGTGTGCAAGAGTGTTTATTAAAGTTGTCTGTAACAGAAATGGAAAGAAGCTAAATGTTTATTGAAAGAGGAATGCTAAATAAATTATGATATAGCTATAGGACTGAATACTGGTTAACCTCTTTAAAAAATGTGAGATTGATCTCTCTATCATCTATCATTTGTCTTGAAGCAAAAAGAGACTTTCAAAGAGTGTTGCAGAAGAATATGGAGAATATATTCCCTTTTGTAGTATGAAAACTATGTTCATATATATGGTCATATATTCTTGGTATATGTCTGACAAAATAGCAAAATTAGAAATGGGCAGCTTTTGGCAATGGGGAAACAGGAGGCTTTTAGATTTTGTATCATAATCTTCTGTATTGTTTGAGTTTTTTATTTTATAAAGAGTATATTTTTTTTAAATAAAAATAAACCTTGGGTTTAAAAAATTCTTTGTAACTGTTTTAATTTCTAAAATGATTCTGGGTTTTCCAGTTTTGTTAATGCCAATCTTGCTATCCCAGTTTCCCCAGAATTCTTGATGGAGTGAGTGGGAAAAGGTGCCTCTGCCTGGGTAAGAGACCAAGAGAGCATATCCTTCTCTGTTCTCTCATCCCTTCTTCTAGCTTGGAGGCCTTTGCTTAGGGCTAAGTACCCAGGAGGATGTGGAAAAAGAAAAGAAGTAGGTAGACTTTTGTTGGAACTGTGACTAGGAATTTCCCGGAGGGAAGAGAGAACTTCAAACTATGTATTGGAACAGAATTCAGTTGGATCAAACTATGGAGAAAAAATAATTATGATGCCAGCATATCTCCTCTTGAATGTAGATTAACCAATTAGAAATGAGGGGATAATTTAATTTACACTGAACTGAAGTTTGACTTGATCTAATCTATGAAGAAATTTAGTACTATTAAAAAGACATCCAAAGGCTTGTTTAATCTTCTCTATAGAATTGCTGTTAAAGATCTCATGAGCTAATTGTTGGTATCAAATATGCTAGTAATTACACATCAGACTTATCTTTTGTTGAAAACTGGGCCAAAATTATTATGCCCACATGATAAAGTATTATACACTAACGTAAATTATTTTTAAGAAGAGTTTCTAATTATTAGGAAAAATATGTTCGTGAGATTCTGTTTAAAACTCCTCGACCTGCTCCCATTTGTTCATAGATGAGCTGACAGATAATGAGAGACTTTTTGCTAGCTCATCTCCATGTGCAAAGCATCATTCGAACCATGAGTATAAGGAAAATTTAAAGATTTCATAGACAGTCAAATCTATCCTTTTTACAAGAACTAAGTGTAACACTAGCTCCTAATATGTGTCTAATATTTCCTATACATTGTTTCTAATTTATTTCTAATTAGTAATCTCACACATTATCATAAAATCCTAACAGATTTCATCCATAATCTTGGTCTGGGCCAACCACATATTGCCAGGATTTATTTGTGTATTTTTTTTTACACACAAAAATGGCTCTTTTGGACATCAGTCTTTCTGGAGGAGAATTCACAAACTAAATGCCCTTGGAGGCAGGAAGCTAAGATACACATAGAATTTGCCTTAAAAGCATACAGCATAAGACCAGAGCAAAGAGGACATGAAGTTAAGAAGAAATGGAGAGGTGGGTGGTATTAATAATATGATTACTTAGATTTTTCAAATTTTATAGTTTGCAGAGAGTTTAAATGTATTGGTTAGTAGTTAATATCTGAAATGTTTTTTTAAAAATACTTTATTCCATTTAATCTTCACAATATACCCTAATCAAAAGGTACTTCCAAATAAAAAATTGACATTAAAGATTTTAGGTTAACTTGTCCAAGATCACATATGAAATATTTTTGCTGTGCCACAGTTATACCTAGTTCTATTGACCCAAAGTGCAAGTTTTATCTATTTCACCTGCCAGGAAGATTTTTCAAAGGTATACTTGCATTCGAGATAGCTAACTGGAAGCAACATAAGATATGTGCCCTGTTGTAACACCAGCCACTTTCTTTTCCCATTTTTCCTACTGCATTTCTTTTTTTTTGTCTTGGGCTATTTATTTATTTATTTTTATTACACTTTAAGTTCTGGGGTACATGTGCACATTGTCCAGGTTTGTTACATAGCTATGCACCTGCCATGGTGGTTTGCTGCATCCATCACCCTGTCATCTACATTAGGTATCTCTCCTAATGTTATCTCTTCTCAATCCCCACACCCCACTGTGCCTCCCCTAGCCCCCCACTCCCTGACAGGCCTCAGTGTGTGATGTTCCCTTCCCTGTGTCCACGTGTTCTCATTGCTGAATACCCACTTATGAGTGAGAATATGCAGTATTTGGTTTTCTGTTCTTGTGTCAGTTTGCTGAGAATGATGGTTTCCAGCTTCATCCATGCACCTGCAAAGGACATGAACTCATCTTTTTTATGGCTCCATAGTATTCCGTAGCATATATATGCTACATGTTCTTTATCTAGTCTATCATTGATAGGCATTTAGGTTGTTCCAAGTCTTTGATATTATAAACAGTGGTGCCATAAACATACTTGTGCATGTGTCTTTATAATAGAATGATTTATAATCTTTATAATAGAATGATTTATAATCCCACAGTAATGGGATTGCTGGGTCAAATGGTATTTCTTTCTAGATCCTTGAGGAATCGACACACTGTCTATGGTTGACCTACTTTACACTTACACCAACTGTGTAAAAGCATTCCTGTTTCTCCACATCCTCTCTAGCATCTGTTGTCTCCTGATTTTTTAATGGTTGCCATTCTAACTGGCATGAGATGGTATCTCAATGTGGTATTGATTTGCATTTCTTTAAGGACCAGTGATGATGAGCCTTTTTTCATATGTTTGTTGGATGCGTAAATGTCTTCTTTTGAGAAATGTCTGTTCATATTCTTCTACTTTTGATGGGGTTGTTTGTTTTTATTCTTGTAAATGTGTTTGAGTTCTTTGTAGATTCTGAATATTAGCCCTTCATCAGATGGGTGGATTGCAAAAATATTTTTCCATTTTGTTGGTTGACAGTTCACTGTAATTATAGTTACTTTCGCTTTGCAGGAGCTCTTACGTTTAATTGGATCCCATTTGTCTATTTTGGCTTTTGTTGCCATTGCTTTTGGTGTTTTAGTCGTGAAGTCCTTGTCCATGCCTATGTCCTGAATATTGCTTAGGTTTTCTTCTAGGTTTTTTGTGATGTTAGGTCTTATGTTTAAATCTTTAATCCATCTGGAGTTAATTTTTTTATCAGGTATAAGGAAGAGATCCAGTTTCAGCTTTCTGCACATGGCTAGCCAGTTTTCCCAACACCATTTATTAAATAGGGAATCATTTCCCCATTGCTTGTTTTTGTCAGATTTGTCAAAGGTCAGATGGTTATACATGTGTGGAGTTATTTTTGAGGCCTCTGTTTTGTTCCATTGGTCTGTATTTCCGTTTTGGTACCAGTATGATGCTGTTTTGATTACTGTAGCCTTGCAGTATAGTTTGAAGTCAGGTAGTGTGATGCCTCCAACTTTTTTTGTTTGTTTGTTTAGGATTGTCTTGGCTATATTTGCTCTCTTTTAATTCCATATAAAGTTTAAATTATTTTTTTTCTAATTCTGTGAAGAAAGTCAATGGTAGCTTGATGGGGATAGCATTGAACGTATAAATTACTTTGGGCAGTATGGCCCTTTTCATGATATTGGTTCTTTCTAACCATGAGCATGGAATGTTTTTCCATCTGTTTGTGTCCTGTCTTATTTCCTTGTGCAGTGGTTTGTAGTTCTCCTTGAAGAAGTCTTTCACATCCCTTGCTGGTTGCATTCCTAGATATTTTATTCTCTTTGTAGTAATTGTGAATGGGAGTTGACTCATGATTTGGCTTTCTGTTTGTCTGCTATTGTTGTATAGGAATTCTTGTGATTTTTACACATTGATTTTGTGTCCTGAGATTTTGCCGAAGTTGCTTATTAGCTTAAAGAGATTTTGGGCTGAGATGATGGGGTCTTCTAACTATACAATCATGTCATTGCAAATAGAGACAATCTGACTTCCTATTTTCCTGATTCAGTACCTTTATTTCTTTTTCTTGCCTGATTGCTCTGGCCAGAACTTCCAATACTATACTGAATAGAAGTGGTGGGAGAGGGCATCATTGTCTTGTGCCAATTTTCGAAGGGAATGCTTCCAGTTTTTGTCCATTCAGTATGATATTGGCTGTGGGTTTGTCATAAATGGCTTTTATTATTTTGATATATGTTCCATCAATACCTAGTTTGAGATTTTTTAGCATAAAGGGCTGTTGAATTTTGTTGAATAGATGCCTTCTCTGCATCTATTGAGATAATTTCTTCTGGATTCACTGGTTTATATGCATAGAAGTGTTTGTATTAATGTCTGATGGTAGTTTGTATTTCTAAGGGATCAGTGGTGATATTTCCTTTATTATTTTTTATTGCATCTTTTCAATTCTTCTCTCTTTTCTTTTTGTATTCTGGCTAGCAGTCTATTTTGTTGATCTTTTCAAAAAACCAACTCCTGGATTTATTGATTCATTAAAGGGTTTTTTTGTGTTTCTATCTCCTTAATTTCTGCTCTGATCTTAGTTATTTCTTGTCTTCTGCTAGCTTTCGAATTTGTTTGATCTTGCTCCTCTAGTTCTTTTAATCGTGACATTAGATATTTCCTTGCTTCTCTCGTAGGCATTCAGTGCTATAAATATCCCTCTAGACACTGCTTTAAATGTGTCCCAGATACTCTGTTACATTGTATCTTCAATCTCATTGGTTTTGAAGAACATCTTTATTTCTGCCTTCATTTTATTATTTATCCAGTAGTCATTCAGGAGCAAATTGTTTAGTTTCCATTTAGTTGTGTGGTTTTGAGTAAGTTTTTTAATCCTGAGTTCTAATTTTATTGCACTGTGGTCTGAGAGACTGTTATGATTTCTGTTCTTTTGCATTTGCTGAGGAGTGATTTACTTGCAATTATATAGTCAGTTTTAGAGTAAGTGTGATGTGGTGCTAAGAAGAATGTGTATTCTGTGGATTTGGGGTAGAGAGTTCTGCAGATGTCTATTAGGTCTGCATGGTCCAGATCTGAGTTCAAGTCCTGGATATCCTTGTTAATTTTCTGTCTCATTGATCTAACATTGACAGTGGAGTGTTAAAGTCTCTCACTGTTACTGTGTGGGAGTCTATGTCCCTTTGTAGGCCATTAAGTACGTGCTTTATGTATCTGGGTGCTCCTGTATTGGGTGCATATATATTTAGGATAGTTAGCTCTTCATGTTGCTTTAATACCTTTACCATTATGTAATGCCCTTCTTTGTCTCTTTTGATCTTTGGTAGTTTAAAGTCTGTTTTATCAGAGACTTGGATTGCAACTCCTGCTTTTTAATTACTCTCCTTTGCTTGATAAATCTTCCTCCATCCCTTTATTTTGAGCCTCTGTGTGTCTTTGCATGTGAGCTGGGTCTCCTGAATACAGCACACTGATAGGTCTTGACTCTTTATCCAATTTGCCAGTCTGTGTCCTTTGATTAAGGTTAATATTGTTATGTGTAAATTTGATCCTGCCATTTTGATGCTAGCTGGTTGTTTTGCCGTTAGTTGATGTAATTTCTTCATAGTGTCAATGGTCTTTATAATTTGGTATGTTTTTGCAGTGGCTGGTACTAGTTGTTCCTTTTCATGTTTAGTGCTTCCTTCAGGATCTCTTTTTAGGCAGACCTGGTGGGGACAAAATCTCTCAGCATTTTTTTTTTGTCTGTAAAGGATTTTATTTCTCCTTCATTTATGAAGCTTAGTTTGGCTAGATATAAAATTCTGCATTGGAAATTCTTTTCTTTAAGGATGTTGAATATTAGCACATACTCTCTTCTGGCTTGTAGGGTTTCTGCCGAGAGATCTGCAGTGATTCTGATGGGCTTCAGTTTGTGGGTAACCCAACTTTTCTCTCTGGCTTTCCTTTACATTTTTTCCTTCATTTCAGCCCTGTTGAATCTGATGATGATGTGCCTTGGGGTTGCTCTTCTTGAGGAGTATCTTTGCAGTGTTCTCTGTATTTCCTGAATTTGAATGTTGGCCTGCCTTGCTAGGTTGGGGAAGTTCTCCTGAATAATATCCTGAAGAGGTTTTGAAATGTTTTTAATATAGTAAATAACCAAAGGACTAAACATAGTTTCTAGGTTGAAGTCATAACCTCCCCTATCTTCGCATGTGACCTTTCTTGGACATACTGTCATTGCAAATCTAGTTAGGTAAGATGGGGCCATACTGAACCACGATGGGCTCCTAATCTAATCTGATTGGCATCCTTATAAAAAGAGCCCTATGAAAGTTGAGACACACAGGTGAATGCTATGTGGAGGATGCCTTGAAGGCTGAGGTTAGAGTTATGCAGCTGCAAACCAAGGAGCAGTAAAATTTCCGCAAACCACCAGAAGCTAGGAAGAGGCAAAGAAGGATTCTCCTATCGGTTTCAGAGACAGCTTTATTTCTGAATTTTTAGGCTCCAATATTGTGAGACAATACATTTCTGATGTTTTTAGCCACACAGTTTGTAGCACTTTGTTAATGCACCACTAGGAGATGAATACCCCATGAATATGTGATTATGATGCTCTTCAAGTGCACAAGTCCATTCTCTGTAAGGTACTCTTGATAATCAGAGTGGTCATTGAGTTCAAGGATGGGCTGCCTTACCTCTTTAGCTCTGTTTTCTGATCTGTAAAATATTTAGACTACTACCCAAAGCAGTGTTATATGCAGTGAGACTACACGTAAAACGCACAGCACAGAGCCTGGCACATAATAGATGCTTAATAAATAAACATGAATTATCTCACATGACCTTGAATTAAATTGTGCAAGGCAGCAGATTTCTCCAGGAGAAGGTTTGTTCAAAGGCTGTCCTAATTAACCTTTGAGTGAGAGAAGCCAGGTCTATGCCATTTACAGTATACATGTTACCTGGCCCAAACAGCCCAGAAAGAAACAAAGAAGGTCTATCTACTTCCAAAGTAAGCCTCTTTGGTTTTTGTTTTGCTGCTGTTTCTCTTTTCTTTTTCTTTCTTTTTTTCTTTTTTTTTGCTAATTTACATGAGAATATAGATATCTGTAGAATTGCTACAAATGTATGTCTTTCCTTTAGATCAAGGGATGAGATCATGCTTTTCAGTTGTCAGAATCAGGGAAGAAAAGTGTGGAAATGAACAGCTGTAGTTATACTTAGTTTTATATGCAGGATTGCTCCGAACTGATTTTTTTTTTTTTTTAACTAATGTCTTCACTGTCCTTTCATGCATCAGTTACACACTGGATTTTTATTACTTTAGAGTATGTAGCTTCCCCCATAGCAGCTTTTCTACCCTAAAGAGTTCTCTCCAGTTCACTGAAGAGCCGTCTTTAAAAAGACACTTGGTTTCTCTGAGCATGCACTTAGCTCATCAATGCATGTGCGTTTATATCTGCTTGTTAGAGAAGACTGACCGGTCTTAGGCTAGGCACCCTACATCTTGCCGTCTGTTGTTCTAGTTTGTGTGTGTGTGTGTGTGTGTGTGTGTGTGTGTGTGTGTGTGTGTGTTGACAGCTTATTTCCTACTTTTTCCCACCCTTTATTACAAGTGAAACAAACATCTTCATCAGTTACACATGAAACTCAGGTGCATCCTCTGGCCTAAGCAACACATGGAATTAAATTTGGATGAGCATGTAAAGCTGTTGTCAGGCCCTTGCCTGAGAGCAAGTTTTAATGGGTCAGAGATGGAAGTGAACAAGGAGGAAAAAAATGGGGCAATCCGACAGAAGAAAAGGCAAAAATGGAGACTGCTCATGACAGTGCTTTGCTTCCTTCATAATGTTGCCAAAGGCTAGTTCTAGGTTAACATTTGATGGCAAAAAAAAAATGGTCTGCCTGCTATATGCAGACATGGAATCTGCTCAATAGTGTCATTATGAGATCAGTTATGGAAGGAATCAAGGACTAACAGATACAGATACTGAGAGAAGCCCAGGTCACTTCCATTTTCAGGGCTTCGATAATATTGAAGAGAGAAAAGGGAAGAGAACACAAAAGGAGAAAATAAGTCAAAACCAGGTCATGAGACTATAGCAGGATTTACATGTTTTCCTCCAAGTTAACACTTCTTTCTTGCAGAGAGAAAGGTGAAAGTCTAGATTTGAGGCCCTTTCTAAGAGTATGAACTGGGGAAAGTGGTGCTCTTGCAGCCTCCACGCCAGACCCTGACATGGATTGATACCGTTAGTTATCCTTTGATTAAGTTCCATATGTTTTTTTCTGAGAGCCACTATTCTTAGGTAATAGCAATTTCTCATCATGGGAGGTAGTCCTCACTTTTTTTTTAATACCCACACACTGGTGACATTTGGAAGAGCACCCCTAACAGCTGTGCCTGGGGAGTTGCATTGAAAATCTGGCCACCTGTCTGGATTCTGGCTGAGCTGATGGTGGGACTTGACATTTCTTGACAAGGGTGTGAGAGACATGGCAAAGCTGTGGTGCTGTTGGTGTGTGTTCATCCAGTGGGGGCCTGAATGAATTGCTTCTGAAATTTTTTACTGTGTACAGTAATGGGCAAATGAATGAGGCCTGAAAAGTTTTAGCTGTGCTTTCTTCTTCTCCTCTTTGGCCTGTATTCCCACAGAGGAAACCTTCTGTTGCTTGTTATTTTGAATGCCCCCATAGTTGAAATTGTGATAGATATACCTGTGAAAGAATTGAGGAAAATGAGAAAATGACCCCGCCTGTATTGTTCATATTATTAGTGTGTTCAGAGAACAGTGTTGCTAGTTGTAAGAATATGATAGAAACTCACGAAGGGAAGATTTTCCCAGCTGTGTGTATTGAGATGTAAAAGTAGCCTAAATAAATCATCTTTAATACACATTGGGAAATTAGCATAAAATTAATAAGCAAAGCTTAGGAAAGAATAGGTTAGTATATAATAATAATAAATATTATGCAGTACAACTGTGCTTGGCCTGGGACTGTTGTCAGGGTGATTTGCAGGAGAAGAAGCCAATAACTGTAATAAGACAGGAAATTAGAGAGCAGAAGAGGAAAGACATTTTCAAAGGGGCTGGATGGCTAGAGGGAGAAATGCCTCCAGCATCGCCACACTGAGGAGAACTTCCATGACAAAGATCTGCTTCAAGTGAGATGTTTCTCTTCTCTGTTCCTCTACTTTCATTATCCTTAGAGAACTTGGCAGGAGAGGAACAGGTGGTGGTAGGACAAAAGACACGGTAGAAGCCATGGCCTTGACCTTGCAGTCTGACTATGTGGATCTAGTAGGGCACACATAAGTTCTACATCACATTTTTTCAATGGTAAGTCTTAAGTGATGAATGTTGAGTTACATAAAGTACATTCTTCTATAGATAAAAAGCCCTATTTACTACCTAGTCTGGTGTGTTCTATACATATACCACCAAATTACTTAATCTTTTTCTTTTTTTTAACCCCACTTGGGGAATGAGTTAAATAATTTTCCTTGATTTGCTTTAAAAATGTCTAATACTGAGTATTTTGGTAACATAAGTAAGCCTTTATACTATTTTATGTTTTATCATGTTGAATTTGATCAAGTAAGGTTCAAAAATGCTAAAAGTGTCTTTTTGGACAAATAGGCTCTTTTATGTTTTTGATAGATACTAATGAAGTTTAGGATCATTTTCTTCTTTGATATTTACCTGCCAAGTTACGGGGGAAGAAAGGAAATTGTCAGATTTTGCTTGGCCATGTATACTGCTTTGAGGTCTTAAAGGAACTTGATTGGATTCCTTTCATAGGTTTGAAAGCCTGGAGGGCCTTTTTTCCTCCTGAGGCTATTGTTTGGGAAGTAAAATTCCATGGAAAGGGAGCTGTGTGCATCTCTAGCGATATGTGGGCGGGTGGGTTAACAATATTTGTCATGTGCACATATCCATACCCCAATAATTCTTTTTCCTATTCTATGCTATGACTTCAACTTAGGAAATACCTCTGAAATTCTAGTGCCAAATATGTTTGAGAGTAAAGAAAAAGAATGCATCATATTTTAGCACATAAAGTGCTTTTGTAGGGTTGTGTTCATCTTGTAAGGTATAGTACATATAAAAAGTAAGGCTGTGTGCAGTGGCTCATGCTTGTAATCCCAGCACTTTGGGAGGCTGAGATGGGTAGATCACAAGGTCAGGTGTTCGAGACCAGCCTGGACAATATGGTGAAACCCCATCTCTACTAAAAATACAAAAAAATTAAGCTGGGTGCAGGCCTGTAATCCCAGCTACTTGGGAGGCTGAGGATCACTTGAATTCGGGAATTGGAGGTTTCAGTGAGTTGAGATTGTGCCATTGCACTCCAGCCTGGGTGACAGCAAGACTCTGTCTCAAAATAAATAAAAATAAAAACTAAGACATCTGAGTTATGTGCAAAAAAAAAGAGTATAGGGCATGAATAGTGTGGAGGCCAGGGTTTCTATCATTTAATGTGCCTAATAACCTGTGGAGCCTGTAAACATGCAGGTTCTCAGGCCCTCCTGGTGATTCTCAGTCTGCGGTTATCGAGTGGCCCAGGAATTTATGTTTTAATGAACATAACAGGTGATTAATGACACAGGTAGTGCTAGAGACACTGAGAGGACAACCTTATGCTGACTGTGGTGAGTATTACTTTGGGCCAAACATTTGAGGAAAAGTTATGTCTAAGGATTGTTCATCTGTCCGTCATAACATCCCATATGAGTAAGTGTGTATGGCAGATACAAGAAAAAAGTAGAAAAGGACCCCTCTGTTGCTGAGGGACAATGGTAAATTTGATATAAGATTTTTGTTTCAAAAAGAAAAACTTCTTCTGTTGAATGTAACAATTATAGTATTTACCTCATAGTAAGGATTAAATAAGGTAGTGATTGTAAAACGCCTCCCATTGTATTCCACAGTGTCTGATAAAATGTTTAGTAGCTGCTCTGTATTCTTCTTGTTCATTATTATTTAAGCTATGTGTTTCCTATTTTCTGCTTTATCTTTAATATGATGAGTTGACCTAAGGGCTCAGTTTATCATCTTTTTTATTATCATGTGGTTGAAAAGCAAAATTGTCTCCCAATACAAAACATAGCATTTTCCCAGTCTATTGTTTTTAAAAACAAAACAAATATCTTTATTAAAATAGAAGTTGAAGTTTAAAAAGGCACCTGCTTTTCCTTATAGGGCTCAAAGTTGCAGTGGGCTGTAGTAATAGAAGATCAGTTTCCATACGACTTAAAACTGAATATGGGCAGACAGTTCAAATGGCGAGTGACCGCAGTAATCCCTTTGTTCTCAGGAAGGACACAGACCTTCCTACTTTATAAAGTAGGAATATTTTTAAAGGCACAGTTAAATTATTTTAATGGAAATCAATTCAACTCATGAAGTATCTGGGTCCTCAGATGAGAGCAGTCTTGTCAGTCCCTTGTGTGTATATGATCATAAAGAAAATAAACACTCTAGACCTTCATGAATCATTTGCTTTTATCTTAGAAACTTACTTTTCCTATGACTAAAAGACTAAATCCTTAAATAGTACTGTTCTACAATCAGAAAATCTAACATGCTGGAGTTTTTAGGGGGTGAGGAGCCTCTGTTCACTAACTGTTAGCCTTTTTATTTATTCCGGCTGCCTAATCTTGGGATTTAGAAGGTTAAACTGGGGTCAAAAAGTTTTGAATCTTGAAAGATTCATACAAAGAGAAATCTCATATGATTCAGGCTTTCTTCTTTTTCGTAAAACATACTACGAATTTCTTTGGCAACAGAGAGAGAATGTGGCCTAGGTCAATTGCTCTTCCTCACAGCTACTGGTGACTTTAGTGGAAACAGTGTATCCACAGTGTCTCCTTCCTTTGTATTCAATAAGACACATTTAAAAAAAAAATTAACCTTGGGGTGTTTGGATTCCCATGTAAAGTATTATAACTCACATGTCTTTCACATACAGTACTTATAAAATACAGGCTCCCTTCTAAAATGGGTTCTTAGGAAATTATGTCTAGATTAAATTCCTTTACAAGTGAATTGAATTTGAAATACATTGGGGATGATATCCCTTCCTAAGAAAGATGTATGATAGGCTGAGAGCAGTGGTTCATGCCTGTAATCCCAGCACTTTGGGATGCTAAGGTGGGCAGACCACCTGAGGTCAGGAGTTTGAGACCAACCTGACCAATATGGTGAAACCCTGTCTCTACTAAAAGTACAAAAATTATCTTGGTGTGGTATTGTGCACCTGTAATTCCAGCTACTCGAGAGGCTAAGACAGGAGAGTCACTTGAACTCAGGAAGTAGAGGTTGCAATGAGCCGATATAGTGCCATTGCATTCCACCAAAGTGATGAGAGTGAAACTCCATCTCAAAAAAAAAAAAAAAAAAAAGGTATGTTAGATAAAGTCCTCCCCTTTTATTGTGTAAGGTAAAACCAATGATGCTATTGATAGATGATTTCCAACATGGTAGTTACAGCAGTTTCCTCCAGTAATGGACACAAGCATCTAAGGCACATGGATGCCATATGCTGGGTCCTGCAGTCATGTGAACCAGTAACATTTACTACCTATTTTTGGAGGCAGATTTCATTAGGGAGTCTCATTTTGAATTTGAAATTTTGTTTAAACAGAATGTTTGTGGAAAAATATTCCCTGAATGGAAAATTTCCCGATGGGAACATATGTAGGTTATGTTTGATTGGTATGACAAGTAAAGCACTGCTGGCCCCTGCAAATCACAGAAGTCTCCGGCTAAGTCTGCCCTCTGCCCCTTCAGAAAAAGCATGGAGTCTGTGATTTCCTTATCATTCTGTTGTACAGTTTCAGTTTCTACTGAGTAAATTTCATTTCTCGAAATCTGATTTGTTCAGAATTATCTAAACTGCCCAGATTTACCAGCAAATAGCAACTCTTCCATTTTATTTTACATAGTGTACGTCTTAATTTGGTTTCTAATAAAGCAAAGTCAAATACAGACCAGAATGAGAGAATGAGGAGACACTCCCTCCCTGAGACACTGGAAGAGATATACAGCTTGCTGCTTTGCCAGACAAATGGACGACTTCTTGATGACTATTAACTGTCCGTTATGATCTTGAGTAGTGAGGCCGCTTCCTTTTCACTGCCCTTATTAATTGACTGGTGCTAGCAATTCTTTCAGGCCCAGTATGACCAGTCCTGCCCAGTGTCCCATATTGGAAGCAGTAATGCATTTTTGGTTGGCACACTGCATTTCACATCAAATTGTTCTGTTTCAGGTATGTTGCTTCTTTCTTCCAAACTGGGCTATTAATTCCTTGAAAACAGGAGAAATGCTAGAATATGGGAAAGAGCCAAGGAAAACCAGGTTCAATATCTTCTGAATATTCCATATTAATCATGTAATGCATGAAATTTCTATTTAATAAAAGTTTAAACTGTTATTTAAAATGTTAAAAATGTTTTGAGATAAAAGTAAATTTTAGCATCTAGGTTTTATGGTGCTGAAGGATCACTGTGGAAATGAAATAGGCTAATTACTTCATAGAAGAGGCTCCTCTGAAATAAAAGAAGCATCCCTGCTTGTCAGAGTGGAGGCAGGCATTTTTAACAGCAGATTGTAATGACAAGGATAAGGAGCTCATGACTATGAAATAGATATGAACCCTGTAACATTTGTGCCATGTATATAGTTAGAAAATACTCTCAGAGCGGAATGAATCTTACAAAATTGCTATTTTCTCTCAGGTAGATTATTCATCTCAGAATTTTCCTGCCTTTTAGCGATTACTTCTTTAAATATCTTCTAACTACTAGTGCCATAAAGATAAGACGCTAAAGAAATATGATTCTAGATGTTTCCACAGTAGAAAATATATCATTTTAAAAATAATTATTTGCAGATGTCATGTCAGATTTTTTTTTTTAACTCTTAAACATCTTTGATGTGAACAAGTCTAAAATCCTGACAGGAATCTTATTAGATAATAATAAAAGATGAGTTTGAACAAAAAATTAAATTGCCTGAGATCTTACAAATGTGAGAGAATTATACTTTGTTTTTACTTCCCATTTCACTTCAAATTTCTTGACTGTGTAACTTACTCTATTCAGATGCTTTTATATTATACTATGAAAAATATTTATGTTTATACTAAAACAAAACATATTGGGTTTATGTATCCACTTTCTGTAATATGCTGTATTCTGTTGTATTTTAAGTTGTGAAAGACTATGACATATGCGTAAGAATTTCTCCTTGAAGTGTGGTCTTGTGGATAACAATAAAATGATATCTTGTAAATAATATTACACATTGCTACACTTGCCATTGTGACAGTTTATAGGTTTATTATATTTTATCTTCTGTGGACTGTATGATAAAAATCTTATCTAGAAGGAAAAAATCCTAAAACCTATTAAGCTTGAATAATGCTTTTACTTCTACTGATCATATCTTGGTTTAATATAAAATACCCATTAATAAAGGAAGTTTTAGCCGGGCGCGGTGGCTCAAGCCTGTAATCCCAGCACTTTGGGAGGCCGAGGCGGGTGGATCACGAGGTCAAGAGATCGAGACCATCCTGGTCAACATGGTGAAA